>NC_052058.2:119824132-120150993 GCF_903992535.2 Arvicola amphibius | reverse complement strand
CGCCCGCCAAACTGTGCAGCTCTTGCAGAGATTCAGCGTTGATATTAAGCTAGCGGATTGTCCTGCCCGACCCTCCCTGTCGACGCCGTTTCTCCAGCCGCTGCGAGCTCTGCGCGCCCTGGTCCAGGACGCCATCTTTGGTTTCCTAAAAACACGTGAACCTAGGTGCACTGCGCCATCTATTGACAGACAAAGGTAATTAAAGGTAATTTTTCATTTCATTGAAATTAAGCATTCAGATTGAAAATGTCTGATAATATCACTATTAAAAGATTCTATAATTTGTTTAATTACACGATGACTGGGGACAACGGCTGGATGGGGCGCGTGTGCACTCCCGGGGCTCCCAACAGCCGGCGGCTGGATGGGGCTCTGGACCGGCATGCGATGATACCGCGGCATGCGATGATACCGCGGGGCAGGAACGAGCTTGCGTTCTCAGCCGAAGCAAACGCGGGCAAACAGCTCCTGGGCGGAGCAAAGTGGCAGGCCGGGCGCAGCAGAGGATGCTGCGGCGTTCAGCCATGGGTGGTCTCCGTATGGAATCGTGGAAATAAAAAAAAAAAAGGTGCGTGCCCCAGCTCAATCCGCTGAATTAGAATTGAGCCGGTTCAGCCCGCCTGCGAATTGCGAGTGGAAATCTGCCGACCGCAGCAGACTGTGGGGTAAGAGTGGTCCCCAGCGGCTACTGCCCCCGGGGTTCTGCCCCATGTGGAGGGCGCCAAGTGTAGTGTAGTGGCGGTTGGAGGAGTTTGGAAATAACCAAAAATAGTCCTTTTAGAATAAATCAGTTTTAATAAAAGGAGAATAAGGGAACTTACAGAGCCAAGGGTCCAGCAAAGCAGAGTGTAACGCGGGGGAAAAAACAGGGCGTCCCTCCGGGACCCGGTCCTTTTTAAAGGTACCTTTCTCCCCTGGGGCAGCCACGCTCCTGAATGCAGGGATTGGGCCAGCTGCCCCAACACACAATACTATACATGATCCAGACTTATTGTGCATTTTCATCTTTATGTGACATTTTTATATTTTTTACTGTCTCTTTAAAGACTTTGTTTTATTTTTTAAAAAATATTTGATTTTTTAAAATCAGTGTCTATCCTCCTCCCTCCCTCCCTTCCTCCCTCCCTCCCTCCCTCCCTCCCTCTCTTTCTCTCTCTCTCCTTCTCTTTCTCTCTCTCCCCACCCCCTTCTTTCTCTCTCCCTCTCTCTTCCCCAAGCCTATGTATAATTTTTAAACACACTGTGACCCATTTAGAGGGGGTTTTTGGTCTGAATCTGTCTTTATTGCAAATCTGTTGTCATTTGTGATCACTCTTTTAAACTGTTAAGCGGGTATGGCTAGAACCAGAGCAGCTGCTTTGGGTGTTGATTCCATTCTGCTTGGCTTTTCAACATGACAGAGTATCCAATGAGCATCATGCTTACCAGTCCCCCCACCCCAGTGCTGCCATCAGAGAGTGAGCAACCAGTCCATACACTTTTTTTTTTTATCTCTATGAGCAAAAGCTAAATCCTCCACACAGTGCAGGATGATTAGCCTCTCCCTACCGAGGCCTGTGTGAGACGACAGAAGCCCACCATGTCACTGTGCTTATGATGGCTGGTGGCCAGCTCCATCTTGCAGGCAGCTATTGGAAGATGATGCATCTCTGTGCTGCTGCTGGCATGAGACTGTCAGAAAAGGAAGCCCAGTGTGGCTCCATTTCTGTAATTTCAGAATCTTTTTTAAAGTTTTCTCAGGCCCTATGGAAATTTGAGAGGCCCACATTGGTACGTCATTTGGGAAGTTTCTGTCCCACCCACCAGTTCCTGAAAAACCATTCAGAGGCCAAATATTAATTAGAAATTGCTTCATATATTACCTCAGGCTTATTATTAACTAACTCTTACAATTTAAATGAACTCATTTCTATACCATATGGTATTGGCATAAAAACAGACAGGTGGATCAATGGAATAGAATCGAAGACCCAGAAGTGTTGACTGAGTTTTCTATCCTGCCCAGTTCCCACAGTTATTAAATCCCAAAGAAATCACACAGAGGTCTGCATTAGTTATAAACTGATTGGTCCATTAGCTCAGGCTTCTTATTAACTCTTATAACTTATATTAGCCCATTATTTTTGTCTATATTAGTCATGTGGCTTGGTACCTTATTCAGCGAGGCAGTCACTTCTTGCTTCTTCTGTGGCTGAGTCATGACTGCAGACTAGGACTTCCTTCTTCCAAGACTTCTCCTGTTCTCATTGACCCACCTCTACTTCCTGTCTTGTTGTCCTGCTTATACTTCTTGCCTGCTCAAGTAATATTATCTCCCTTCTCAGGACTTTGATAGTGTTAAAGATTAGATAGTCATAGTTACTGTACTCTTATGATCTAGCCAAGCCATTTCCTATACAAGACTTAGACTACATAGGGTAGAATGCTTATTAAAACATTTAGCATATGTTCCTTGCTTAATATTGCTTATGCTGGTTATAATTCTAATTATACTTGATATCTATTCCTGTGTATATAGTTTTGTATTGGGTTTGGAACTCTCTTATTTAAACAAAAAGGGAAGGTGCTGTGGGAGCTCCTTCAGCCAATAGTCTTTAAGATACCAGCCCACTTGGGCGTGGTCTCATACTATAAAAAGCAGCCGTAACTTTGCGCTCACTCTATTGCTTCCAGATCCCACTTCCAGCTGTTATACTCAATTCCTGTTTGCTCAGAGGACTGTTGTCTAGGACAGTGACCTATAAGTCTTCCCTTTAAATAAATAACCCTTTTATTATTCATAATTCTGAACTTGTGTGGGATTGTTTTGTGACTTACACCTTCACAGACCTATGGACCCTTGATTTTTGACAAAAAGACAAAATTATACATTGTAAAGAAGAAAGCATCTTTAACAAATGGTGCTGGTCTAACCAGATGTCTGCATGTAGAAGAATTCAAATATATCTATATCCATCACCTGCACAAAACTCAAGTCCAAGTGAATCAAAGATCTCATCAATCCAATCACATTGAACCTGCTAGTAGAAAACTTGGGAAATGGACTTGAACACATTGGCACAGGAGACAGCTTCCTGAACAGGAAGCCAATAGCACTGGCGCCAAGATCAAAAATTAATAAATGGGATCTCATGAAAATGAAGTTTCTTTAAGACAAAGGTCACTGTCAACAGGACAAAACAGCAGTCTACAGAATGGGAAAAGGTCTTCATCAATCTCACTTTTGACAAAGGGCTGATATCCAATACACACACAGACACACAGACACACAGACACACAGACACGCCAAGAAACTAGATATCAACAAAGCAAATAATTCAATTAAAAACAGGATACAGATCTAAACAGGGAATTCTCAACAGAAGAATCTCAAATGGCTAAGAAGCTCTTAAATGTTCAGTAGCCTTAGCCATTGGGAAACAGAAATCAAAGCTACTTTGAGATTCCGTTTTACACCTGTCAGAATGGCAAAGCTCAAAACACAAGTGACAACTCTTGCTGGAAAGGATATGGAGCAAGGGGAACAGTCCTTCACTGCTGGTGGGTATGCAAACTTGTACATCCACTATGGAAATCAATATGGCAGTTCCTTAGAAAATTGGGAATCAATCTACTTCAAGACCCAGCTATGTCACTCCTGGGCATATACCCAAAGGATGCTCCACCACACTGTAAAGACATTTGCTCGACTGTGTTTTTAGCAGCTTTATTTGTCATCGCTAGAAACTGGAAACAACCTAGAAGTGTCAACTGAAGAATAGATAAAGAAAATGTGGTCCATTTACACAATGGAGTACTGCTCAGCTGGTAAAAACAAGGACACCAGGACATTTGAAGGCAAATGGATGGAGTTATAATAGGTCATCTGAGTGAGGTAACCCAGGCAGAAAGACAAACATGGTATGTACTTGCTTGTAAATGGATATTAGCTGTAAAGTAGAGGATAACCATGCTACAATTCATAGACCCATGGAAGCTAAGAAACAAGGAGGCCTTGAGGAAGGATGTTTGAATCTCCCTGGGAAGAGAAAATAGAATAGATTTCAAGGGTATACTCAGGCTGGGTGGGGATGGGAAGAGGGGGGACCAGGTAGGGGAGGGTGGAAGGAGAGAATACTAGGAGAGACAACTGGAATCTGGGGGGACATCTCTGAGATGAGCTAGAAACCCGGTGCAGTGGAAACTCCCAGAAATCTAAGAGGAAGACCCTAGCAAAGTAGCAAAGACTCGTAGCAATGGGGAATATAAAGCCTGAACCGGCCATCTCCTGTAACCAGGCAAGACTTCCTGTGGAGGGACTGGGACATCAATCCAGCCACAAAACCTTTGACCTGTAATTAGTCCTGCATACAAAATGTGCTGGGGGTAAAGGTGGCACAGAAATTGTGGGAATGGCCATGCCATGGGAGATCCCACCTCTGACACTGCCTGGAGGGCCAGAACCCCGAGACCTAGGATAGAACCAAACATGACTGACAAAAATGTCAATATAATGATGCCTAATGATATTCTGTTTTGCTCAAAGATTGGTGCCTAGCCCAGTTGCTATCAGAGAGGCTTCACCCAGCAACTGGTGGAAACAGATTTATAGATGCACAGCCAAACATTAGGTGAAGTTCAGGGAATTCGGTGGAAGAGTAGGAGGAAGAATTGTGGAGCCAGAAGGGTCAAGGACACCATGCAAAAATCCACAGAATCACAGGAGCTCACAGAGACTGAACTTCCAACCAGGGGACCTATATGGGGCTGACTTAGGCCCTCTGCACATATGTTACAGTTGTGGGAATTCTAACAGTAAGAGTAGGGGCTGTCTCTGACTCTGTTGCCCCACCATAAATCACATGACTCAGGCTATCTGATGTGACCAATGCTGCATATTAATAAAGACTGATTTACCAAGAAGGACTTTTCAGAGATGGGAAAATGCCAAGTCTGTTCTGAGTGACATAACCCTCTCATTGACAGGCAGAACTCTGAAAACTTGAGGTGGGACTGGTTTCCATTTTAGATCTCTCCCCACAGGGTTGTTTCCTCCAGTTTTGTTTGATATGAAGACAACAGCAGTGGAAGACGGTCTATGCAGTACAGTCCCTTGTGTGTTTGAATTTTCCAAGGCATCTCCAAGAAATCCCATGACTTTGAGCTACAGGCTTAATGAGACCATCAGCTTTCATGTAGATACCAGTCAGCCCAGAGCCCCCGTGGGTGATCTCTCCACAGAGGATGTAGAAGACTGCATCCTGCTGACCCGTGATGTGATCAGAAGGGAAAACATGACCTACTTGCTCTATGATGGTCTGAGAGAGGACATGGGACTCTTCATGTCAGGTGATGCTCAGGCTTGAATGCTCAGGTTTAGGAAGTAGAAAATCCAGAAGGAGTGCTGATGAACTGGTGGCTGTTACTTCATCAGGCGCTGAGTGTTATACTACCTGAGGTGCTCTCTCTCTCTCTCTCTCTCTCTCTCTCTCTCTCTCTCTCTCTCTCTGTGTGTGTGTGTGTGTGTGTGTGTGAGAGAGAGAGAGAGAGAGAGAGAGAGAGAGAGAGAGAGAGCACAGCACAAAGAAGTCAGCTAAAAAATAGTTGGAGGGCTGGAGAGATGGCTCAGAGGTTAAGAGCATTGCCTGCTCTTCCAAAGGTCCTGAGTTCAATTCCCAGCAACCACATGGTGGCTCACAACCATCTGTAATGAGGTCTGGTGCCCTCTTCTGGCCTGCAGGCATACACACAGAATATTGTATACATAATAAATAAATATAAATAAATAAATAAATAAAAGTTGGGGACTGATAAGGAAGTCAACGGATAAAGGCACTTGCACAAGCTTGAAGACCTGCGTTCCATCCCTGTAGCTCACATGGTAGAAATGACTCTTGCAAAATGTCTTCTGGCCTCGACATGCATGCCTGGTCACACATAAATTAACTAGTGTAAAAATTACAAAACCTTAGGTGTTTGATTTCCAAAGTAATATAATGCTTTACATATAATATATCTCTAAACAGAAATTTCAAAGACAGAGCAGGCATAGTGGCCTGTGTGTGGGATCTCGGTGCTTGGGAAGGTCAGTTGGGGGCTGCAGAGTGAGTTTCAGGCTTACCCACACAACACCAGGCATGGTAGCACACATCTGTAATCTCATCATTCTCATGGCAGGATGGAAGGCAGAGGCAGCAGGATCCTGGGAAGCTGAGGGTCAGCTAGCCTGGCAAGGTGGAAGGCAAGGACTGACACCTGAGGTTTTTCTATAACCTCCACACATATACGTTGGCACACTTGTGTCTGTATTCACTTGTATGAGCATGTGCATATACACACACGTACTTAGAAAGATTATTTTAATTTTAAAAGAGGAGGGAAATGACCACAGATAAGTTTGGGGAGGGGCAGAGCTCATCGCGAGGGGTGGGTGGGAATGAGGCTCCTCAGCCTCATTCCCACCAGACAGTGGGAGGTCTAGTCTGAGGGTATGAGGAGCCACGGGCACTGTAGACCAAGAAACTCATCCATCATCAGTGTTTATCCAGACTTAAGGGTATGAGATGACCCAGAGGGTAAAGACGCTTCCCCCCAAGACTGACAACCTGAGCTCAACCCCTGGAACCCAAATGCTGGAAGAAAGGCCAACTCCCACAAATTGTCCTTGCTTCTCTGTGTTCATGCCATAGTGCACACACACACACACACACACACACTAGAGAAATGAATAAATCTATTTTTTAAGTTTTATTATATTCATGTGTATGTGTTTGGGGGGGTGAGGGATGTTTGCACTGTTAGTTGGTGGGTTTTTTTGTTGCCAATTTGATATAAGTTAGAGTCATTGGGAAATTTTAACACAAGCTAGAGTCAATTGAGAAAATGCCTATAGTCAATTCCAAAAGGCATTCTCTTGATTAATAATTGGTATGAGACGGCCAAACCCACTGTGGGTGATATCACCCCAAAACAAGTGGTCCTGGGTTGTATAAAATGCAGACTGAGCCAGTCAAGAAGCAGAGGTCCCCCCTCCATGGCTTCTGCTCCAGTTCCTTCCTCCAGGTTCCTACTCGGGTTCCCGTGGTGACTGCCCTCAATGTGGAGAGTGACATGGAAGTGTAAGATGAATAAACCTTTCCTTCCCAAGTTGGGGTTGGTCACGTCTTTGTCACAGCAATGGGAAACCAAGCAGCACAGTGTATGTGCATGTGTGCTTGCCACAAGGTGTGTGTAGAAGTGACAGCTTGTGAGAGTCTGTTCTTTCTTCCACAATGAATGAGTCCAAGGGATGAACTCAGGTTATTGGAGCTGGTGGCAACTGCCTTTATCTGCTCAGCCATATTTCCAGCCCCAAATAATGTAATTTTAATCCTTTTTAAAATCCAGACTTGGATTCAAGGGTTTCCCCCTTACTAACTCCTTCGTCTTGTTCATGTGATGGAGTTGGGTGGGCTTCCTGATAGAGAAGAGAAATTGGCAAAACGAAACAAAAAACACCACAGGATCAAGGCAGTACCAGGTTCTGTGAGGCTGTTGGGAGAAGTTTGAGGGTTCCAATTGGAAATACTGTACAGTGACCTGCCCCTGAAGTATGAATCTAAATGCACTTTTTTTTTTTTAAAAAAAATCTCCTCTAGACCCGACCCAAAACCCAGAGATTTACATCCCAGAAAGTGGTGTGGGTAGAGAGCCTGCAACTTTGATCTGTACCATCGAAGACACCTGCCAGGAGCTGTGGAAGGGGCCTGCCATGTCTTCCAACACAATTGTCTCCCTCGGCTCCTCTTCAGAACTGTCCAGTGCCCCAAAGCCTGAGGACCAGGGCACCACCCTCAGATGCCACTTAAGTCTATCCTTAGTCAACCTGACCAGCAGTAAAGAGGTCAAGCTAAAACTGATCTGTGAGTGCTGGTGGGCACTGCCAGGGTGGATAGGTGGGGAAACGGTCGGCCCCAGGGCAAGACATGGGTCCTGGAGGGGAGCAGTCATATCCCTCTGGGGCTGAGAGACCACGGGTAAGAGTGAAGTCAGAGTTTGGTATCAATGATGAGAAAAGATGAGTCTCAGCTGTCCACTCTCAGGCTTCTAGAATGTCTCTGAAGTTCTGGGAATCACAAATGAGAAGTTTGGAGGCTACCGAGATGATTTAAAGGCTGAGAGGGTTTATTCCTTGGATCAGCCACCTTCCTGCTGCTGTGATAACATGCCATGATCAAGGAAACTTATCCCAGAAAGAGTTTGTTTACTATGGTTCCCGAGGGACAGAGTCATGTGGCAGAGAGCATGGCAGCTGGCATGGTGTCTGGAACCCAATGCTGAGAGCTCACATGTTTTACCATGAGCAGGAAGCAGAACACAAACAGGAAATGACCCAAGATTTTTAACTCTCAAAGCCTGCCTCCAGTGACATACTTCCTCCAACAAGGCCACACCTCCTAAGCCCCCTCAGCACCACCAACTGGGGACCAAGTGTTCAAACACATTCTCATCCAAGCCACACTTTTTTTTTTGCACCACAGCAATGTTTATTTTTATTTTTATTTATTTATTTATTTATTTATTTATTTATTTATTTATTTATTTTTTGGTTTTTCGAGACAGGGTTTCTCTGCAGCTTTTTTAGAGCCTGTCCTGGAACTAGCTCTTGTAGACCAGGCTGGCCTCGAACTCACAGAGATCCGCCTGCCTCTGCCTCCCGAGTGCTGGGATTAAAGGCATGCGCCACCACCTCCCGGCTTGCAATGTTTTTTGAGAACGGGGGGGGGGGGGCTTGCAATGTTTTTTGAGAACGGGGAGGGGATCAGTCCTTCTTGGCCGCCGCCTTCCTCATGGCCGCCAGCACGTTGCTCAGCTCCTCCCGCTTCCTCTTGGCGCGTATGTGCATGCCCACCCGCTTCTTGATGAACTTGAGCAAGCGCTTGTCCTTGGACACCTTGAGCAGCTCCATGGCGCGCCCGCTCGTAGGGCGCGATGCCGCACACCTCCCGGATCATGTCCCGCACGAACTTGGTGTGCTTTGTGAGGCGCCCGCGCCGCCGGCTGTGCCTCGGCTGGCTTACGTTCTTCGTCACCTTGTGGCCCTTGTTGAGGCCCACGGCCATGGGGTAGCGCAGGGCCATGGCTGCTGCTCTCCGATAGCGGCCACGACAGGAAGGACGGCATCGCACGGAACCCCCAAGCCACACTTCTTTTGCACAGGAATTCAGTTCAGTTCTCCCCAGCACCCATGTTGGGCAGCCCAAACCACCTGTAACTCTAGCTCTAGGGAATCCTGCACCCTCTTCTGGCCTCTGTGGGCACTGCACTCACATGCACATGCACAGACACAGATATGCACGTAATTAAAAATAAATTTGGGCTTCGGAGGAAGTGAAGGAAAGCACATGGATGTCTCTCTAACTCCTGCCCCTTCTCCACAGCACCTGCTAGGCTGCTCAACTACTCATGTTTGCTGAAGAGGACACTAACATGCAGTTGTTCTTTCCATGGGATCCCTACACCCTCTGTGCAATGGTGGCTTGGAGGAACCCCTGTGAGTGTGAATGCCAGAGATACCATCCTGCATATGACCTCTACCACACTGGAACCCTGGGCCAACACCACCATCCACCTCATGTGGGAACCAGAAGTCATTAGGAGACTTCGCTGTGAGGGGAAGAACCCATATGGTGTCCACGCTTCCAGAATCTTCCTGATACCAGGTGAGAGGCAGAGGTCTAGTGACTGGACTGGAGGACCAGCACGAGGGCCAGGATAATACCAAACGGAGAACAGAAGGAAGAGAGTCATAGTTTGAAAGCCGCAGGACAACCTCGATCTCTTCCCTCTCATTTCAGATAGAAGCTCCCTTTCCAGTGTCTTCCTGAGAGGGCTAATCCAGGGCGTCGTGTATGGGGCCATAGCATCTTCTTTACTTTTCTTCTTCCTTGTCGTCCTGGTGTGAGTATCAGAGCTCAGATTCAACACCAAACCCACCCAGAGCCCACCACACGCACTTATTCTTTATTTGTAAAAACATATTTATTCTTTCATTTGTGTGTGTGTGTGCCATGCATGCTGTATGAGTGGAGGTCAGAGGACAGTGTCTAGGAGCTGGTCCTTGCGCTTCACCATGTGGGGCGGTCTGGGTTGCAGGCTCCTTTATCCAGAGCCATCTCACTAGACTTATGATGTTCATTTCCTCTTCGTATTTTCTCCCAGTTTGGTTGCTGTTGAAACAGACTCGTTAAGTTCCAGTCGTCTTTCTTTGTATTTAGGGCTATCCACTTCCCTTTAAGCATAAATTTAGTTGCATCTCACAGATGTGGAGATGAACTATGTTATTATCACTTAACTGAAACATTTCCAATTTCCAGTGTGATTTTTAGCCTAGTAGAAATGTCAATGCTTTCTAGCAAATTTCCCCACACTCTCTTTCAGTACTGAGAATTGAATATAAGTCTTGGAACATAATAGACAATTGTTCTACCATTGAATCATGCCCAGGTCCCTCATTGGGGGATTCTAGGTAGGCTGTACCACTGTGTCCCATCTCCAGCCCTCTTTACACTTTGATTTTAAGACAGAATCCCAATTCAGTGATCTTGGGCTTCCTTGCTTTCCCAGTAGTTGGTATTATAGGTCTGTACCACCAGGACCAATTGATCCTCTTTCTAGCTTAACTTAAATAGGATCATAAAGTTGACTATGCATAATAGCAATTTGTTTTCCTTGCAGCAAATTTTTGTTTATTTTGAATAAACATTCTATATGGGCTTAAAGGAAATGTGCATTTTATACCTGTAAATGAAGTCATGATACACACTTCCTTTAAGTCAACTTCGTTCATGGCAGGGCTGGGAAAATGGCTTAGTGAATAAAATGCTTGTCCCCAACCCTGACAATCTGACCCCCAGGCCCCCAGGGCTTAATGGTGGAAAGAGAGAATCAGCTCCTGCAAGTTGTCCTCTGACTGCCACACTCATGTTACACACACACACACACACACACACACACACACACGCACGCACACACACACGCACACGCACAGGCGCGCGCGCACACACACACACACAAGAAAAGGTAAATTCATTGTGTTGCCAAGGTCTACTCCAACTCAACCATCTGAAGTGAGTCCTAGCCAAAGCGTCTGGTCTTCAGAGCCTCCGGCTTATATCTGGTCTCTGGTAATGCTTTCAGAGCCATTCTCAGTTATTTTTGTAGAAGGATGTTTTTCAGACAGGAAATGAAAATTTGGATCTCACTCTCATAATTCACATAGAAGCCAAAAAGAAGGCTGTTCATCTGGAAAGAGATAGAGGCCGATGGACGTTTATAGAACTCTGGCTCCAGCTGATAGAGGGAGGGAGGTGTATGATAAGACAGTGCCACAGGTAGCTATGGTGACCCAACAGACCTTTGCTGTTGCCAGAGCAAGAGAATCTTGATATGTCCACTGAAGAGAGAGAGAGAGAGAGAGAGAGAGAGAGAGAGAGAGAGAGAGAGAGAGAGAGAGAGAGAGAGAGAGAGAGAGAGAGAGAGAGAGATCACTGGGTTGCAAGAGAAGCTGAAAGAGGGCACTTTGTCCTGGAGCCGATAGGGAACCTCAGAAAGACCATGACCAAGATAGAAACAGGGCAGTTTCTAGGGACTGGTATAGTAAGATTTCACTTGTATTTTATTAAATAAAGTTGCCTGAGAATCGGGAAAGTAAAATAGCCATGCTGGTCAGCCTTACAGACCAGCCAGCAATGATGTACACCTTTAATACTGGTAGCCATACTAGTTGCCATAGAAACAGGGAGGTGCATACCTTTAATCCCAATAGTACATGCCTTTAATCCCAGCCCTGGAGAGCATTGTGAGACTGGAGGAGACAGCTCCCCACAGTCTCATTCTGAGATTCCTGGAGGCGGGATCACCATTTTCAGACTGAGGTCGAGGTAAGAGCCAGTGACTGGCTGCTTTGCTTTTTGGATCTTCAGGTTGAACCCCAGTTTCACTCTCTGAGATTTTATTAATCGGTGCTTCAGACTGGACGGTGATAGCCTAGAGACCAGAAGGTGTGGAGAGGCTGGGGAGAGAGTCTGCACCAAAAGAGTAGGGTTTGATTTCCTTCAGATGAGTGGGCTGGTCACAGAACCAGCATGTGGAGACAACCTGGTGCTCTGGCAGCAGTCCAGGGCTGCTTTCGGGAATGGTGGTGATGATGGTAAGGAGTAGGGGTGTCCGGCACTGGAGCATCCTTTCGGGAGTGGTGGTGATGATGGTAAGGAGTAGGGGTGTCCGGCACTGGAGTATCCTTAGAGACTGAAAGCAGCACTCATCACAGCACTCGCTCATTTTCTCAGAATGAAGATGCTTAATTGGTGGGAGGAAAACCAAACCTGCAAGAACAAAGAGGCCCTGACTCTGAAACCAGTTTCAGAAGGAGCCACAACGACTGAAGTCTGAAGCCTGGGCTGGGGTAAGTGCTGGTCAGCCTGAACTGTGTGCTTGGCTGGCAGAAGGGATGTGAGCCAGGCCTTCCCAGGTGGCCTGGGCACAACCACTGGAGGGGGCACACACTCTTTGGGGCCAGCCATGGCAGTCCTATATGTGCCTGCCAGCATGGAGGGGCAGGGTTTAACTGCATGTGGGTCTGGATTTACTCAGATCCCTGCAGCGACCATGGCAAAGGCCCTGTGTAGCCTCCAGCCTAGCGTTGCCCCACTTTCAGACAAGCTGATGGTGCCCGTTCAGGACGGTGAATTCCAGTGTAAATGTTTTTAGGTCAGCATTTACATTTGCCATGCAAAAGTACCACAGAATGGGTGCCCTCAAGCCACAGGTTTTTTCCTTAATTCTGGAGGTTAAAGTCCAAGATGGAAGTGTCCAGATGGCTGGCCTCTCCTGGGGGCACTCTCCACATGGAGATGACAGTCTCCTTTCTGTGTCCTTACAGGATCATCTCTGATGGAATTTGTGTCATCATTTCCTCCTCCTCCCCCTCCTGCCCCCTCCTCCTCCTCCTCTGACATTTGGTCTGTTTGGTTTTTTTTTTTTTTTTTTTTTTTTTTTTTTTGTAACTCCAAGTTTGGAATGTAAGGCCTTGCTCATCCTGATACCAGGCAAGCGCTCCACTGCAGAGCCACACTCCAGTCCCTCACTGGGCTGATTCTAGAAAAGCACTCTACCACATTCCTATCTATATTCCCTGTCTTCTTCTTCTTCTTCTTCTTCTTCTTCTTCTTCTTCTTCTTCTTCTTCTTCTTCTTCTTCTTCTTCTTCTTCTTTTTCTTCTTCTTCTTTTTTGAAGACAGGGTCTCACTTCAGTGTGACCTTGAACTTTGAGATCTTCCTGCTTCAGCCTTCTAGTGCTGGTAGGATGACAGTTGTTCCCTACCATTTCACCCTAGTCTCTTGTCATATTCCATATTGGGTCTAATCCACCCACATGAATTCATCTTACTTGATTATCTCTGTAAAGTCTTGTCTAGAAATATGATTGTATTCTAAGGTGGTAAAGGCCTGGATTTTATAGAAATTAGGATGAAGGGACTGAGGCTGAGCTCAGTGGTTGCGTGCTTGCCTGGTCTCACATGCATGAACCCCTGGGCTGATCCCTAGTGCCACACAGCTGAGGTGAGGCTCACACCTCATCCATTTCAGCGCTCGAACGAACGACAAAGGAGGAAGGATCAGGAGTTCCAGCTACAGAGTGAGTTGTATGAGATCCTGTCTCAATCAAGCAAGCAATCAATAAATGGAAAAAAGTAATATATTTTTAAGATTCCAAATTTAATTAATTAACTTATTTTCCATCCCAACTGTAGTTTCCCCTCCCTACTCTCCTCCCATTCCCTCTTGCCTCCCTTCTAACCCCTCCCCCCCCCCCCCCCCCCATCCACTCCTCCTCTGTTTCTGTTCAGAAAGGGGAAGGCCTCCTACAGGTATATTAACAAAGCATGGCATATCAAATCTTGTCGAGTAAGATTAAGCACCTACTCTTGTATTTAGGCTGAGCAAGGCATCCCAGTAAAAGGAACAGGTTCCCCAAAGCCAACCAGGCAATAAGGAAAGACTCTGTTTCCATTGTTAGGAGTCCTACGAATTGACCAAGCTACACAGCTGCCACATGTATGTAGAGGGCTTAGATCAGTCCTATGCAGACTCCCTGGCTCTTGGTTCAGACTCTGTGAGCTCCTATGAGTCAGGTTGGATGTTTCTGTGACTCCTGTAATCCTTCCTCCCTCTTTTCAGCAGTATTCCCTGAGCTTGAACTAGTGTTTGGCTGTGGGCTTGTATCTGTTTCCATCAGTTACTGGATGAAGGCTCTCTGACGACAGTTGGGGTAGTCACCAATCTGCTCACAAGAGATGACAAGTTCAGGCTACGTATGTACGATTGCAAGGAGTCTTAGCTGAGGTCATCCTTATAGATTTCCATTGCAACAGGGTTCTACCTGAACCCAAAAAGCCCCTCCATTTCCAGTCGTCTTTCCAGTACCTTCTCTCTTTACCCCCACCAACCCGATCTCTCAAGTTCCCATCCCTACCTTCCCCAACTCCATCCAGGAGATCTCTTCTGTTAGCCCTGCCTAGGGAAATCCTCGGGCCCTCCTTGTTACCTCACCTGTGGATTGTAGCATGGTTATCCTTTCAAGAAGTAAGACGTTTCTATGAGCAACACCTTTACCTGAGGTCAAAGGAGCCAGTCCACCCCTGCACAAGTGGGACACTCAGAAAAGAAGCTAGACTTTCCACCACCAAGGAGAGGCAGCCTCCATTTGCTCTATAGTCCAGGGCCACGAAGAGAGCAAGAAGAGAGTCCATGTGGGAACTGCAGAAGGATCATGGCACATGCCAGACCCCTCTAGCCCCAACAGACCTGCAGAGGAGCAAAGCCATCTCCACCTAAGATTCCAGAGCCAGATACCTACAGTCCGGCTCTCACTGTGGCTGGGAAAACCCGCTCCTCTCCAGGCCTCCCCCTTCCTCTCCCTTATCTCACAGCCTTCCCTTTCCTCCCCTTCTCCTCCTTTCTCTTCCTCTTTCTCTTCCCTTCCTCTTCTCTCTCTTCCCTCTCCTCCTCTCCTCTTCCTTTCTTCCCTCCTCTTCTCCTAACCCCCAAGTAGTTGCATCCCAGGTGGGTGGTCTGGTCCTTGCTTATGGCTCAAGGGCAGGTATCAGAGGAGGGAGGGCCTTAGATGCACCAGAAAGTCGTGTGGGGTTCTGAGTACATAATCACAGAGACAGCAGGAAGGAATCAACCAGCTACCTTTGCTGTATGTGGTGAGACTTCCTAAAAAGAGAACAGTTGTGAATACAGCACCACATTGGTGGCTACACGTACCTGCTGTGGGTGGGTCCCTTAACCTTACTCTGTTTTTATATCTGTGTTTTCCATTCCCTTTGCCCCCACACACCCACATGCTTTATTATGTTCCCGATACTTCACATTACTTTGGTTGCTTTGTAGGTTCCATGCATTTTGGGTGCAAATGGAGCTCTTTTCTGCAGCCCCTCCTCTCTTTGAGATAAGGTTTCATATTAGACCAGGCTGGCTTTCAACTTCATCTGTAGCCAAGGATGACCTTAAACTTTTTATTTTCCTACCTTCGCCTGCCTTGTGCAGGGATTGCAAGCCTGGGTTATTGGTGCTGGAAAGGATGCCAGGGCTTCATGAGCACCAGGCACACACTCTACCGACTGAGCCACACTCCCAGCTCTCTTTCGCCATTTCTCACTCTTCCCTCCCTTCCTCCTCATTCTCTCATTTATCAAACATTTCCCCAGGGACCAAGGTGACACTCTGCCCTGAATGCTGTGGGGACACAAGGTCACGATTAATAAAAACACAGAGACAGATATTGGGGTTCAGTCTGGAGACCAGAAAAGCAAAGCAATCAAGCCACTAGAGAAGGCTTACCTCTACCAAGGTTGAGCGACCACAGACTAAGCAGACTAGGCAGACTAAGCAGTCCGAACCTCTTCTCCCATTTTATATTCCCTCTAGTGCTGAGATTAAAGGCGGTGATTTCCCCAGGCCTGGGATTAAAGGTGTGGGCCACCACCACTTGTATTTGTTTCTGCATTGATCTTGTATAGCCCACTGTGGCTCTGAACCCCAAAGATCCATCTAACTCTGCCTTCCAAATACTGGGACTAAAGGTGTGTATCACCATTGCCTGACCTCTAGTGGCTTAGTTTTGCCCTTCTGATCTTTAGGCAAGCTTTATTTATTAAAACATAAATAAACGTATCACTGTACGCAACAGTCTGGTGACTACTCAGACCAAGACGCAAATTTATCCCATAGGGGTAAAGCAAGGCCAAACACCGCATAGAGGAAGATACTTCTGTCCCCATCTAGGCTTGGTCACCTCAGGCTCTTCGGAACTGCCTTTATGGATCAAAGGATGACTAAGCCCCCAAGGGAACGTCATAGTTGAGGCAGCAGTTGGTGGGTCAATCCTGGAGAGGAGATAACAAAATGTACAAGGAGGAGAGAGAGAGCCAGGCAGACAGTTGTGTGTCATTGCCTATTCCTACAGATAAGGGAGCGGCTGAGACTGTGGTCTGAGACTCACTCAGTCCAGCAACCCTCAGGACGTGGTGGGGTCAGCATACCCACGGACAGAGCAGACACGGACACAGGCATGGTTAAGGAGTCTTTGGGAAGTGGGGAAGGAAGACACAGCCTGTGTCTCCTCACAGAGTTCCCCCAGGGTCCTTCTGCCGCCCACAGCAAAGCAGAACTATTTAAAGACTGCGGCTCTGTTTCTGCAATGCAGGCAATAAAGGGTGATGTCTTAGTCACTTTTCCATTGCTGTCATAAAACATCATGCTAACTTACAAAAGGAAGTTTGTTGGGGGGCTTACAGTTGCAGAGGTCAGAGCCCATGGCTGTCATGGTGGAGGGAGCGGGGCTTACAGTTGCAGAGGTCAGAGCCCATGGCTGTCATGGTGGAGGGAGCGGGGCTCACAGTTGCAGAGCCCACGGTGGGGAGCATGACAACAGGCAGGCGGGCAGGCATAGCACTGGAGCAGTAGGGAGCTCACATCTTATTCACAAGCACAGACAAAGTCGGTGTATGCACACTAACTGGGAATGTCCTAGGCTTTTGAAGCCTCAAAGTCCACCCCGTCCCGTGACATGACACACCTTCTCCAACATAGCCATATCTACTAATCCTTCCAAGTCTCACCAACTGCAGACCAAACGTTCAGATACATGAACCAGTGTGGGCCATTCTCATCCAAACCACCCAAAGGTGGTTTCTATAGTGGTATATTATTTGCAGTTTAGTAAATAAATCTTGCCAGATGCAAAAAAAACCAGATGCAAAGCTAAAGCCACTAAAGGTCAGGCAATGGTGACACACACCTTTAATCCCAGGATTTGGGAGACAGAGGCAGATGGATCTCTGTGAGTTCAGGGACACCCTGAGCTACACAAAATCAATGCAGAAACAAATCCAGGTGGTGGTAGCTTACATCTTTAATCCCAGTCCTAAGAAATTACCGCCTTTAATCCCAGCACTAGAGGGAATATAAAATGGGAGGAGAGAGATGTTTAGTCTGCTTAGTCTGCGGGCACCCAGCCTTGGTAGAGGTAAGATTTCTTTAGTGACTTGGCTGCTTTGCTTTTCTGGTGTTCGGGTTGAGCCCCAATATCTGACTCTAGATTTTTATTATTTGTGCTACAAGCTTTGCAGAGTCAAGAGGCAAAATCCAAGCACTATGACAGGGTGAGCTTCTCTAATCCAAAAATATGAAATCCAAAATGCACCAGAACCTGAAACATTTTATTTTGTCAAAGGATCTCATGTAGCCCAGGCTAGCCTTGAACTTGATATATAGCCAAGGGTGACCTTGCACCCATGATGCCCCTGCCTTCACTGCTCTAGTGCTGGGATTACAGGTGGGCAAAACCACACCAAAATGAATAAAATGTTATTAAAAATTAAAAACTTCAGAATTTAGAGTGATTTGAATTTCAGTTTTTCAGGTTAGGATGCTGAACTAAAATTAAACCCTTGCTTCCTAAATTGCCTGTGTCAAGCATTTTGTTGTAGCAATGAAAGCAGTATTTAATAAACAGCAAGCCTGAAACACTCGAAGAAATGGAAATGGTCCGCTGTATCACCTGGTGTGTGTGTACACGTGTGCATGTGTGCATGCGCTCATGCATGCACATGTGATATACCTCTCCTGTCCCATGCCATTCTGTCACACAGTAGTGGTTGCTGTCCTTTGCTGAGTTTCCAACTCATTCACCTGCCTACATTAATCCATTAAGGCTGGGGCTGCAGGTCAACAGTAAACTGCCTGCCTAGAATCCCCAATGAAGAGATGGGGGTGTGACCCAGTGAGAGCCCCTGCCTAGAATCCCCAGTGAGGGGCTTGGGTATGATTCAGAGGTAGAACATCTGCCTATAGTCCCCCATTGAGCGGGTTTGCTCAGGGGTAATTCTTTTGCCTGGCAAGCCGAAGGCCTTGGGTTCAATTTAGGGACTCAGCGAATTCTCCTACAACTTATGCTAGCTGTCCTGAGCCCAAGCAGTGTTACTCCCCCATCACAAACATGAAAAGAGAACATCTATTTCCCCATTGTATAGCTTAGATGACTTTGGCTCAGAGCTGTGGCTCTTACAATAAAAAAATAAATTATTATATTTAATTATTTTGTATGGGGAGGGAGGTTGGATTCCTGGGTCTGAGGAAGGAAGCTGAGATTGGACCTTGTCTAAGGGAGGAGGGCTGGGGTCTGGACATCTGGGTGTGAGGGAGGAGGCTGGACACTGGACTGCTAGGGTCTGATGGAGGAGGCTGGGGATGGGCGGGGGGGGGGGGGAGAGGGGGCAGACCAGGCTCTCATAATAGCCTGAGCGAGACTGGGCCTTAGTTTTGGTTCACTAAAATGGGACAGAGCTGTTTACAGACAGTCCTCAAGAAAACCACAACTTAGGAGCAACCAATCAGCAGGCGCCCCAGCCTTCTGCATGCTCAGCAGACCCCCAAAGCCCCTTTACTGGCTCAGCAGGAGCCCCCCAGTCTCCTGATTACTAAAGACAGTTTTCCCTACTCTGCTCCTGGAAGGTCCCTAACCATTAGGACCTCCCACCAATGAGCCCCAGGCTAATCTTTCCTCCACCAATCAGCCCCAGATTAATCCCTTCTCCCTGGAATTCCCCTAACTCTGCTTAAAAGGAGCTTGTGACCTTCTTGGGGGGCGGGGGTCACCATGTGTCATCCCAACGTTAGAATTAATAAAGTGTTCTTGTTATTGCATACGTGACTGCTGGTCTTTCCTTGGGGGCTTCTCTCGGACTCTAACAGTCTGGGGGAGGAAGACTGGGTCTAGACTCCTGTGACTAAGGGAGGAAGATCTGGGGTCTGCACACCTTGAGTCTGAGAGAGGAGGGACAGGACCTGGTTCTGGGGAGGAGGGTTTTTGGCTCCTGCAGCAGGAGGTAGCTGGATGAAGTGCATCTCTGGCCAGGATTCTGGAGACCTGGAGGACGCCTGTGGCCCGGGGGAGGGCGGGGGAAGGGCCGGGCCACAGTAACAAAGGCCTCTCCCTCCAACGAGCAATTCCCCCCCGGCCCCGCCTCCGCGGCCCCCCGCTTGCCCTTATTGGCCGGTCTCCCTGCCCGTCAGCGCCACCCCCCTCCCCAGGTCTGCAGCAGCTCAGGCCGCCTCGTCGCGCCCCCCCAGCCCCCTCCCCCCGCCCCCGCCGCCCCCCGGGCCGGTGCAGCCGCAGGCGGGGTCCCCCTTCCCCTCCCCCTCTCCCCCAGGCTCGCGCGCCCCGACCGCCCCCTCCCCTCCCCTTCCGCGCCGCCGCGATGCCCCCCCCCTGCGCCCGGGGCCCGGCTCCGGCTCCTCGCCGCCGCCGCCCTGGCCGGTCTGGCCGTCATCAGCCGAGGTACCGCAGCGCTGGGGGCGGGGGACTCGGCGGGGACGCCGGGGTCCCGGAAGGGGGTACAGGGCCGGGGCGGAGGCGGGCAGGGAGGTACCCTTCGGGGTTGGGGGTATGCGGAGGTCTGGAGTCGGGGACCCGGAGGCAGTCCTTGGCTGGGCAGGGGTCCTTGGGTGCATGGATACGCGGTGTTTCAGGGGTGCACATTCCCATCGTCAGCTGCTCCATCACTAGCAAGAGGGTCGCCGACACCTGCTGCCGGCCTGGAGCGGCAGAGATGTACGGCTTTAGGTCAGGGAGGGGCTCAGACATTGGGGTGACAGTTTCCGTCTGGGCAGTCTTCAAACTGAGTTGGGGTACCAGGCTGGAATGATGCCCCATGTGTGGAGGGGGTCTTGTCTTGCGTTTTGGAGAGGGTCCCCTGCGCAGTCTTTGCCTGGGGACAGGGCACTGCCTCTGCGTCTTTAGGCAGAGGTAGAGGAGGGAGTGTCTTCCAGGGTCAGCAAGCAATGAGGACAGAGTGTCCACAGACTGAAAACCCAGACCCAGGGAAATCAGAGAAGGGGCTGGAACTCACTATCGGGATTTTCCTCGCACTGAAAGTGTAGGCATTTGGGGTGCTGCAGTTTATTGGGAGATGATCTTGGGAAGCCAGGAAGTTGGGGTACTGGGCTAAGGATTCTGATCTAGCCTTGGATTGAATGAAATTTGGATGGAGAAATGGATAGGTGAAGGGCGACAGTGGGGGGAGAAGGTAGAACGGTGAGGGCTAATGTCAGTCACAAGGGTCTCAACTGGTCCAGTGGGCCTAAAGACCCTCCAACAGCAGCTGTGGGTCGTGCCTTGAGAATGGATGTCTGAACTGTTTTCCCTGACGGGCCTGTCAAAGAGAGTATGGTCAAGGAAAAGGCCCCCAAGGCACAGAAGGGAGAGGGATGGGGCGAAGACTGAGCTGTGGGTACCTAGGAGGCCAAGAAAGTGTTAACCAGGCGGTTCCACATCACTTCCTCGAGGTTCTGTCCAATCAAGCATCACAGAATCAGGGACATGCTATGCCATCAGGAACCCAACATTGTACCCCAGCAGCCCCCAGGGAAGCAGCTACTCTGGGTCTCCAATCAAGTAACCCACAGTCGCATAAACATCACAGTATCCCAGCCAAGCCACACCTGCAGACTACAGAGTCACATAAACAATCCTATCCACGCAGGACGCCCCCACACAGATCCATTTGGGGAGGGCATGGGATCTGGCAGGAATGGAATGGGCTGAAAGTCCACACCTGAGCACGTACTCGACTGAGCGCTGTCTTACTTGCTGACTACTGGCTGGGGGCCACTGTCACTTTAGGTTTCTGTTTCTGACCCCCTTTGTTTGTGGACTCCCTTTGACCGTCTCATCCCTGCTGGGTTCAGCAGTGTCACATCTGCCTCTCAGACTGATCTCCATTGACCCCTATGTTTGAGTCCCTCTCAGACTGCATCCCTTGCTCACGCCTGGGTCTGTTCCTGCCTCCCCTTCACTGCACCTCCTTGACCCCTGGCCTCCACCCAGCTCTCATCTTAAGGTGCAGTCCCATTTGCCTCTCAGAAATCATTATGTGCCTGTCTCCGGGGTCCTCCCCTGGGGGCGGGGGTGGTGGCTCTGGCAAAGCCATATGACCTTGATCACTGAAACCTGAGAGCGAGAGAAAGTGGGACCCAGTGGGTTGGACCGAGATCAATCTACCTGTTAGACAGGTGCCTCATTCATATCCTACTGCTACTTGGGGCCAGGGACACACCTTATTTTGTAAAGTATGAAAGATATTGCCTTTTTTTTAAACTCAAGTTTTTCATGAGGAGCATGGAAGAACAAAATTCCCGACCCCAGCTTTCTCACGTGTAGTCACAGATTTTTCTAGTCAGGGTCTCACTATGTAGTACAAGCTAGTCTTGAATTCAAGGTGATCCTCCTGTCTCAGCCTTCCAAGTGCTCAAATGCTGTGATTACAGGCATGGGCGTCTCCCTTCTCCTATAGTTCTGTTTGTTTGTTTGTTTGTTTTGTTTTGTTTTTAAGCAGGGTCTTAATATGTAGTCATGGTTGGTCTGGAATATGTAGACCAAGCTTTGAACTGAAGGCAATCCTCCTGCCTCTTCTTCATAGACTCTGGGATATGGATGTGGGCTAGTATGCCCAGGTCTCATGCACACCTGAGAGGAGCTGGTGGATCAAGAGCCAGGCAGCAGAGCAGCAAAGTCCCCCAGCTTTCTCTCTCTTTCACGACAAATTCATTCCACACAACTTTCTTCAGTCCAAAGCAAAGAAGGCCTGGTTTGTTCTTGGCAGTGTTTTCTTCTTAAAACAGAAATAAAGTCAGCCTATTTCTTTGGCTTACTTACACTTAGCTATGTATTATATTCCTGGCTATGTAACTATGAATGTACATTTAGTTCCCTACCCCCAAATGCTTTATGCCAACACTGTCCACACATTTACATATTCATTCACAAAATGAAGCTATACTGGCTGGGGATGTGGCTCAGTTGGTAGTGCTTGGCTAGCTTGCCCTGGGTTCGATCCCCAGATCTGCATAAGCTGAGCATGGTGGTTTGCACCTGTATTCCCTGCATTGGGAGGCAGAGGCAGGAAGATCAGAGGTTCAAGGTCAGTCTTTACTACTGAGCTAGCCTGGGCTATCTGAGACCCTGTCTCAACACTAACTCCATCAAAAAATCTCAGCAGAGTGAGCGAACTGGTGAGGAAAGGGGAATGTCCTTTGCTCGTGGGGCAGCTGGAGGGGAGAGGGCTGCAGCCCAGGGCCGCCCTGTGACAGTCCCACGGCTTTGCACCCTGTACCCTGACTCTTGACCCTTTGTTTACTTGTCATTGCTTTTTTATATAGTACATTTTTATGTTGCATTTACTCAATTTTTAGTGGGGGGTCAGAGGAAAACTTGTGGGAGTCAGTTCTCTACTTCCACTGTGTGGGTCCAGGGGCTTGTACCCAGGTTGTCAGAACTCAGAAGGTATTGTCCTGCCTTGTGGGTAGCGCAGGCTGGCCTCAGCGCAGGGTCACAGTTGTGTCCTGCCACACCTGAATGTTGAGTGCACTGCCATCTGACACCCGAGAAATGTGGTGTGGGCCGGAGTGCGGAGCAAGCCACACTAAGCACTCCTTCACAAGAGCTTACAGTGAGAAGACAGAGATCAAGAATCAGCTGGGGAAAAAAAAACTAGCGAACAATTAAATAGGTCACCTCAGAGCGTGAGGGAAGAGGCTAGAAGTGTCTTTGGGGACATGTTGTCCATTTTGGAGGAGGCTGATTCAGGAAGCCACTCCTAGGAAGCTGAGAAGGGGTTAAGGCCTGAAGGAAGAGAGAAACCCACCTTGGTTTTCCAGGTCCCAAGAAGAGCAGTGGGCGTAGAGGCCCTGAGCTGTCAACCCGCAGAAGAGGCTGCCTGTTGTGCAGCTCACGGGGTCACCTGAGATCAGCAGAGAGGTGGGCTTTCGGGTGCCGGTCAAGCCAGAGATTATCCCTGCTGCAGCCCTCCAGGGGCAGTCCTCATCCCAGCTTTGCCTGGGGTTCATCCAGGATCCCTAAAGACTCTTTCTTCTAATTTCTGAACATAGAGCCTGTTAGAAACCTCTTCCTCCCATGACCTCTGTTTATTTATTTTTTTCTGTGAGTCTAGACTGGAAATCTCGCAAGAGCAGTGGCCTGAGAGAACCCTGTCCTCCTCACAGGCTTCCTCCCTTCTATATCCCTCAGCCTCTTCCTCAGCTTGTTTATTATATATTTATATACACATATTACATATAAATGAATGAATGAATATTATTATATATAACACACAGTCTCACTATATTTTTGAAATTGGCCTGAAACTCACTTGAGTCCAGGCTGGCTTGGAACTCTGTAGTCAAGCTGACCTCAGATTTGGGAAAATCTTCCTGCATCGCTTTCCAAGTGCCAGGGTTACGGGCATGAGCTACCAAGTCTGATTTTCACGATGTCCCTCTAATCTACCCTATCTCCAGTAAGAGAGGGAGGCTAGTCATCATTTTCATTTGCCAGTGGGGAAACTGAGTCCCAGAAAGATGGAGAGACTTTTGTACCTGAGGCACAGAGGAGAGCCTTGATGCTGGGACTCTACCTTTTTTCCTAGGGGAAGCTGAGACAGGGTTGCTAGAACAAGATGTCTGACAGGAGTGGCAGATCTCAGAAGTGTCGGCTGACCATCCGCCCTCGCCCCAGTCAGGGAGGCTGACACCAGGCCAGCTGACCGGACCATCCTCCCCTCGCCCCAGTCAGGGAGGCTGACACCAGGCCAGCTAACTGAACAGTCTGCCCCTCACCCCAGTCAGGGAGGCTGACAGCAGGCCAGCAAGAGAAGTACGCAGTTCTTTAGAAGGATGCACTCTGGACACATTCTCAGCCCATGCTACACATCAGCTGCTGAGCTAAGCATGCCGTCTGCTTGTGTACTCTCAAGGCAGCGTTCAGAAGAAGTTGCACTGAATTCTTATTCTTTGTTTTCTCCAGATGGGGAAACCGAGCTCAACCCATGGGGATGTGTAGTTAAGACATGAAAGGGTAGACACTGGGCTTCCTAGCCTTTGAGGTCTGTTACATGGCTTTAGAACCCTATATTTCCTCTCCAGACCCCTCCCTGACCTAAGCAAGGCACATTTCTGGGTCAGACAGATAAACATCAAAGCATGTGGACTGACGAGACAGCTCAGTGGGAAAGAGCACTTGCTGCTCTTTCAGAAGACCTGGGTTTGGCTCCCAGCACTCGATGGCAGGTCACAGTTCCAGGAAATCCAACACCCTCTTCTGGTTCCTGTGGAGGTCTCTGCATGCACATGGTGCACATAGACTCACACAGGCACACACATGTACACAGAAAGTATAAATAAGTGGGTGTTTTTAATCACAGCATCCAGAAATTTCAGGTCAGGTGAGGGAGGTGCTATAGGCGGCCATACTGGCCGCCTAGAACAGGGCATGGGGGTCTCTTCCCTGAGCAGTCACAGAGCTGTTCCTGAATGGAGTTTTGAGGAATAAGAAAGAATTCAAGAGTCAGAGGCATCCATTCCTTTTTATTCAGACAACAACTATTTCCAAGAAGACTCCCGAGGGAGCTGGGGGACACTAGGGACATAGATCTGAGTCACAGTGAGGCTCTGCCCCCAGAACACGTCCAGTCTGTAGGAGAGATGTGGTGTCATGTGTGAATTTAGTGATAATGGAGAATGCCCAGACTCTGTGGGAAGGAAGAGCAGGCCTGACAGAATGTGGGAGTGCTCCTAGCTGGGTTTCCACATTAATAATTCAACATCTTCTGAGGCTTTCTGTGGGCCAGGCACTGCACTGTATCATGCTGTAGCCCCAGAGGAGTCCCACACATGGCCACAGTCGATAAACTCAGGCAATATGGAGAGGAATCAGGTTGTGGAGTTTTAAGATTGACTTTGGGGTCAGGTGTGTGTTCAAGCCTTTAATCCCAGTACTCAGGAGACAGAGGCAGGCAGATCTCTGTGAGTTCAAAACCATGCTGATCTACATAGTGAATTCCAGGACAGCCAGGACTATGTCTCAAAAAAACATCTCTCAAACAGAGAACCTGTTTCAAAACAGGAAAAAGAAAAGAAAAAGAGAAAAGAAAAGGGGAAGAAAAGAAAGATTTTAAAAAAGGTTGTCTTTGGATAAATGAATGCCTGCCTGCTAGGCTCTTTAAATGAAGCCCAGATTGCAGAGCACCTGATTCCAGGGTCAGGTTTTTTAAGTACATATTTAAAGGTCTGTGGTATCCATATTCATAGGCAAGGAGCTAAAGGCTCGTTGAGGGACAGGCTCATTTATCATGTCTCCTAGGACCGTCCACAAGACCACCTTGATTCAAGATTATGACCTGAGCACAGAGGCTGGAGTTCACCTGTGCCGCTAGAAGAAGGGATTTGAGGTTTAGTGGATGGAGGACTGGAGGGGGCACATCTGGGCTACACACAGCCTGGGGGCCGGGGGCAGAAGGGTGGTGCTGACTCTAGGACTTGACAGGAAGCCTGGGTCCCAGGGCCACTCAGGGCTTCAGAAGTGGCAGTGCCAGAACTGGGAAGAGTTCCATGGCAAGGGTGCCTCTGTGCAGGGGCCTCTGTCTGAGAACCCATGGCTGAGGGCTCCCCTGTGGCATAGGCCCCTGTTCGCACACTGAGCCTGTGTGAGTGGACATACCAGCTCTGAAGAGCACTGGGATACCAGCAGTCTCTGTAGGAGTCCTGTGTTGTCACTTCTGTAGGGTGGGGGTATCTAGGTACCCTACAAAGCCTCAGAAACTTCAGCCCCTTGATGGGATGAGGTTGAGGGCCCTGTCTAGGACACGACAAGAGTTTGGCATGCTGCAGGGTGTATCTGTGTTGGTCAGCTTATGAAGAGATCATGGTACCAAACATGGTTGTGCTCCTGAACTGGTTTGTCACATTCTCTCACTTCCTTTGGTCTGGATGTGTATTTTGATCTGTGACTTAGATTAGGGGTGCGTGTGTTTGTGCACACTCAAGTGCGTGTATGTGTGCATGTATGCGTGTATCAGAGGTGACAGACAGGGCAGCACCTGTCTGTTGGAGGGGATGTGACAGTGTAGTGGTTTGCCCCCTTGGACAAGTGGTAGCTTTGTGCAAGAAGGACCCAGAGCCTTCCTAAGTGGGTGCAGGGACTGTCTGCTCAGGCTGGCAGTGCTGCGCTCTACAACCTGAGAGGACCTTATAGCTACGCATGGTGTGCAAGGCTGTTGTCAGTGGAACCCTGAGGGGACAGCAGGGTAACTCGGTGCATCAGCGTGGTTTGGCCTTTGGCGTTCTGCGTGTGTCTGTCTGCTCCTGGTTCTGCAAGTGACCTTCTGCAAGTCATGTGTCTGGGCTGTGGGAGCACCTTTGACCTGGACCATAACCATGTGTATCACAAGGCTTAGCCTTGGCTTTGGGTTTTTCCTAGTCCCTGGTGGGTCCCGTATGTCTGTACACATCCCATTGAGCATATGTGACAAAGTTCCCTGCTTGGGCTTCTTTACAGAAAGACAATGGCTCTGGCCTGGATGACCCCAGGCTGAGAGGCTTCTGGGCTCAGACCCAAACCCCTGGGCCTAACCAGCCTGCTACATTGTTTCTGTCCTAGCCCCATCCTGAGGGGCTGTTGATTGAAAGGCCCCCAGGGAGTCATTGGGTTACCACGGGCAATTAATTCATTAGATTAATTAGCTCCTTTCCCCCGGCTGGGGGCAGGGCAGCCCTCTCAGGGCCCTCCTGCTCCAATCATCCAAGGTCATACAGCCGACCTCCTCTTAGTGCAGTCTGCTTTGCCCCCACTTACCCAGCCCCCACTCCCTGGCCCTGGTCCAGCTCTGCTGGCCCTAATTTACAGAGACTTGAATAGTGGTGTGACCGGGCCACACTGGTGCGTGCAGGCAGGCCTGTGTGTGCACTGTGGGCACTGGCATGCTAACTGTGTCTGGCAGCTGTGTGTGTATATGTGTGAAGGTCTGTGTTCAGCCACACGGGATATCTAAAGGTGTGGATACAAGGCCATGTTTAGGATCTGTGACCCTCTGCGTGTGTCTGCACATGTATGTCTGAATTAATGTGTGTTATATGCATCTTGCTCACATGTACATGTATATATTTGTTGCAAATATATTTGTTGTATGCATGAGTGTCAGTGTACTGTATGCTCAACAGTCTGTGTGTGTGACCGTGAACAACGTGTCTCTGTGTGTGCATGTTTGTATGCATGTGAGTCTTGAGTACTTGTATGTATGCATGATACCTGTGTCTGTGTGTACCTCCATACTTGTTTATTATATTTATACACTGTGTGACTTTACCTGAGGAGACTTGAATAAACATCTGTCCATGGGGCTGGAGAGATGGCTCAGTAGTGAAGGCAGTTGCTACTCCTGTGGAAGACCCAGCACCCACATCAAACAGCTTACAATTGCCTGTAACTCCAACTCCAGGGGATCTGATGCCCTCTCCAAGGGCACCCCTGTGTACATGCACACACCACCAAATAACCAAAGCAACAACAAAAGGAAATGTCTACTCACCCCAGACAGGGCACAAACGATACACCGAGGAAATAATTCTGAAATGCAAGTCTAGCTTGGTGGACCAATGAGTTCAAATGGGGTTTCTCACAGGAGTGTGGGACAGAGTGACTCACAGGCATGTGGGCAACATGCAGGCAGCTATGCCATCAAAGAGTTGCCCCCTCCACACCCGCAGCATAGTTAGCAAGGCTCCTCCTGTGGGGCTTGACCAGTTCTAGTGCCGCCTCCAGTGCTTTGAGAGCACCATTTCCTCAAGTCCAGTCCTGCAACGCCTCGTGTGGTGCTCCGCTGTCAAGACAGCGGTCTTGTCATGACCAGGGACAGCATTCCGTACCATGTAACTGGGAGTCTCTAAACACTTCGCTTTGCATGCGTATGTGCTCTGTAGCTGAGTGCTTAGATGTGTCTGCATGTCCGTGGCACTGTGTTTGATATGTGCATACATATGTCTGGGTGTGGAGATGTGTCTGTGTGCACATGCACCAATGCACATATATTTTTCTGCATGCCCATTTGCCTGTGTGTATGGATTGAGATTGGTCATCAGCTCTGTAAGTGAGCTGTTCCACAAGAGTTCCATTCTGTTTATGAGTCAGAGCAGACCCAGAGGATGGGACATGACATATTGGTCTAGTCTGAGTATGTCCCTGTGTGTGAGTTTCTGAAAACAATACATTCTGTAGCAGTGGATGCAGATGTCTGTGTAACAAAAACCATGTGTATGCGTTTGTGTCCATGAACAGAGTCTTTGTCACAGCTGGCCCCGCCCCAGCTGCCAAGGCTGAACAATCCCCTCCCTCTGCAGGGCTGCTGTCCCAGAGCCTGGAATTCAGCTCACCTGCAGACAACTACACAGTGTGTGAAGGTGACAACGCCACCCTCAGGTATATCCCAGTTGGGGCTCAGGCAGCCTGAGGCTTTACAAGGCTACTCCCCTCCACCCACCCTGCATGCACAAGCCCCGAGTGACATCAGCTGCATCTGGAGCCAGCCGTGCGGGATGTGGACACTAAGCCCAGCTCCACCTGTGGACCTTACTGTCCTCTTAAAGTGAAGAGATGGGAACTACTAGGATTCAGAACCCTGTAGACCATGAGCCAGGGAAGAATGAGGAGTATCAGTCTCTGGGGTCTTCTCCTCACTAGGGTCTCTCTCCCCACCTGGGTCATTGTCCCTTGCTCTCTCTCTCTCTCTCTCTCTCTCTCTCTCTCTCTCTCTCTCTCTCTCTCTCCCTCCCTCCCTCCCTCCATCCCTCCTTCCCTCCATCCCTGTCTCCTTTTTCAGGATTTCTGCCCCATCTTTCTGTCTCTCTATCTTTCACCACTTGTCTTTGTTTTTCTGTCTCAGGGTCTCTGTCCCCCACCTTTTTCCCACTTCTGAGTCAGTTCTCCCCTCCCTCCCTAACACACAGCAGTCCCTCACAGGTCCTACTTCTAGGCCTCTTCTCTCTCTGAGGGTTGGCTAACCCTGCTGTCCAGTGGGCACTGCCAGGTCTGCCTCCCAGGGTCCTGCAGGTGTGGTGGCAGTTGATGGGGAAGCCCTTGCCTTCTCTTCTTATTGTTGGCTTCCTCCCCAGCTGCTTCATTGATGAGCATGTGACCAGAGTGGCCTGGCTGAACCGCTCCAACATCCTGTATGCAGGAAATGACCGCTGGACCAGTGACCCCCGGGTGCGGCTGCTCATCAACACCCCTGAAGAGTTCTCAATCCTCATCACCCAGGTGGGGCTTGGTGATGAGGGCCTCTACACCTGCTCCTTCCAGACCCGCCACCAGCCCTACACCACTCAGGTCTACCTCATCGTCCATGGTGAGCCCTGTGTGAAGATGAAGACAAGTGGGGAGGGACAGGAAGGCAGGCCTGCAGAATGGTCAGGGCTAGGAGGAGCACTGTGTGCACTCATCCCAGTGCTGATCACTGCCCGGGGATACAAGTGAGTGGAGCATGAGCCACCTCACCCTGCACCACAGCGGCTCTCTAACAAGGTATGGGAGGGGTACTCAGCTACAGCTCAGAGCATTTGCTGGGCTGTGTGACCGAAACTGCCCATGAGTGGGCACTCTTCCGTAAACACGCCAGCCTGCCTGTCTCTTGCTGTTTGCACTCATTTCCCCGAGGAGAGGCTCAGGAGGTTCCTAGATATGAAGAAGGAGGGTTAGGGTGTGCACTCCTGGGTGTGAGGGAGGAGGGCTAAAGTCTGGAGTCCTGGAGAGAGGAGGAAAAGGAGGAGCTGAGGTCTGCACCCCAGAGTCTGAAGAAATGAGCGTGAGTCTGAGTTTGACTCTTGGGTATGAGGCAGGGTTGACATCTGGACCCTGGATCTGAGGGTGAAGGGCTGTAGTGTGGAGTCTACACCCATGGGTGAGTGGGGAGAGTTTGAGCCCACACCCCTGGGTCTAATGGGGAGGGATCTGTAATCCTGGGCCTGATCTTGGATCTAACAGTGGAGCTTAGGTCTGGGTGGCTAGGGGTGCAGGGTCACCCCAGGTCTCTCTCTGTCTCCAGTCCCTGCCCGCATTGTGAACATCTCCTCCCCTGTGGCTGTCAATGAAGGGGGCAATGTGAACCTTCTCTGCCTGGCTGTGGGAAGGCCAGAGCCCACTGTCACCTGGAGACAGCTCCGAGGTGAGGATCCTCCCCTTGCCGTGATCTGGGCCCCTCTGTTCTCCCACATCCCTAGCTGGAGTCCCAGACTCCTTCACTCTGAACCTCTGGAGACCTTCTGGTGACTTGATCCTCCCCCCTGGCCTCCATTTCTTACCAGGCTAGGCTCCAGGTCACCTGGCACTCCCCACCCCAGATTCCCTCCACCTGAGAGAGTCTCCTAACTCAGGCCCCAAGCTGGGATGCATCCAATGTCTGGCCATTCCACATCCCTGCAGCATTTCTAGCCTCTCCTCTTCTGGATGTTTGAACAGTCCCCAGATCTCAGCATCAGCAGCTCCCGGAATTTTCCAGAAATGCACGTTCTTAGACCCCCGCCATAGATCCAGAGTGATCAGGAGCTCCCCTCTCTACCCACAGCATGCTTTATGAGTTCTGAGATCCAGTTTCCCCCGAAGGTACCGCCAAGATGCCTGACATGTCAGGTCAGGACAACAGCATTTCATCCCCACTCCTAGAGAGCCCAGTCCCTTGCTCTTCCTGACTCTATGCAAACTCATAATCACCATCACTGGGTCCTTTGATGTCCTGAGGGCAGGAAACCCACTCTAGCCTCATGTCCCTTCATCCTGACCCTTGGTGACTTCTGAACCCTAGATCCTACTTGCCCTAAATTCTATCTAAACGGTCACTTGTGACCTCAAGTCTGAAAAACAAACCAACAAACAAAAAACAACAAAAAAAGATCCCAGGTATCTGGATTACCAATCTCAATCAGCAGGTCTGAATTTCCTGAATCCAAGAGAACTCTGGACCCTCCCTCAACTGTGTCTACCTTTTCTGGATCCTTGAAAACCAAAAGCCAATATCCTGGCTTTACTCCTTACTCCCAAGTGGGCCCCCTGAGCATGACACAAGATTCCAGATCCCTAGATCTGGACGAAATTCTAGGTCCCTTCTTACTAGGTTCTGAGATTCCCAGCCCCCCACCTCAGTCCCATCCTGCCCCCACAGGACCTTCCCGGCTGCTACTGACCTGGGCACTTCAGGCCCTGCTGTGCCCTGCTGATGTGTGTCCGTGTTGTGCCCGTGTTGTCCCGTGTTAAGTGTTTGTGTCCGGCCCCACACCCCGTTCCCGGCTTCCCCCACAGACGGCTTCACCTCAGAGGGCGAGATTCTGGAAATCTCCGACATCCAGCGGGGCCAGGCTGGGGAATACGAATGCATTACTCACAACGGGGTGAACTCGGCGCCTGACAGCCGCCGTGTGCTGGTCACAGTAAATTGTGAGCATCAAAGGGGAGAACTGGCCGACCCTGATGATGGGGAGGAGTATGCTGCATGAAGCTGGCAGCTGGGTGGGAATTCGGATCTGAAGGAGGAGGGTGCTGAAATGGGGCCCTGAAGTTCCCATGCAGCAAGGACGTGCTTCTGTCCCCTATTCCTCCAAAGATCCCCCTACTATCACCGACGTGACCAGCGCGCGAACCGCCCTGGGCCGGGCTGCCCTTCTACGTTGCGAAGCCATGGCCGTGCCGCCTGCAGATTTCCAGTGGTACAAGGATGACAGGCTGTGAGGACTGCACCGGGCAAGGCTAAGGGAAGAGGGGAGGGGAGGGAGGTCCTAAGTCTCAGATCACAGAGCTGGGATGGAGAAACTAGCAGTGCAAAGGTGCGGAGACCTGGGTCCTGAGAGTCTAGGGTCCACTTTCTAGGTTACTGGGTCTGTAGGCTCCTGGAAGAAAGACTTCAGGCACCAGTATAATGAATGCTAAGATTACTCCCTGCCCTTCCCCCATCCTACCCCACACAAGAAGGTCTGGGGTCGAGAGTTGATGCTAAATGTGTGGAAGAGAAATTTAAAGAGACCACCAGGGCTGAGTTTAAGAGGCACTGGGGATTAGGGACGCATGGTGGGAATGTACTAGAGTGGCCCTGGTGCTTGGAGAAGGGATCCGCGGGGAGGCCTGGGGTACATGGGTTACGTAGAGTTGAGTCTCTTGGGAGAAGAAAGGAGCTTGGATGTTTGTGGGGGAGTTGGGCACTGCACCCCAAGGGAGGCTGAAACCAACCCTGATCCGGATCCCTGGCAGGCTAAGCAGCGGCTCGGCGGAGGGTCTCAAAGTGCAGACGGAGCGCACCCGCTCCATGCTTCTCTTCGCCAACGTGAGCGCTAGGCACTATGGCAACTACACCTGTCGAGCAGCCAACCGACTTGGAGCGTCCAGCGCCTCCATGCGGCTCCTGCGTGCGTCTGTGCTGGGCGGCGGGGTGGGGCTGGGCACTGGTGGGGCCCAGATATCAGTGGGTGGGGTAAGGAGGAAGATATATAGGAATAGCCCCCAGAATTTAGGAAACCCCAACAGTGCCGCAGAACAAATTGATTATCAGAGGATAGGATACTTACCTGGCATCCACAAAGTTCTAGACACAAATCCCATTACTATTTAAAGCCAGGACAGTGGTGCACACCTGTGATCCCAGCACTCAGGAAGAGAAGGCAGGCAGTTACATAGTGAGTTCAAGGTCTGGGGACTCACAGGGTCTAGTAGAAAAACACTGAACAAACGGACTGATAGATGCATATCAAAGAAACAGATGCATGTGCAAAAATATAGACAGAATTGGGGTGGTAGGTTTGAGATAGGATTGCTGGAGAAAGGGGAGCCCTGTGCAAGAAGGAGGGTGGTCTGACACGGAGGACAGCCTTCAGTTGCTCTTAGAGATGCTCTGGAATAACTGCACTACATGCCAAGGCCACTGAAGACTGTTAAACAGTGATTGACACGTGACTGACAAGCACTTTTACTGCTTCAGGAATCCAGTTTCTGCATCTCAAGCCGTTTGGGGGCACAGCCTGCAGGCTGTTATTGGCTGGGTGCAGAAGTGTGAGCAAAGAAAAAAGCTGGGTCAAAAGAGACTCTGAGCCAGGGACTTGTATTGCAGGGTATTATGGCAGGTGTTCAGGAGGCTAAGGAAAGTTCAGGTCCAGCCTCACCAGCTTAGTGAGACCCTGTTGTGAAACAGAAAGTAAAGAGAGGCCTGGGCTACGGCTTAATATTTGCTTAGAATCCCCCAGTGAGCGGCTGGAGGTGTGGCTCAGTGGTAGAGCCCTGCCTAGAGTTCCCCAGTGAGGGGTTGGGGTGTGGCTCAGTGGCAGAACCCCTACCTAGAATCCCCCAGTGAGGGGCTGGTGGTAGCTCAGCGGTAGAGCATTTCTTAGCGTGCAAATCAGCACAATCCATCCCCAGCAAAACAAACAAGGTGATAAAAAACAAAAACAAACAAAAACCTCACAGTCAAACAAGCATAGGCTTCCTGAAGTTTCTGGTGGGCTTAGAAGGTAGAAATGCTGACAGAATTTTTAACAGGGAAAAACAAACCCCAAGGATCCAGACTAACCAGTAAAAAGGAAATGGGGGAAATCTGGGAGACACAGGGACCCCAAGCCCTAGACAGTTCTGAACACAGCAGCCCTTGGAGGCTGGAGGGAGAGAGGAGGCACCTAGGAGAGACCTGCAGGACCTCCCCATCTCAGCCTCCCTCTGTGACTGTTTCTTTCTTGCCAGGCCCAGGATCCCTGGAGAACTCAGCTCCAAGGCCCCCGGGGCCCTTGACCCTCCTCTCCGCCCTGGGCTGGCTGTGGTGGAGAATGTAGACATCACCCAGTACAGCGCACCTCCCCCCACAGGGGGCCTCAGGCCAGGAGCAAGAGAAAGGGGGTGAGCAAGCGCCCTGGGTCTCAAGTGGGACAGAAGAGCTCTCAGCCACAGAGGAAGAAAGAAGAGGAGGAGGAAGGTCTTTTAGAGAACCCATCACTGTGAGGGATAACGCAAAATTATGCATCTTTCTACAGCCATTCTCGCCACCTGTTCACGATTCCAATTGTGACCCACCACCCCCAGCCACTCCACACCCCTCTCTTAGCTCAGGCTGTCAACTGGCTCATGTGTGTGTGTACGTGTGTGTGTGTGTACGCACGTGTGCATGTATGTGAGTGAGTCTGCATGTCATGTATGTGTGTGTGTGAAGGTGTGCTGAGGGAGAGAACCAGGAGGCCTCCCTCTCTGGACCCGACTCTCCCATGGCCCCTGCCCATTCCTGCTGCCTCTCTTCCTCTGGCTGGAGGTAGGTAAGGGAGCTTCAAGGTGGAAGCTTTGGCAAGAAGCCTGCCAGCTTCCCACCTTCTCATATATGCACGAACACCTGCCCCTTTCCTCCCTACTCAAGGGGCGGGCGGGTAGGTGGCATCACTCAGCCTTTGTGAATAGGTGGGGATCTTTGTCATGGCTGTTTCTCCCTGCTCTATCACCTGCAGCTGCCTGCAGCCAGAGGCCCTATCACTGACTCAGTGGCTTGAAACCTCCCTTGCCCTGTTCTTACCCCACCCTGGACTTTCTGGCCCCCTTCCTGGGCCAATCGGTGCTTCCATTCAACTGACAGGCAGGCTGGTGGCACTTATCACCTGTCTGTCTCAGTGCTTTGTCCCACCCAGACCCCCAGACTCCCCTGGGCCACAGTGGCACTCTCCAGGTGCCCTGCAACTGACTCACAAGCATGGGCTCCCTGGCTGCCTGCTTCCTTGCCTCTCAACCCCTAGTACCTCCAAAGGCTGCTGTGACCACACACACACACACACACACACACACACACACACACACACACACGCAAGCACGCATGCACGCATGCGCGCGCACACACACACACACACACACACATACACACACACACACCAGCGATTGACCAGCAATAGCTCCTGGCTTCAGCTGCCCCAGAGTTTGTGACTAGCAGTAATTCCCTCAGAGTAGGCCACTATTATCCACAGAGGAAGCTTCCAGGCTCTGTGTGTGGGAACACCCTGCCCTGATACACCAGGCCTCACAGAGTTGAGAAGAGGAGACTCAGGCATCCTGAACCCAGGCAGAGGCACCATGCCACCAGCCCTAACTTCAATAACCACACACCCCAAACCATACCACTCAGAGCCTGGTGAAGACGAGGGCAGAGAGGGGCAAGGAGGCAAGGGGCAGTGACTGTACCTCAGACGGGGGCGTGGGCCCCATCCTACATTGTCTTCCATTCCCAGGGTCTGGGATGGGGTGGGGAGGGGGAGGGCAACTAGGGGAGGTGGGAGGGGGGCCCTGGGAGCCGTGTGTTCCAATTCATGGGGAGTGTTGAGACCACCACACCAATAAACGCCTTTTCCAAAGTCCCTGACTGTGGGAAATCAGTGTTCAATGAGGATTTGGGCAAGTGGGGTGGCAAAGGAGGTGTAGCCATTTGGTAGAAAATCAACAGCGCCATTCCTACCTCTGCCTGTTAGGAAGGTAAACGCCAACTGACTTAAGCTGCTCTGATCCCATTCATGTTTGGCTCAGAGGTGGGCACATGACCCAGTGATGCTAAGTAAGGAGAAGGTGCACTGTCTCCAGGAAAGGGAGGTTCTTCTGCTGGTCAAGGGGGCTCAGTCTCAGCCTGAGCATGCAGTGTGGCTTTATTATGTGGACACGGAGGTTTATGGGGGTAGCAATGAGGAAGAGGTAGAGCAGCTGGATTAAAACCTTCCTGAGCACACTCTCCCACACACAAGCAATAAAGCCCATGTTTGTATAAGCTAACTTGTATCAGGCTTTCTGTTGGCAGTGAAAAATAGGCAGAAAAATCTTGATTTTTCTCCCCTTTTGTATATATAGTATTAGGGATTGGAGCCCATATTCAATCCTCACTGGGATCTAGACAGAAGCTCTACCCCATGAATCACATTCCCACCTCCTCGCTGGGGGGTTCTAGGCAGCTACTCTGCTGTTGAGCCGTATCCCAAGTCCTTGGTATTTTGAGACGTGGTCTCCTATGAAACACTGACCTTGAGCATGTCATCTTCCCACTCTGCGTCGCCCTGCACTGGGCTGCATGACTGCACGCATTGCTACTTGCAGCCATAAGATCCTCACTGCTCAGTCTGGATTTCCCATGAGAATTCTTGTTGAGAAAGGAAGCATGTCTGGCCAAGGACAGCAGCGGCGGCGGCGGCCCTTCACAGGCGCTAGACCATTTCGTCAGTCCACACATGTTTATTGAGTGCCTGCTGGGTGCCGGGCACTGTTTCTGCTGGGATAATAGTGTGGTGTGTGCCTCACCGAGCTCTCAGTTCAGAGACATCTGTTGTTGTACACTATGGGACTACAAGGAAGCTGGGGACGATGGGACTTCACTCACACTCTAGGGGCAAAGAGCGGGAGGGGGGAAAGTATGGTCGGCAGAAGGCCTATGGAGAAGTCACAGGGGTGACAGAAGCCAAACCACAGACCTCAACTGCAGAGACCTGATAATGTCTAAACACCATGTGCAGTCATAGAAAACTTTAGAAAGAGTGGATAGAGAGAAGCCACGACAGTGTACAGCTGTTGTTTCAGGAAGTTGAAGACTGGGAAGTGTGAGGCCTGTCAGGTCTGTGTTAGGAGATCCTTGTTCAAAAACACAAAACAAACAAAAACAAAAACAAAACAAAACAAATAGAAAGGAAGGTATGTGAAGTGGCCCATGCCTGCAGTTCCAGCACTTGGGGGACTGGGACAGAAGAGGCAGGAGTTCAGGGCCAGCCTGGGCTACAGGAGACTCTGAGTCAAATAAAACAAAGCACAAACAAAATCAAGAGATGGGGGAGAAATTGGGGAATAAGATACATGCAAGATCTCCTGTGTTGAGTGAAGGGAGTCTCTGGAAGCTGAAGGGGTGTGGCCTGGACGAGGCAGGAGAAGGTAGCCACCTTTGCAGAAGCCGTGGCCAGGCTCCCCTTCTGCTTGGGTCTAAAGAGCAAGCCCTACGTGTTAAAGGTTCTGAGTTTGTGCCAACCACACAGGCCCATCCATAGGTGGCTCTCCTATCCCTAGAGCCACATTGATATTCTCAGATGCAGAGGTACAAGTTGAGTCTTCTGAGACAAGAGGGAGATAGGGTCCAATCCTCAGTCATAGTAGGCCCCAAGTTGCTGGGCCGAAATGCTTCATGGAGAGTGGGCCAGCAGCTTTGTCATACCTGGGTGACTGCCCGAACAGTCCATGGCCTGCCACCTGGACAGAAAGCTGAACTGGGGCTGATGACCTGGAAGAGAGGCAGGGTAGGAGGTGACTTTAGGGGGTACCCTGCATACAAAATGACATACCCACCTAACCTTCCAGCTAGAGCCTGAGCCTTTCAGAAAGTAGATGAGGGGCTGGAGAGATGGCTCAGTGGTTAAGGGCACGTGTTACTTTTGCAAAGGACGTGGGTTTAATTCCTATCATCATGTGGCAGCTCACAGGGGGATATGATGCCCTCTTCTGGCCTCTATGAGCATTGTCTTCTTGTGGTGCACAGACATACAAGCAGGCCAAACAATTACACACATAAAATAAAAATAAATAAATCTTAAGGAAACTAGCTGAGTTCCTTTTCCTTCGCCTCCTCATCCCCCTTCTTTTTTTCTTTCTTTCTTACTTATTTTGTGGGCTTTTTGTTTTGTTATTTTTTTCTTTTCTGTCTGAGACAGGGTCCTGCTATATCACCCAGGATGACCTTTAAATTTGCAATGATCCTCCTGCTCAACTTCTCAATTGCTATGATTACAGGTGTGGATCCTCTGTGTGCCAATAAAAAAGCTGCTCAGCTATCTGTGGGAGAGCTAAGGCACTCAACAGCTCAACTCTTACAGGAAAACAAGGATATTCCATCTACCTCAGAGTTTAAAAATAAAAGTCTGGGGCTGGAGAGATGGCTCAGAGGTTAAGAGCACTGCTTCCTCTTCCAAAGGTCCTGAGTTCAATTCCCAGCAACCACATGGTGGCTCACAACCATCTGTAATGAGGTCTGGTGCCCTCTTCTGGCATGCAGACATACACACAGACAGAATATTGTATACATAATAAATAAATATTTAAAAAAAATAGAAGTCTGGAGTCATTTTTATGAGAAAAAGAAGTCTCATCTCACTCTCCTTTGGAAGATAAATTGGAATTTATATTCTTTTAATATACATAAAAGCTGGGCAGGCAGTCTAATTACCAGTATTCAAAACAAAACAAAACATGAGAGGCTGGGGCTGTAGCTTAGTTGGTAGAGTGTTGCTTAGAATATATAGGTCCCAGGTCCCATCCTAGATCTACGTAAACAGGTGTGATGTCACTGAACATAAGCGGTAGAGGCAGGAGGATTCCTGGTCATATAGCTGTGATACAGAGCAAGGCCCTGTTGCCAATCAATCAAGCAATGCATAAATGGAATCAGTTTTATCAACCGTTGTGTGCTGACTAGTTTTATGTCAATTTGACACAGCCTATAGTCATTTGAGAGATGGGAACTTCAATTGAGAAAATGCCTCCCTAAACTAGGGCTGCAGGCAAGCCTATGGGGCAGATTCCTAATTAGTGATTAACTTGGGAAGGCCCAGTCCACTGAGGGTGGGGCCACCCCTGGGCTAGTGGTCCTGGGTTCTATAAGAAAGCAGGTTGAGCAAGCCAGTGAGCGGCATCTCCCTATGGCCTCCAGGTTCCTGCCTTGTTTGAGTTCCTGTCCTGACTGACTTCCTTTGAAAAGGAACTGTGGTGTGAAAGTGTGAGCCCAGTAAACCCTTTCCTGTCCAGGTTGCTTTGGTCATGGTGTTTCATCCCAGCAATAGTAACCCTGACTAGGGCACTTTGTAAGTCATGGATAAGAACTAGGAGAAAGACATTAGAAAATGGCATTAGAATACCCTCTTCTTTCAGGCAGCTACTTGACCCTCGTGGCAGAAGGAAACGATACCCACACTCACTTGTTGGGCCTTGACTGGGCAAGGGCTCTGCAGTGGGCTTTTGATGGGCAACGGCTGTGGTGTCTGAACTGGGGTCAAAGTCGGCATCTTTTTTTCTGGCAGGGTAAGCACAGGAGCCAAGGTCAGGGGGTGCGGCTTTTTCACAGAGGTCCTTCCTATAAGGGGATGTCAGAAAACACATGATTGATTGCTCTACCATGCCACCCTGGTCAGTAGGAAGGGAAGCTGGTCCCAGAGGCTGTTAGGGAGATGGGACTGTTATTTAATGCACTGATTGCCATGCCTAGGCCACGGCTCAGCTTTTGCCTAAGGAAGTTCCCAGTTGACTCCAGTTGTCCCAGGTCCTCCCCCCTCACCTGGAAAATGCCTCAGACAGCAGATACACAGGAGGAGAAGGCCAGCCAGCAGTGCCAAGCCCAACAGAGAGCCAAGGACAATGCCTGCAATGGCCCCTGGACTCAGGGCAGAATCTGGAAGACATACACCAAAGGGAGATAAAGAAGCAGCCCCCAAGGATGTACTTAAGTTTGTCTGAACCCCCAACTCATTCTTCTCAGGAAGACCCATGAAATCTGACTTCAATCCCTGGGACAGAACCAGCTCACTCAAGTTTTTCTCTGAAGTACATATACACACATCACGACATGTGTACATACATAAATAAACTAATAATCAAATGAATAAAATTTGAAATAGATGCTTTGTTTTTTTTTTTCAAGTCAACCAGGTAATGGGACATTGTTACAGGCGCTCCCACAACACTAACGGAAGAGGAGGGTCTGATGGAAAAACCTAAGCATGACTGGTTAGGTGCTAAGAGGAAGGTAGGAGAAGGTACCACAGTCCAACTTACCTTCTTGATAGACCCGGCTTTGGGATGGGGTCCCTGGCAGAGACCCCAAGATAGGCAGGATGCGAAAGGCCCAGGTCCCAGGGTTCCGCGGAGGAAGTGGAACTATGGCTGACCGCTCCTGAGGGCCCAGAATGAGTAGGGAAACCCATTCCCTACTCATGGTGAGTCTGTCCAGGTCAGAGCCATCTGTCCACGCCTGGATATGAAAGCCAGTGAGGAGGGAGCCTCGCTCCACATCCCAGGTGAGCACTGCAGCTTCGTGGGCTCTCTGCAGCCTCCATGAGGAAATGGAGGGCCCTAGGAAGAAAACATGCTAGATGCTGCGGTCTGGCAGGAGACAGTGAGGAGGGCTGGATCTGAAGGGGGCGGGGGGCTACAATCTGGACCCCTGGATCTGGGGAGAGGGAGGAGGCTGGTGTCTGGTATCTTAGATTGGCCGGAGCTCACCAGCAAGGGTGATCTGGTTGCCTCCAGCGCCCAGTGCACCGCTGCATAGCACAGAGTAGTTCCCCAGGTCCCAATCCAGGCTGAAGTTTCTGATGAGGAGCTTTCGGCCATCCTGGCTAAGCTGCAATCGACCCCCACCTCCTGGAGCCAGGGGCCGTCCTTCCCGGGCCCAGGATGCTCTTGAGGGTGGGGGACAGCCAGTGACCTCCAGTGCTACCAGCACATCCCCTGGCTGTGTCTCCTCAACTACCGGCTGGAGCAGCACTTCCTGGGGGGCTTCTGTTGGTGGAAGAAGCCCAGTTAAAAGAAACAAGACCTTGTGGGATGTGAACAACCAAGTTCTGCGCCCTTTGTTAAAGTAAAAGATGGCAAATGGCTCCTCCTGCTCTGTGACCAGATGAGGTCACATTCTGCTGTTCGCTTGTCCATTCATTCATTTTTGACAGGTTTTCTTTTACATTTAGTTACAGTATGTATGCCCGCCATTGAAAGTATGCAGGTATCAGAGGACAATTGTTGGGACTTGGATCTAGCCTTTCACCGCCAGGCTTGGTGGCAAGTGCCTTTCCCACTGCGCCATCTCACCCACCCATCCGTTCATTCTCCATTCTTTAGGACACGTTTGTTGAACACATGGTAATAGGACCCTAAGCTGGGAAACTCATTGTTAGCTATCTGCTACTTTTTTCTCTCTCTAGGTACCTGGGGAAGATGACAGCCCTTTTTCTGAGCCCAGGGGTTCGGGATGGAACACCCTGTTCCTACTGGCTTCCTGCCCTGAAGCACAGGGTAAAACTTTGTTTCTCCTATAGGTTCAAAAAAAATGAAGTTTGAGGTTTCAGGAGATGGCTTAGCAGATAAAGGCAATTGCCACCACGCCTGACGACCTGAGTTCTATCCCTGATACTTACATGATGAAAAGAGAGACCCAACTCCCAAAGAAAGTGAAGTTTGGTTTACGTAAAATAAGTAAAGTTCTCGCTGGCCCTTTCCTTAAACCCAAAAGGACCTAAGAAAAAGTCACCCACTTCCTTTAAAGAGGCTCAGCTCCTCTCACCCGGGATGATTGTGCAGGTGCGGGTCGCCACCAGGTGGCGGGCCAGACAGGTGACTGCAACGCCGCTGAGTTCCGGGCGGGCGGGTACAGCTACCAGGAGCTCAGATGGCACCGGCCCAGCGCGGACGCCTTCGGGGAGACCCTGGAACTGCAAAGAGGCGGCAGGAACCCCTCCCGGCCAGGAGCAGCGAAAGCGGAGGCTTCGGTCCGCGGGACCCCCTTCCACTGAGCATTGTGGGGCCTCGGGGGGCAGATCTGCCACGGAGAAAAGACCATCCAGCCTCTGTGCGGCATGCCCCACTCCTTCTCCAGGTTTCTCTCCTCCTCTTTTCCTAGATAGCTCCACCCTCCTGCGGACCCTTTATGACCCACCTCCCTCAGCCTTTGTAGGTAACTTCAGCCCTCCCTGATCCTACTTACCAGCCTAAGTGGCTAGTCCCTTCTCTTTCAAATCTAACTCCGTCTTAACTTCGCAGCTCACTCGATTGAAAATCCTTCTTTCCCAGGACCTCCCACCCTCTCCTCCTGCAGGCTCTTCCCCTTCTCCTTGGCATTCTCATCCCTTCGATCGGCAATCTGCAAACCCATGGACCCCGCCCTAAGCACAGGTGTCTTTATGCACTTTGCTTGTCCCACCCATTAGCAATTGGTGGGTGTTCTACTTTCAGATGTCCTTCCTCCTACATTCCACGCCCACCTAAACTGTCCCTCCTCCTCCTGGCTGGACTCTCCCTTTGTCCCGCCCCACCATTACGTTTCTGCTCCGCCCTGATGATGTCACTCTTCCGCTGGTGATCCCACCTCACTCACAAATGCCCTGTACCTTTCTGGATAGCTTTACTTTTTATCTGGTGGCCACACTTACTTGAGGTTTTCTCAGAAACTGCTTGCTAGCGCCCCACCTTCCTGGAAGCCACGCCCTTCAGTAGCTATTTCCCCATTCCTCTCTGCTAGCTCGGCCTCTTCTCTAGCAGTCACGCCCACCTGTAACTGTCCCAGCTCCTTCTTCTTAGGTCTTCCTTCCCTGAAGAAGGGCACAGTCCCCTGACCATTGCTGTCTCCTCACTCCCCTGTTACCTACACCTCCACGTGCTTCCGCTTTCCCTGCTGGATGAACCCTTAGCTCTTACCCGCCACAGTGAGGTTGAGCACCGAACGCCTGCGGCGGCCAGTGCGGGGATTCGCAGCGATGCAGGCGTAAGCGCCGGCGTGGCCTGGCCCCACCGACGGCAGCAGGAGGCGAGGACCCGCAGGCACTGCGGCTTCTGTGGGGTCCGCCAGACTCCATGCAATGTCCGCAGACGGACGCGAGGGGGCTGAGCAGTGCAAGGTGACATTGCTGCCCGCAGTAACGTAGAGCTCAGGAACGGCGTCGCGGTTCGAGGAGACCCTGATGACCGGAGCATCCGGGCCGTCTTAGGTGGAGGTGGGAGAGCGAGACAAGGTGGGGAGGATAGGACTGTAAAGGAGCCACAGACACTGGGCCCACCTCTGCCCGGGGACTCAAGACTCGAATCCTCACTGGAGACATCCCCCTACTCACAGAAGACACTGACGTCAGCTGCAGCCTCAGTGTGGCCAAAGGGGCTGCGAACACGACAGGTGTACTGGGCGTGGTCGCTGCGTAGGGGATGTGAGATGAGCAGCTGGTCCCTTTCTGTGCGGATGTGAGGTGGCTCTGCGCCTTCAGGGTCTGGGGTCTCCAGGACACGTCCATCTCTGCTCCAGCTTAGCTCCCCACTGGCTGGAGTCCACCCTAGGCAGCGCAGACTCAGCTCGGCTGCGCCCTCCTCTGTCTCTGGAGCCCTGGGCTGTACCGACAACTGGGGTAAGGGCTCTGGAGATCCAGAACAGGCTCTGGTGAGTCGGAGAGTCCATACACCAGAACTGCCCCCCTGTGCCCCAAGTCTGCCTCGTCAGCCCTTCCTTGTTCCCTAGAAATCTGAACTCTCAGTCTTTCTCCCACAGATCCAGAGATCCAGAGCCCAGGCCTCCTCCCTCCTCCCTAGATATGTAGGTCTCAGACTTAGGTGTCCAAACCCCAATCCTATTCCCTTAGTCCCAGGAGTCCAGACTGCAGCCCTCCTTCAGACTCAGAGGTCCAGACCCCAATCTTATTCCCCCAGTCCTGGGGATTCACACTCTAGGCCTGCTCCCTTAGACCCAGGGGTCCAGACCTCAGATGAGGTGGGGGTCTGGTCCCTGTCTTCGCTCCTATCCCCACTCCCAGGCTCTTTCCTCTGGGAAGGAAGCATATTCACAACGGCACAGATTTGCCCAGATGTCTGTGAGGCGAGCAGACTACAGCTTGTGTTCTGCACACAGAGTCAACTTACCATACACACCCACTGTGAACTCCCGAATCTGTTGGGAGACGCCTCCCCTGATGACCTCAACTGTGTACACCCCTGCATCATCCAGTCGTGCAGAGGTGAGCTCCAGACTCCCTCTAATCTGATCAAATCTCAAGCGGGCTTGATGCATGGGATCCAAACTGATCAGTGGAGCCTGTGACCCCAGGCCCCCAGCTGCTAATACCTTGGAGCCCCGGCGCCAGACCACCAGGGGAGCAGGGGGCCTGGGGCTGGGGACTGGAGTCAGGGGGAGCTTGATGGTGGTCCCCACTAGCACAGCCAGGGGTTCCCCCATCTGCTTGGGGAAGCTTGCAGCCTGGTGACTCTCCGAAGAATTTTTGGATTCAGGGTTCTGGATGGAAAGTTCAAGATTGTGCTGATCCAGGGGTAGCTTTGAACCCGGGGCCTTGCTGGGTACTTTGGTGTCTGGGACTTGAACAGAGAAGAAAGGCCCAGGGTCTTTAGCAGAATCATGAGAATGGAAACCATCAAAACCCACTTGTGAAGTAGGGATTTTAGAGAAGGTGACATCAGGGTTCAGATATTGTCCCCCAGCAGACACAGTTGTCCAGAGTGACCCGGGAGCATGACTTGAATTCAGCCCTTGAGGAAACCAGTCGGAGTCAGGGATTCTACCAGAGGCTTCTGAACCTGGAGGCTGATCTGGAAAGTGGCTGTTGGGGGGCTGGCTGGAGACTTTTGAAACAAAGCCCTGAGAAGAGCCCACTGAGTCTGAGGAGGAGGCAGAGGGTCGCCCAGGACGAGAAGCTGGCTGGAGGGCAAGGAGCCCTGCTCTGAAGGCTGCAGAGAGGAGGGAGGGGCAGCATTGAAAGAGACTGCCAGGGAGCAGGCTGCTGGGGAGGAGGGTGGCTGAGGACTTACCCAGGAGAAGGGAGAACATCAGAGCCGACGAGAGGCCCATGATGATGGTCGCACTCTGGACAGGACACTACACTGAGATCCACAGCTTGCATCGTCCCACGTCTGACAAGTCCAGCAGGAATGGTGGCTTAGCTTCCTGGGTGGGGAAGGACAGACTTGTGGGAGGGGCCAGGGTCCCCTGGCATGATATAGTGGCTAAGTAACCCACTCCACCCTTCTTGTCTTCATCAGAGGATGTATGGAGAGGCCTAGGCTGATCCTCCACTCCTCACCCCCAGGGGAAGGTGGACTCCCAGCAGGAACTGTGGGGACTGTGCAGGAAGGCTTCCTTCAGGAGAGGCTGAGAAATCAGAGCCCCTCCTGTGAACTCCCTGCCTGGCTCAGGTTTCTTGCTTCCTAGCCCTGATTGCCACTGTGTTTTACCTGCAGCTTCTTCTCTGACCCTGGCCCCTTCTCCAGATCCTTCTGTGACTTCCTCATGTCCTCAGAACCAAGTCTCCAGCTGATGTCTCTATTGAGGCCATCTCCTCTGAGACCTAGAACTCAGTTTCCATTGGCCACCACCTGCTAAACTCAGCATCTCCCCTCTGACCAATACTTTCGGGATGGCTCCATCATCTATGCAAAGCCTGGGGAGCCTTCCCACTCTCTTCCTCCCTGGCACTGTCAGCAATCTCTGACGTTACCTAGATCTCTCTCCCAATTTTCTCCTCTTGGTATCTCCTGCTCAGACCTTATCTTCTTCACCTGCACCTCCTACCTACTTTCTGCAAACTTCTACTCTGGCTAAGGCCCCACCCTGGCCAGCTGAACCTTCTCTCCATGTTACATCCCTGCCTCCTCTGCAGACACCCTTACAGGATCCACCAGCTTCCCTGCCCTCCATCCTTACCCCCTGAACACTGTGCTTTTCTGATGCCATCTCACCTCCCAGCATCCCAGGTAGCCTGTCCTCTACCTGGAATGTTCTTTCCCTCTCCAGTCCAGCCGCTTCATAACTGGTCCTTCAGGTCTCACCTCATTAATAACCACAGTAACAACGACAACTTAAGCTCAGTCAGGAACTATGCTAAATTCTATCTGTGCATTATCACCAGGCTGATTTCTTCTAAATGTCCTCTGAGCAGGATGCTTGGTCTTCACTTGAGGCCAAGAGATGATGATGCAGAGAGGCCAAATTTCCTGTGGGCGGTTGCACAGCCAGGAGAAGAGGCTGGACTTGGGTCAAGGCTGGCCAGACTGTTTAGTCCTTCAGAAAACTTTCCTTATCACCCCTTGCAATTCTTCAGGCCTCTGCTCAGCTCTGAACCCCCAAGACCTAGTATAGTGCTCACAGTGCTGGTGGGAGGCATGGTCTGAATGTACCAAGCACACTGTGTGTATCATATACAGCTCTTAAGTGCTAAGTCAGAAAACTGTTTGGAAAAAGTAATGTTTTGTTGGGCATGGTGGCACACGTCTTTAATCCCAGCACTTGGGAGGCAGAGGCAGGCGGATCTCTGAGTTCAAAGTCATCCTGGTCTACATAGGGAGTTCTAGGACAGCCAGGACAGTAGAGAGACCCTGCCTCAAAAAACACCCAAATAATTAATTATAATAACATTTTAATTTATTCTTTGAGAATTTAATGTATTTTGATCATATCTTTTCCTGTCCCATAACTCCTTCCAGATCTTTCCCAGCCTCCCTATACCCCCATCTTCATATTCTTTTTCTCTCATAAAATAAAGTAAAATGAAATAAAGCACGGAGTCCATTTGCGTGGGCTGTGCTCGACCACGAGGTCTGCCTGGGATGTGGTTGATCTACTACCCAGTGTTGGACACTGAAGAAAACGAATTCCCTCTCCACGGAGTTGCCCATTTTGAATAGCTTCTTGACTAGGGCTGAGACTCTAAATGCATTTCCTGTTGTCCATGCTGGGATTTTGTCTGGCTCGAGCCTGGACAGGCTCTGTGCAGGGTGTTCACGATCGCTTGTGAGTTTGTAGTGCATCAGTCCTGCTGCGTCTGGAAGATGCTGTGTCCGTGGAGTCAACCACACTTCTGACTCTCCCAGTCTTTGCACCCCCTCTTCTGATAGATCCCTGAGCACTAAGAGGAGGGGTGGGATATACATATCCCATTTAGATAAATGGATAATGAAAACACATTTACACACTGGATGATTGGAAGACAATCCAGCAGCTTAGAAAAATGAAATTATGAAATTCGTAGGCAAATGAATGTAGCTAGAAACAGTCATCCTGGGTGAGGTAACCCAGAAAGACAAACAGTGCATGCTTTCTGTCATATGTGGATGTGAGCTTTAGCTGTGTGCTTCTTACTTGACCTTTTAAATTCCATGGGGAGCTGCCACTCCACCCAGCACTCAAGAGTCTGAGACAAGAGGACATCCTGCTCAAAGTTCAAAATTCAGAGCCTGCCTGTGCTACAGTGAGTTCGAGGTCAGGATGAACAATTTTAGTGAAACACTCAGGACTGGGGTGTGGCTGGGTGGTATAGTGCTGGTCTAGCATGACTTGTTCGAAGGGCTGTGTGTATGGCTCAGTGGCAGAGCTCCTACCTAGATCCCTCCACTGAAGGACAAAAGTGTGGCTCAGTGGTAGAGTCCCTGCCTAGACTCCCCCAGTGAGGGGCTGGGGTGTGGCTCAGTGGTGGAGCCACTTCTTAGTCTCTCCCAGTAAAGGGCTGGGGCATGGCTGTATGAGACTCTGAGTTCAATACCTAGAACTAAACCCAAACAGATAAACACAATGAAGCTAGCCTGGTAGCACACACTGGAAATTCCAACACTTAGGAGGCAGAGGACAAACCTGGGCTACATAGCAAGTTTCAAGTCAGCCTGGAATAATACCAAGGCCCCATCTCACCACCAACAATAAAACAAATAAAGGAGGGAAAAAGAAAAAGGAAAGAGAAAGAAAGTAGGGTCTTTACTGCATCCTTAGATCTAGTAAATTCCATGATAGCTATACCAAAAGGATTTAGAGGAAGCTCCCAGACCACTTTCTGTCCTCAGACTTGTTGCAGTGCCCTTTGCTGTGTGGGAAACAACCTTTGGAACACAGCTGCTATTGCTGTGTGACCTCTGGAGCAGCCCCTTGGGAAGGAACCATAGCTCTTGGCCCACAGCTTGGCTGAGGCCCTAGGCAACTGCTAGTTTGGGTCACAAACCCCAGCCTGCCAAGCATTTCACTGCATGCCTTTAACCTCAGCATCAGAGAAAACTGAGGTAGGAGGAACTTGAGTTTGAAGCAAGCCTTGCTTGTATAGGCAGACCCTGACTCCACAAAAGGGGTTGGGTGGGAATGGAGAGATGAATCAGAGGTTAAGAGCACTGGCTGCTCTTTCAGAGAACCAGGGTCAATTCCCAGTACCCACATGGTGGCTCACAACCATCTGAAACTCCAGTTCCAGGGAATCCAATGTTCTCTTCTAGCCCGTGGTAACCGCATGCATGTAAGTGGCACATGAACACACATACAACTGCATGCATGTAAGTGGCACAAACACACATACAACCACATGTATGTAAGTGGCAAACACACACATAACCACATGTATGTAAGTAGCACACAGACACGCACATACAAACACATGCATGTAAGTGGCACACACACAACTGCATGCATGTAAGTGGCACACACATACAACCACATGTATGTAAGTGGCACACAGACACACACATAACCACATGCATGTAAGTGGCACACAGACACACACATAACCACATGCATGTAAGTGGTACACAGACACATGTACACACATAAGATTTAAAAATAAGGAATCACACTTTCCTTGAGACAGGGTCTCTCTATAGCCCTGGGTGTCCTGGAACTCAATATGCAGACCAGGCTGTGATATGGGATTCCCCTCTGTATGCTGTGAACACCATTGGTTGATAAAAAAAAACTGGCTTTGCCTAATAGGGTAGAGTAGAGCTAGGTAGGGAAAACTAAACTGAATGCTGGGAGAAAGAACGTGGAGTCAGAGAAAGGCCGTGTAGCCCCGCCGGAGACAGACACCTGAACTTTACCTGGTAAATCACAGTCTTGTGGTGATACACAGATTAATAGAAATGGGTTAAATTAAGATGTAAGAGTTAGCTAATAGAAGATAGAGCTAATAGGCCAAGCAGTGATTTAATTAGTACAGTTTCTGTGTGGTTATTTCAGTTCTGGGCAGCTGGGAACAAATAAGAGGGCCTCCTACAACAAGGCTGGCCTCAAAATCACAGAGATTCATCTGACTCTGACTCCTGAGTGCTGGGTTAAAGGTACACACCACTATGTCTAATAATAAATCTGTTTTAAAAGAGCATTTGGCTAAGTTAATGTTTCAGAGAAGCCTTTGTGCGGTGAGCAGCAGCTAAGGAAAAGACTCCTAACTGTCTAAAGTGCTTAGATTAAGTGACTTTTTTCTGACATAATATTTTTTATTGATTATTTTGGAATTTCACATAATACACCCTGATCACACTTGCTTCCCAGTCTTCCCAGGTCCACCCCCAACTTGTATCTTCCCCCCAAAAAAAGAAGAGAAAGAAGAAAGAAAAACACACCAAGTCCAACTTATGTTGCCATATATTCATTGGAACATGGTCAAACTCCCAGTCACCAGTCCCTTAATGAAAATGGAGTCCTTCCCCACCCCACCAGATGCCATCAACTGTGAAAAGATATACTTTAGCATCCCCATCACAGTTTTAAGGGCTCTCTCCAATGGCTTTCTGTATAGACTATTTCTTTGGGGGTGTCACATAAGCCTTCATTGTCTCTCATCTCAACTGTGAGTCTGCAGTCATTAATGCCACTGCAAAAGAAGTGTTTGCCCTTCACAGTTAGTTGTAGTTACTTCCACATGGTTTCTGGCAACAGCATGAACCACAGACATCAACATGGCTCTTGGCAAGAGCACAGACCTGTTGTGGAACATTATTTTAACTGGGGAAATATGTTACATTTGTTCATGTTTAATTTTTTAATTATAGAAAGGTGTGTTGCTGTTTCACCTTGCCTGCCTAAGGCACCTGATTGCTCTAATAAAAAGCTGAATATCCAATAGCTAGGCAGGAGAGGGACAGGCAGGGCTGGTGGGCAGAGAGAATAAGGGAGGAGAAATCTAAGGCTCAAGAATGAAGAAAGAAGAGGAGAAAGAGGGACATACCCAGGGCCAGAAGTCAGGCAGCCACCAGCCAGCCAGACACACAGGCAGCAGAAAAATAAGATAAACAGAAAAAAAGGTTTAAAAAAAGCCCAAGGCAAAATACAGATGAAGATATTTAAGTTAAAGAAAAAAAAAGCTAGCCAGAAATGAGCATAAGCAATAAGACAAAACAAGGGGATCAAGGGGATTCGAATTGGAAAGGAAGAAGTTAAACTTTCATTATTTGCAGATGATATGATAGTGTACATAAGCGACCCGAAAAACTCCACCAAAGAACTCCTACAGCTGATAAACTCCTTTAGTATTGTGGCAGGTTACAAGATCAACTCCAAAAAATCAGTCGCCCTCCTATATACAAAGGATAAGGAAGCAGAGAAAGAAATCAGAGAAGCTTCACCTTTCACGATAGCCACAAATAGCATAAAATATCTTGGGGTAACTCTAACCAAGGAAGTGAAAGACCTATTTGACAAGAACTTTAAGTCTTTGAAGAAAGAAATTGAAGAGGATACCAGAAAATAGAAGGATCTCCCTTGCTCTTGGACTGGGAGGATCAACATAGTAAAAATGGCAATACTACCAAAGGCAATCTATAGATTTAATGCAATCCCCTTAAAGATTCCATCAAAATTCTTCACAGATCTTGAGAGGACAATAATCAACTTTATATGGAAGAACAAGAAACCCAGGATAGCCAAAACAATCTTATACAATAAAGGAACTTCTGGAGGCATTACCATCCCTGACTTCAAACTCTATTACAGAGCTACAGTATTGAAAACAGCTTGGTATTGGCATAAAAATAGAGAAGTCGACCAATGGAATCGAATAGAAGACCCAGATCTTAACCCACAAACCTATGAAAACCTGATTTTTGATAAAGGAGCTAAAAGCACACAATGGAAGAAAGAAAGCATCTTCAACAAATGGTGCTGGCATAACTGGATGTCAACCTGTAGAAGAATGAAAGTAGATCCGTGTATATCACCATGCACAAAACTCAAGTCCAAATGGATTAAAGACCTCAATATCAATCTGAACACACTGAACCTGTTAGAGGAGAAAGTGGGAAGTACTCTACAACATTTGGGCACAGGAGACCGCTTCCTACGTATAGCCCCAGCAGCACAGACATTAAGGGCAACATTGAATAAATGGGACCTCCTGAAGCTGAGCAGCTTCTGTAAAGCAAAGGACACTGTCACTAAGACAAAAAGGCAGCCTACTGACTGGGAAAAGATCTTCACCAACCCCACAACAGACAAAGGTCTGATCTCCAAAATATATAAGGAACTCAAGAGACTAGACTTTAAAATGCTAGTGAACCCAATTAAAAAATGGGGCACTGAACTGAACAGAGAATTCTCAACAGAAGAAGTTCGAATGGCCAAAAGACACTTAAGGGCATGCTCAACCTCCTTAGCAATCAGGGAAATGCAAATCAAAACAACGTTAAGATACCATCTTACACCTGTCAGAATGGCTAAAATCAAAAACACCAATGATAGCCTTTGCTGGAGAGGATGTGGAGTAAGGGGTACACTCATCCATTGCTGGTGGGAATGCAAACTTTTGCAACCTCTTTGGAAAGCAGTGTGGAGGTTTCTCAAGAAATTTGGGATCCACCTACCCCAGGACCCAGCAATCCCACTCTTGGGAATTTACCCAAGAGATGCCCAATCATATTACAAAAGCATCTGTTCAGCTATGTTTATAGCAGCATTATTTGTAATAGCCAGAACCTGGAAACAACCTAGATGCCCTTCAGTGGAAGAATGGTTGAAGAAAGTGTGGAATATATACATGCTAGAATACTACTCAGCGGTAAAAAACAATGACATCTTGAATTTTGCATGCAAATGGAGGGAAATAGAAAATACCATCCTGAGTGAGGTAACCTAGGCCCAAAAAGATGAACATGGGATGTACTCACTCATAATTGGGTTCTAGCCATAAATAAAGGACATCGAGCCTATAATTCGTAAAAATCCTAGAGAAGCTATATAAGAAGGTGAACCCAAAGGAAAACATATAGTTATCCTCCTGGATACTGGAAGTAGACAAGATTGCCGGACAAAAAATGGGAACATAGGGGTGGGGTGGGATGGGGGGAGGGGGGATGGGGCGAGAAAAGTGTGAAGTGGAGGATGGGAAGAGCTTGGGGGAATAGGATGGTTGGGATATAGGAAGGGTGGATATGGGAACAAGGAATTATATATCTTACTTAAGGGAGCCATTCTAGGGTTGGCAGAGGCTTGACTCTAGAGGGGTTCCCAGGTGTCCAGGAAGACGCCCCCAGCTAGGTCCTTGGGCAGCTGAGGAGAGGGTGCCAGAAATGGCCAGATCCTATTGCCATACTCATGAATATCTTACATATCACCATAGAACCTTCACCTGGCATTGGATGGAGAAAATGACAGAGCCCCACATAGGAGCACCGGACTGAGCTCCCAAGGTCCCGATGAGGAGCAAAAGGAGGGAGATCATGAGCAAGGAAGTCAGGACCGTGAGGAGTGCGTTTACCCATTGAGACGGTGGGACAGATCTAATGGGAGACCACCAAGTCCAGTTGGAATGGAACTGATGGAACAGGGGACCAAACCGGGCTCTCTGAATGTGGCTGACGGTGGAGGAGGACTGAGAAACCAAGGACAACGGCAATGAATGTGAACTCTACAGCATGGACGGGCTCACTGTGAGCCTTAACCTTCACCTGGCGATGGATGGAGATAGAGACAGAGCCCCACATTGGAGCACCGGACTGAGCTCCCAAAGTTCTGATGAGGAGCGGATGGAGAGAGATCATGAGAAAGTCAGAACCATGAGGGACGCGTTCACCCACTGAGTTGGCAGGACAGAACTAATGGGAGACCACCAAGTCCACTTGGAATGGGACTGATGGAACATGCGACCAAATCGGACTCTCTGAGGGTGGCTGATGGTGGAGGCTGATGGAGGAGCCAAGGACAATGGCGATGGGCTTGGTCTCTATGACATGGACGGGCTCGATGTGAGCCTTGTCAGTTCGGTTGCTCACCTTCCTGGACCTGGGGGGAGTTGGGAGGACCTTGGTCTCAACATAGTGTAGAGAACCCTGATGGCTGTTTGGCCTCAAGAGGGAGGGAGTGGGGGTGTGGGTGGAGGGGAGGAGAGGGAAGGGGGAGGAGGAGGGGAGGTGATGGCAATTTTTAATAAAAAATAAATAAACTGAAAAAAAAAGAAAGAAATGAGCGTAAGCTAAGGCCGAACATTTATAACTATTAATAAGTTTCTATGTCATGATTTGGGAGCTGGTTGGTGGCCCAGAAGAAAGCATGGTACACAGGTATCTTACATCAACATGGCCTTTGGACATCAACATGGTCCAACTGACCATGGTCATCCATAGGGCCTTCAGCAGCAACAGGGAACACACACCTTAACATGGTCCCCAGTGGCAGACTTCCAAACAGCCACCCCACTGCAGCATGGACCATGGATACCAACATGACCTTTGGCAGCAGCATGGCCACAGACATCAACATGGTTCCAGGCAGCGGCACAGGCCACAACAACATGGCATCCAGTGGTAACATGAATCACGGACATCAACATGGCCTCCAGCGGCACACAGACCATGAAGGTCTTTCAAGAAGGTCCAATCCAGAAAATGACCTGTTCTCCATCTCTGACATCCTGTCCTTGCTCAGAGTCAGTGTGCGTTTGGGGCAGAGAGTGCTACATACCATCCTGCAGGTCCTATTTGGCAATGACATGCTTCCTGATCAGCAGCACGCTCCCATACTTGTCTCTAGTTCCACCTCTTTTCTGCACACATTCGGCCATATTTCCCACCTCTCCATCACACATTTGTTTGCTGACGTGACATTGCCCAAACCGCTTTACATGCAAATACTTAGTGCAACAAGTCATTGGTGTGGTTCAAGGTTTTTAGTTTCATCATAAATACTGAGAATCACCTCAGATATCCTGTTGTTGCCCAGGGTCAGGTTGATCTTGGGGGTCTGCAGGGCATCTGGGGACAGGATCCTTAAGAGCTTCAGGCTACCACAGACCTCCCTGCCCTTGGTGCCAGCTGCCCTGTGGCTCACTGGTATGACCTGTGCTTGTAACCTGTGGGTGATGCCGCAGCCCTGCCATCTCCTCTCCCCAGCAGGGTGAGCAGAATAGGCTGCAGCAGCACTGTCTCCATGCTGTGGACCAGCCCACGGGCCTGTGACCAGCCTTATTCAGTAAGGACATGCTTCTGTACCGGTTCCAGGCTCCTGCACACAGTGGCTCCATGGTGGCAGTCAGACTGCTGGCCAAGGACTGGCCCTGTTCAGTAATAACATTCTTTGTCCACAGCATCCAATGCCCGTACCATTCTTACACCCTTCACAGCTGTGTCCACCGCGTGCACAGCTCTGCTCCTCATCTTCCCTTTCAATTTGTGAGAACACTTTTTAAAAGCGTCTCCCCATAAGACCTGCCTGTTTTCAGCTGTCTCAGAGATGCTGTGGGCTCAGCAGACTACCCCTCTCCCCTCAGAGCCTCCGTGGGTCTCTCAGAGGCTGCCACCATCTTGATGAAATTAAGTGACTTTTGAGTGCTCAGCCCTAAATGGGCCATCAATACCATTCCCTCTGCCACCCGAATACCACAGAAGGGGCAGAAAGAATGTAACAGTTGGAGGAAGGCGAAAGGGCCCTAACACCAGTAACTGAGGTTAGCTGCACAAGAATTAGCCAAGATAGATGCGCATTACAGAGGGCAGGACTGGTTGGAACCAGAGGGTTACAAACATTATTTAAAAATAAGACGATGTGAGGATAGGATAGGGACATACTGGAGGAGACAGGGTCTCACTGTGTGGTTCTGGCTGTTCTGGAACTTGGTATATAGACCGAGATGGCCTTGAACTCACAGAGATCTGCCTGCTTCTGCCTCTGCCTCCCCAGGGCTGGAATTAAATGTCTGCATCATCATGCCTGGCAAGATACATTGTATATATCTATGAAACCTTCAAAAATAAACCAAGATATTCTAGGGCTGGAGGGAAGGCTCGGGCTAAGTGGTCCTCTTCCTGCTCTTGCCAGCACCCGTCAGTGGTTCACAGCCACCTGTGACCCTAACTCCAGCGGATCCTTTGCCTCTGGCTTCCAGAGGTGCCTTTAATCATGCACATATACCCTACTGTCACACGCACACACACTCACACACACACACATATACACACAAATAAAATAAAAAATCTCCTCTTAAACAAAAAGCTTTGGGGAGGGCTCAAACAGCTCGATTATAGTGCAGAGGACCACAGCACATGTCCAAACTACAGACTCGTGAGCAACCCAAGCCTAATGCTGTTGGAAGCCATGAAGTCATACCACAAAAAGCAACCTGAATTCACAGCTATTATTATTCTAATCCCACCTGATGAGCTGCAGCCTTGACTCAAAGATCACCTGCCTCAGGATCCTGGAGCTAGAATCAGCCAGAGGTGGGGTCTGAACTCTAAAACCCAGAGACAGAACCCATCCTCCTCACAGTGACACCACGCGGTGCCATGTGCTCTGGTCTGCCGGGGACAGCTTGGTAAGGACTAGTGTGAGCATCTAGAGTCTCTGTATCCGACCGCAGGGCCCTGGCTGCGTCATCTCACCTGAGAATTTGTCTGTTGTTGGCACTGTGAGGCCCACACTGGCCTCACACTCACAGCACTCCTCCTGCCTCAGCCTGGCGCTGGGGTTCTAGTCAACAGCCACCATCTCTGACTTGGCTTGAGTCTTCTGCTGCTGGAGTGGAATGCAGGTGTCTTGATGCTAGACAAGGGCTCTGCCACTGACCCACAGACCCAGGCCACAGGCTTTCAATGTCTTCCTGGCCTGTGTGTCCCTCAGCAGACAACAGACTCTAGCCTCCTTCCCTTTTGGGTGCCAAGTCTCAGTAGGGACCTGTCTCGCCAGATGTTGGACTACCCAAACCCTCTGCAGCTATGAGCCCTTGTCTCCCCGATAGTCTTCCAGCACTCATCTGAACACCATCTTCAAGAAGGTTCTCTGATCCCACCAGTCAGGCTAGGTATCCGAGGGAAGACCCCGAAGGTCAGCGTGCATCTCTGCCCACCCTCAGCAGCCTGTACTACCAGCCTCCATTCCGTCACAGTGAAGTCAGTGGCAGGCTGTGACTCAAAGGCTCACTCCTCAGCCTCACCCTGCACAGGGCTGTGTTGCTGGATGACTGGATCAAGGGATGGACACGCACAGAATGAGGAAACTGAGGCCGTGTCCTGGAAAGGCACAGTTTTATTGCAGAGCACAGGGAGGGTCTCAGATCCGCCCCACCTCCTTCAACTTGGCCACCAGGTCCTCTGTGGTCTCCACCTTGACTCCTGCCAAGCGTTGAGGGGGCTCCTCCACACTGATCACAGAGACCTTGGAGGTCAGGTCTACACCCAGGTCTCCAGGCTTGATCACTTCAATCTTCTTCTTCTTGGCTTTCTGCACACAGGAATTGGTGGCTCACAGGGCTACCAAGCCCGTCCTGACCCTACCTCCTCTCGGTGAGTGGTGCACACACAGAGGCATATCTGTCGCCAGGATCCCTCAGGACCTCCCTGCTGGCCAGGGCTATACTTTCTCACAGTTATACTGGAAGTAGTCTATTTCTACAGGCTGGGACGCCCTGGGATGCTCCATTACAGAAGAAGATCTCCCTTAGTGACCCATCCTAAGCTTCTCATGGAGCGCAGGGAGAACAGTTGAGCTGACCTACTAAAGCCTCCACATTGGCTGGCTTGACCCACTGAATCCTCCTAATAGACAAGGTGACACACTCAACCTTCCGTATTGGCCAAGGTGACTCACCAAACACCATCCTGGTCAAGCAGACCAAAAGAACTTATCCTGCTTGCTGTGAGGATTTGGGATCAATTTCCTTTTTACCAAGAGACCTTAGCTTCCACCAAGATACCCTATACAATGACTGCCAACTGGCAGAGATAACCATGAGCCTTCCCTCATGAGCTAAGGTGACAGGATGAAGCCTTGCAATTTGTCCAGGATTGTCTAGTGAACTCCCACTGGCTAGGATGACAGGAAGAAACTCCGCTGGGGTCTGCAGGGACCTTCTACCAGCTGTGACCCTGACAGGCTCTCCTGTTGCTACACTAGCCCGTTAACTTTACCACCGGCAGAGAAGAGCCTGGGAACTGTTAGCCAAGATGGCCAGGTGACCCTCTCCTTCGGATGCTATATCCCTTGTGCCATCCAATCGCTGAGGAGGCACCAGTCCTTCCCATGATAGGCCCCAGTGGCTTGCCCCAACCACTCACCATGATGTTGGGCAGGGTGGCATAGCGAGGCTCATTGAGCCTCAGGTCGGCAGTCACCACAGATGGCAGCTTCAGGCGTAGGGTCTCCAGACCCCCATCGATTTCCCGCTCCACTTTTATCTTGTCTCCCTCCAGTGTCACCTGAGAGGCGAATGTGCCCTGGAGGGGGCAGTGTCAGAGAAAAGTCAATTCAAAACAGGCGCTGAGCATAAGCAAAGAGGGGTGAAACGAGCAGGTGAGCCCCGAAGACAAGAGTCCTTGTGACATGTAAAATCAGGGGTGACAGACAGCAAGCAAACACTGGTGCGGGCTCATCTTCATGTTTTCATTCAAACGTGGCAATGGGGCCAGAGAGGTGAGTCGGTGGTTAAAAGCACTTGTTGCTCTTGCAGAGGTCCTGAGTCTGCTTCCCAGCATCCATGTGGGTGGCTCACATCTGCCTGTGACTACAGCTCCAGGGGTCTGATGCCCTCTTCTGGCCTCTGTAGGCACCTGCACACATGGCGCCCCTCCCCCACAACAAAATTAACAATAAAATAAATCTAGGAGCTAGAGAGAAGGCTAAGTTAAGAACACTTAGTGTCCTTCCAGAGGATCCAAGTTCAATCCCCAGGACCCACATGGTGAGTGGTTCACGTCCATCTGTGACTCCAGCTGTAGAGGATCTAATGCCACCTCTGGTTTCTGAGGGCACCCACACACATTCACACAAATACACACATATATGTAAATAAGAATAATAAAAAGTCTTTAAGAGATAGAGGGAGCAAGGGTAGAACACACTAGACACATCACTTCCTTGACTCTGTTTTACCTCATCTCAGCTACGGTCACCTCTGCTATTTTAACACTACATTCATCATTTTATTATGTGTGTGCACATGTGCACGTGTACACACCTACAGACATACACGCACCAGACACTGCCTACAGTGGCCAGAAGCGGGTGTTGGATCCCCTGGAACTGGAGTCACAGGCAGTAAGCTTCCTGACATGGGTACCGGGAACCATGCTATTAACTTTTGAGCCATTGCTCCTGTCCTGCTAAAGATTTCAACTCTGCTATCAGAATCAGGAACTTGGAGGTGGGGGATGTAACTCAGTTGGTACAATGCTTGCCTGTTATGCACAAAGCCTTGTGTTCCATCCAAAGCACTATGTAAACTGGGGCAGGCCCATCACCACCGTGCTCAAGAGGTGGAGGAAAGAAAATGAGCAGCTCCTTCAGGGATGGAAGTCAGGTGGTCAGACTTGGCACCGAGAGCCTTTACCTGTTGAGTCCTCTCGCCGTGTCCTCATTAGTTTAAATTTAAACCTGATATTTGAGGTGCATTATGACTCTGGAAATGAATTCATGGGTAAACCCTGAGTCAAAATGTGCCAGATGGTGAACTTCGTGCGGTTGTGCACCTGTGTGGGTATACAGGTGCATGTGGAGCCCAGGGGACAACAGTTGATGTCCTCCTCAGCCACGCTCCATCTTATCACTCTTAAAATTTACATCTATGTATTTATTTAAAATTTTTAGTATGTGTGTGTTTATGTATGTATGTATGTATGTATGTATGTATGTATGTATGTGTAAGTTGGGGGAGTTGGAGTTTTCGTACCATGGGTCTAGGGGATCAAACTCAGGCTGGGTGGTGGGCACCTTTATCCATTGAGTCCTCACGCCAGCCCTCCACCTTATTTTTTGAGACAAGGTCTCTCACCGTAAATCATATGCTTTAGGTGCACAGTTTACTGTAGGTCCCTGATTTCTCAGTAAAGTTGTTACGAAAAATCCTGATAGTCTAATAACTGGTAAAATGTCTCTTCAGAACATTGCTTCATCCAGTGAGGGCAAGAAAGATCCCATGAGTAGAGATTTGAAGCAGAGCATTGAGAGAACCAGAAAGCCAGTGGAGGAAGACAGCACAGCAGGAGGCAAAGACAGAAGGTGCAAAGGTCCCAGGGAGGGGTTGGGCTTAGAGGATGAGGTCAGGTGCTCCTTACCCCAGCCTCACCTGCGGCCAGTCCAGAAGTCCAGCTGTCATCTGACCTGTCTGGTTACAGTCGTCATCAATGGCCTGGTAGACAGAGAGAGGGAGGACTTCATGATGATGCCTGGCTTGTTCCAGCCAGTTTGACTTCCTATCAGTAAGAGTGCTCAGCAGGCTAGGCGGGAAATACTTCGGCTTTGCAAGCTGTGCAAGCAGATGGCTTAGCACCCTGGCTACAGGAAGTATGTAAATAAACAAGATGGCTGTACCAATAAAACTTTATTGGCAAAGCAGATGTTTCCTGGAGCCATAGATTGTTGATTCCTATTCTAGAACGACTTCTTCCCTGGGACTAAGGGAATAAGCAGTCACTTGTGCAGGGACATGGAGCCACTGGGCATCCCTTTCGACCTCTGTGCGGTCATTCATTCACCTAACTTCCACAAGGCAGCCAGGATCTGTGCCTGCCACAGCAGAAACCAGAAGGAACAAGAGCAAAGGCAGTAAAAATATTCTATCCACCCTCCCCTTTATACTTCACTGATTGGTGGGGGGAGGGGCACAGGACTCAAGATGGATCATGAAACCCTGATGTTCCTGGAGCTGCTAAATGCCAGCTGCCAACACCTAGTTCCAGGGAGCCCTGGATCCCAACTCCACCAGGCCCTGTCTTTTTGGTTTGTTCCCCGATTTAGCACTTGGCCTCAGTTTATAGATTCTGCTGTGGTTCCCTAGCTTTTGGTAATGTCTTCCATTATCTGACTTTTCCATGCTGGCAGGATTCCCATGACCTGCACTTATACCCTCTTCCCAAGGCTAGCCCTGGAGCCCCTTCTCCCATCCCTAGGACCCCAGCTGCCTCTTTGGCTTCCTGTATCCTCTGCCTCTATGCCTCATTGATCTCCCACCTTCTCAGCACCCATTCATAACCCCATCATCCTCCTCCTCCCCACTGCCTGTGGCTGTTCCCACATCCCCTTCTTCTGCCCTCCTCCCGTGACACCATGAAGTGTATCCATTTTAAAAAAGATTTCTTTATTTTATGTATGAGTGCTTTATCTGTATGTATGACTTTATGCCATAAGAGGACATCAGATCCCACTATACATGGTTGTGAGCCACCATGTGGTTGCTGGGAGCTGCACTCAGTGTTCTTAACTGCTGAGTCCCCTCTCTAGCCTGGAAGTTTATCTTTGTGAGAAGGGTGGTGGCAGCTCCCACAGGACAGGCAGTGTCCCTGAGTCTCCAGAGGGGACAGGTGAAATAGGGGCAAGACTGCCTCAGCAAGCCCCAGTGCAGCCTTGGGCCACCTTCTCCAAACTCCAACCACTCATCCTGGTCCCAGAGGAGATCCTGTCTCTCCTGCTTACAGGCTGGCTGTGGCTCCCTAGTGCTCTACAACAAACACACTCAAGTCTGTTTCAAGGTCAGGCCAGTCTCCTGAATTCCTACCCACATCCCCCTGATGTCTTAGCCTTCACATACCCAAGGGTCTGACCCTACACTAAGCACATTCTTCGGTTGTTCACACTCCTGTCCCAAACACAGACACAGCTATCAAGCCAGACTCAGCATGTTCCTACACTGTCCCTGGCTTGTGCCAGGCCTCTGTCTCACCCATGGGAGCCGAAACCACAGCTTGTTGAACTCCGAACTTGACCAAAAGCATCTTTCTGACACTCACAGTAGCCTGTGCTGCTTGGCCTAGGGTGTGTCAGCTGCCAGCCTGAGTCTGCTGCAATGGTCTCACACCTACCCCAAGCAGCGCGAGGACAGGTGGGCAACTGAAGGAGTGGCACACCAACCTGCTTGCCCAGGAACAAAAGGTCCACCTTCTCCTTCTCAGCCAGCTTGGCGAGGACCCGGGCCACCTGTAAAGGGCCTAAGCTTTCTGCCTGTGCCCCTGGCACCTCCACATGGATGCCTCTGTCTGCACCCATGGCCAGAGCAGTGCGGATGGTCTCCTGAAGAGGGCAGAGCAGTTAACTAGACATCATTCATCATGCTCATGACCAAAATTCCCCAGACCCAGTCTCTTCTCAGACCAGTTTAGGCCCTATCCCTCCTCCCTCAGACCCAGGATCCAGTCCCCAGCCTCCTCCCTCAGACCTGAGTCTAGGCCCTAACCCTCTTCCTTCAGATCCAGGGTTCAGGCCCCAGCTCTCTTCCCTCAGAAATAGGAATTGAGGTCCCAGCCTCCTTGCTCCCGCCCTGGGTCCCTGGGGTACCTGGCATTGGGCGGGGCCACAGCTGACAGCAATGACCTCCTTTACCAGCTTCTTCTCTTTGAGCCGCACAGCCTCCTCCACTGCGATCTCACAGAAAGGGTTCATGGAATGCTTCACGCCATCGGTGACCACTCCTGACTTGTCAGGCTTTACCCGGATCTGTGTGGCAGACAGGGAAGGCACAGTTTCAGAGAGGGGCTTAAGGCCAGGGCCTTAGTGCTGACCCTTGCACAGCAAGATGGAGACCGCAGAGGACCACAAAGGACCACGGCCTTGTCTAGGTCATGGGTTCTGGACCCTGTAGAACTCACAGGTGATGCCAGACCACCTTCTCGTCTCACTCAGATTTTACTAAGCAGCAGAGTCATTTGACATGGTTGTCTGGACTCTGTCTCTACCCTTGGCATATGCATGTGTGTGTTTGTGTGTGTGTATATACACACATGTGTGTATTTATGGAAGAAAATTTTGTATGCTTTAGCCCCAGTGAATAACACCTACCAGGAAATCCAGACACAAGGGTGGCTGAGGCAAGAGGTTCAGGAGCTTGAGGGCAGGCTGTGCAGTGAGATCAGCTCAAAACAAACAGCCAAATTTAGTTCCATAGACCCGAACTCAGGATGTGGGCAGAGCACCCTCTTAAGAGGCCCAGCGGAGAACTGGTTTATTAAAGTCTGCATACTTTTTAAAGACTTGCTGTTCTTCCAGGGGACTGGAGCACCACATCTGCCTATAGCCCCAGCTCTAGGGGGTCTGACGCCCTCTTCTGGCCTCTTTATGTACTGTATTCACATGTGCACATACAACACACACATATATAATTAAAAATAACATTTTAAATGTTATTGTTGTGTATTTGTCTGTGCCTTCACGTGTGTTATGGGTTGCATGCAGAGATCAAAGGACAACTTCACTTCCTTCAGCTCTAGTGCCAGGCTTGCAGGTGTGTGTCATTAGCTGTACCTGACACTGTTACCCACCACAAATGAAAAGTCCCTGGCTCTGAGCCACTGTCCTTATCCTCACGCAGTGATCTAGCCTCAGAGGCCAGCTCTCACCATGCCCATGCACAGAGGAGGGAGCGGGCTTTGAGCTGCGATGCCTAGTTGAAGGTGTCACAGTCTGGCAGCCCCTGAGGTACCACCTGATGATTTCCAGGACTTTCTGAAGCTGTTGAGGGATGGCAACAGGGGCCTGAGGAAGTTGTTAGGCAAGAGCTCCATGGGATAGTGGCCCTCAGGCTAAGATCTGAAAGAGGACTGAGGTTGACCCAGTGAAGTGTGAGGAACAGTATTCCAGGGAAGTTTGCAGCAGGTGACCCTGATGCAGAAAGGAGTTGGGAGAGTAGATAGAGTTAAGAGAAGCCAGTGTAGCCAGTGCAGCCAGTGCAGCCCAGGGTGGTTTCATGGTAGAGAGACCAGTGGCCTTCCAAAGGCATGCAAGGCAGAGGTTCTACCTCTGAGCCACACTGGAGGGATTCTAGGTGGGATTCTCCCACTGAGTCATATCCTAACCACTCACTGGGAGACTTTAATGGGAATTCTACACTGAGGCAGGACCCCAGCTCCGCATTGGTAGATTTTAGACAGGCATTCCACCAGTTAGCTCTTTTTATGTTGACACAGGGTCTTACAAATTTACCCATACTGGCCTTAAACTTGCTCTGTAGCTCAGGCTAGCCCTAGAGTTGTGATCCTCATGAATTCTGGGTTAACGGCCCTAGTTTTGAATTGATACATCACTACCTGTTGTAGGAGGCTGCTTGTTCATCCCGGCTACCCAGAACCAAAATACCACACAGAAACTGTATTAATTAAATCAGTGCTTGGCCCATTAGCTCTAGCTTCTTATTGGCTTACATCTTAGTTCAACACATTTCTAGTAATCTGTATATTGCCATGTGGCTGCGGCTTACCAGGTAAAGTTCCAGAGTCTGTCTCTGGCAGGGCTACATGGCTTCTCTCTGACTCCATGTTCTTTCTCACAGCATTCAGTTTAGTTTTCCCCACCTAGCTCTACTCTACCCTATCAGGCCAAGCCAGTTTCTTTATTAACCAATGGTATTCACAGCATACAGAGGGGAATCCCACATCAACTACCTGTGAAGCAAATCCTGGCCAACAAACTGGTGAAAGCTGCCTGCCTTACAAGGTCACAACGAAGGTCCCAAAGCACCTCCCTATGCACTTAGACATGCCAGCAAGGAAAATAAAATCAAAAACCTTTGCCTTAAAAAATAAAGTTCAAGATAGGGCTGGGGATATAGTCTAGTTTGCAGAGTGCTTGCTTGGCATGCAAACAGTCCTGGGCTCCACCCCCAGGACCAGATAAATCACGGATGGTGTTATGGGCCTGTTACTCCAGAATTTCAGACAGAAGAAATGGAAGAATCTGAAGTGCAAGCTTATCTTTGGCTACAAAACTTGAGACCAACTTGGGCTACATGAGACCCTATATTTTTTTTTAAAAAAAATGTAATGTATGAGTTTCCTCTTTTAAGATAGGGAGGAAACCCCTTCCGCAGGAAAAGCTTGTGCTGGTTAAATTGGGGAAGGCCCAGGGTTGATCTCACTGTGGACCCCTTGGATGCAAAAAGGGGTCAAGGAAATCTGCCAGCTTGCTTGTTCAGTGAGCCCCCTTTAAAGGCACCCGACATGTTTCCAGCTACTGGAAGGGACTGAGCCAGCAAACGACGGCTGGCTTGACACATCTATAGAACTGAGGGTCAGCCTAGCATGCCAGTAAGCACCCTGTCACTGAGTGGCATCTCCAGTCCTCTCACTCAGCAGTCTAAGCTTTGGTCCATGTAGCCCTGCTCCAAGGGTCTAATTCATGTCAGCAGGCAGCCCTGCTCCAAGGGTCTAGTTCACACTAGCAGCCTGAATTCTTGAAGCTTGTCCTAACAGTCAGGGAACCTGGTCACTGTCATTGCCACGTTGGAGTAACTGAGGCACAAGAAACCAAGTGCTGACCCAAGATCACCCAGGGAGGAAGTGGGAACGAAGGGGGGGGGGGGGTCTAACTTAAGACTGTCTTAGTAGCAAGAGGCTCTATGGAGTTGGCAATTGTGTCTACTACATCCAAGAGGGCTTTTTTTTTTTTAAGAAAATTCCTGAAAAGAAGTTGTGTGTGCAGATTTTAACTGATGAGAATATTGGAAAGATTGGATGCTGACGGTCCAGAGGCTAATAACCTTATCGTGGGCTAGTTCTAGCTTAGTCTTGGCCCTCCAGGGCATCTGAACTAACATGTTGGGATTAATAGATAAAAACCTTTAGAATCTATTAACTTAGCAGACCACTAGCTCCCACCAATCCAAAGGCTAAGAATGCCACCATGTAGCATTTGGGCCTATAGAAAAGCCTCCCCCATCTCAATGAACCTGCCTCTCTGGCATAGCCACCAGTGTATTTTAAACTTGCCTTGATCTATGACTTTCTTTGTTCTGAAAAACTATGAAAACTTCCACACTGGAAGATGTAATTTGGTAACCTTAATCTGTGTTCCTGGGCTATGATCACGCAAAATGCCTCTAAAACAAACTATTTCTTATTCCCTTTAAGAAACACAACCCAAAGATTGCCCTGTTCTAGGTAAACACTGGCTCACTGAACTACATCACCAGCAATGTGCTCCCCCCATTAATTTTGAGATAGGGTATTGCTCAGAATGCCTTGGATTCACTGTAGCTTGGGCTGACCTTGAACTTTTAGTGTTCAAGAGGAGGCTTCCTGGGTAGATAAGATTAGAAGGAAAGGGGTTTCTATGAGCAGAATGTAAGGGTGCACACATATAATCCCAGGATTTGGGAGACAGACGCAGGAGAATTAGGAGTTCAAGGCCAGGTTAGGACACTTGAAAACAAAAACAAAAACAAATGGAGATAAAGGAAACAGAGGTCCAGTGAGCTGCTCAGTGTGCACAGGTGCCTGCTGCCAAGCCTGACAACCTGCTTTTGATTCCCAGGCTCCACATGGTGAAAGGAGAGAACCTCTGACCGAGGCCCATGGCACATACATGTAAGCTTGCTTGTGCATGTACACATATGCACATTTTTTTTTAAACAGGGAGTTTTAAAATGCAGCTTCTGGCAGCCTTTCCGGGGCCCTTGACACAGTGCACAGGCTTCCGTTTGGGTCTGTGCCAGACTTTTCTTAATGGAGCTTGATCGGAAAGGGCACTGGTGGGCACAGGACAAGCAGAGCAGCAAGGCCTGATGGGAGGTCACACGGGTGGCACCAAATGTCTCTCGGAGGTTACAGCAGGGCCTGAGGCTGGGAGGTGAAAATGTGTAAGTAGTAAAGGGAAGGTGTGGGGAGTCTCACCGAAGGGGTGGGGCGGCCTCAAATTACCCAGCCTCTCCTGTGTAACTCAAAGAGAGTTAACCCTTATGGAAAATGTGCCCCTGACCATAACCAAACATCACAGAGTTGCCAAATACCTATTAATACCACCTTTTCCATCTCTGCAGGCATGACTATATTTTAAGAAGGTTGCTAAAGAGGCTCCCATCAATCATTCTCGGTTCAAACAGTTAATAGCACTCACTGCATAAGGCACCGTTTCAAGGACTATTTCCCCAACTCAGCAATCCATGGTTGCGGCCCTTCTGGTAGGATACGCTGAAGAGGCACATGTACGAGGAGGATGTTTCAGATTAGCCTGGGCCACCTTTTTGGGCCACTGAGATCGTTCAGTAGATAAGGGTACCTGCTGCCAAGCCTGACAACCTGAATTTGATCTCGGAAACCCACAGTCGAGGCGGAGAACCCATGCCCTCAAGTTGGCTTCTGGCCTCCACAGCAGGACCGTGACGTGTGCAGGACCCGCCCACCCACAAATAAACAAATGCAATAAAAAGTAATTGACCCCCATAAAGTAGGTAGTACCATAAGTGCCATTGCCAAGAGGGGGAGAACAGGGCTCAGCGTGGCTCATTAACTTTCTCAGAGTCACAGAGACAAGAGTGGGCCAGACAGGCAGCTTTGGAGTCCAGGCCATTCTCTCTGGATCCAGAGAGAGGACTCAGTGGTGAAGAACACTGGCTGTACTTGCAGAGGATTGGGAATCAGTTCCCAGCACTCACATGGTGGCTCACAACCATCTCTAAGTTCAGTTCTCCAGGCCTCCAAGAGCAGTGCATGCAAATACTGCACACAAGATCTTTACAAACATTCTTACACATAAAACAAAAATAATTTTAAAGGCCATTTTATCAGTGGGATGAACCTTTCTGATAGCATGCCTGCAGCCTGAGACTGTTACTACTGCGAACACATCAGACACTCATTCCCCAGCAGATTTCAAATTCCAGGATGGCAATAAGAAGTGACATTGCTTACATGGTAGGAGTCCGGAGTGGCAGGGCCCCTGAGCACTGTAACTTTTGCCAAGGGATCACAGCAGGCCTAAGAAAAGGTGATCTTTGCGAAAACACTATGAGGAACTGGGTGACGGTGGAAAGAGGTGAGACAGACCTGGTCCAGCTGGCCAGGAGCTGCCAATCTGGAAGTGGGGGTGCAGGTGGCACACTGGGGGAAACAGAGGACCACCATATACTATGGAAAGGGATTACAGAACAGGACCAGGGTTCTGTGGAGAAAGAAGTTTGGGTCAAAGTTGACACAATCAACTTGTCACAATTGTCAAGACAGGAAGAAGACACTGGAAAGTAGAGCAGGAAGGACAGAGGCAAAGGAATCGGTTTACATGGGGCACAGGCTGGAGGCATGGAAGCAGAAATGGCAAGGAAGAGCCCCAGGAGGGACATAGATGGCGGCACCAAATAACAAAGGGTCCCCAAAGCCAGTCCAAGGAAAGTGCTGGGGGGTCACAGAACCCTGAGAAGGACAAGATAGGGCCAGTCCTGCATGTAAGAACCCCCAAGGCTATGAGAAAGGGCTGAAGTGGAGAGCCCAGGATCCAGGGGCAGGCTGGAGCTAGGGTTCAGGTGAAACAGGGGCTAATGGGCTCAGACTTGGAGCCTGGGGCTGGAAAGGAAACAGTGGTGTTTTAGGAGTGGGATTGGGAACTGACAGTCCAAAGGAGGTTGGGGGTTAGGAGAAAGAATGGTGCCCAAGTCTGGCCCAAGTGATTAGGTAGCAAGCAAGGTCTGACTCCCTGACTGCCTTTAAGGGAGTGAGCCAGCAGATGTTGGCTATGAAGTAGGAAGCCCAGCATAGAGTGGAAGGGAGGTGCCACTGACCTGGAGGAGAGGAATGTGGCAGACACTATGCTGGGTTCACTTTTAGCTCGCAGTTCTCATTGGACATACCATAAATGACCATGACCCATGTACTGTGCTAGCAGGTGCTGGGATCAGAGCTGATTCAAGATGGTGAGGATGCTGGGTGAGGTGCTACAGGCCAAGCATCAAAGCCAGCTGCGAGGCTGGGGATGGGGAATCTAAGGCCAGCCTGGGCTAGGAAATACCTCGGAATAAAACATAGAGACCCAGGCATGGTAGTACACAGCTGTAATCCCAGCACTCAGGATGTGGAGGCAGGAGATCAGGGGTCCAAGGTCATCCTCAACATCATTGTGAGTTCCAGGCTAACCCAGACTAAATAAGACTATCTCTAGGGGCTGGGAAGATAGCTCAGCAGTTCAGAACACTTGGTGTGTTTCTAAAGGACCCAGGTTTAGTTCCCAACACCCCATCAGGCAGTTCACAATCACCACTAACTCTGGGCTCAGGAGCTCCGATGCCCTATTCTGGCTTTTAATGGCCCCTATACTTATGTGTGCATATCCACACACATAGACATAATTAAAAAATAAACTTAGGGACTGGAGAGATGGCTCAGTGGTTAAGAGCACTGCTCTTCCAGAGGACCCGGGCTATCCACATGGTATCTCACAACTGTCTGCAAACCCCAGCTCCAGGGTATTCAACATCCTCACACATGCATGCATGCAGGCAGGCAAAACACCAATGCACATAAAAAAGAAATCATTTTTAAAAATTAAATAAAAAGGCCCTGTTAATAAAAATAATAACTATTATTTTAAATATAAAATAGAGAAGAGATTGGAGCTATAGATCAATGATACAGCACTTGCCTGGCCTAGCATTTGGAAGGTTTTGATTTGATTCCCCCAACACGCACACAGACAAAACAAACAAACAAATAATAAATGGTGGTTGAGTCGGGTTTCAGGAACCCATGTGTGTATCATTAAGTCTTGAAGTACCATCTCTGTCATGGGCTGCTAGAAGTATCCTTAAGCCAACCTGTTTTCTCTATAGCAAAAAAAAAAAAAAAAAAAAAAAGAAAGAAAGAAAGAAAAAAAGAGCCCCTCTTGCCTGGACTTCTGACTCTGGCTGCTTCCCCAGCTATGGGATTAAGAGGACAGAAGATGTACAAATGGATTAGACTCTGTGCAGAACCTGTTTGTGTGTCCACTTCAGTGTCTGCTGTTAGAGTCATGGCGATTTCATGCCTGGGTCTGTCTTCTGTAGCATTCCTCAGTGGGGTGTGGGGACGGTGGTATCACTGTCACGGTGTAGCCAGTTTCCACCTGTCTGTACCACGGTGTAGCCAGTTTCCACCTGTCTGTACCACGGTGTAGCCAGTTTCCACCTGTCTGAGGTGCACAGTCCTAAGCTAGGGAAGCCAGGAAATGTGAAGGACACAGAAGGGACCCCCAGGATGATGGGGATAGACACACATGAACTGTCACCATCTTTTTCCGGTAAGGTTAGGCCAAGCATTGAGAGAGACTGGCCTGGGAACCCAGTCTGATTCAATGCTGCCTCTGCCAGCTTCTTTTTGGGGAGAAGCCAGGACTTCAGGGGTCCAGCCCTCAAACCGCTTCTCCAACAAACACATGTCTCCTTCCCTTTCTAGCAAGAGAGTTTCCTGGAGCAACACGTGGATATGTAGATGAGGCAGTTTCTGAGTCCCAAGGAAGCAGATGGCTCCCCATGTGGGGTACTTGCAGAGCAGGTAATGCAGCCAGAAAGTGACTGAACCGCAGGCCCCACACACAAGTGTCTATTCTGCTTCTCCCTTGCTAAGGAACTTTGAGCCTCAGTTTCCCCGTGTGTTAAATAGGAACTATGACTCCTCTAGCCCACAGTTATCAAGGGACTGAGAAAGAGGGAAGCAGTGTCGTGACCCCAGAGGGATCTGATTGTCAGAAACTCACAGCCCTTGGTCTTTGCTCCAGGTATGACTGGTCAAAGGGCACTAGAAATTGAGAAGGATCTCTCATGCGGGGTACGCTCCTGATCCTGGAAGCTCACAGCTGCGGTCTCAAGGTACTGGGACAGAGTCGGGGTGGGGAAAGTCACCTTCACAGCGAAGTCGATGACCCTCTTGACAGCCACGAGCGCGCGCAGCTCCGCCATCTTCCAGCAGCAGTCACTGGCCGGGTCGGGTTGCTGCTTATGCAGACCTTCGGCCAATCCGCCCCCGGGTCTGTTTCTGCGCCTGCGTGCGGCGCCACCAACCAATCAATTGCTGCACAGCCCAGAGGAAGCCAATGGAAAGCGGCACTCAGAGAGAGGCGGAATCCAGGGCGGACGGATTGGAAGAGGGGGCGTGGCGCCGAAGTAGGGGAAAGGGCACGCCTGGGAGTGAAATTGCCTGGGAGCTTGCTTGTCCTCTCCCCTCCCCCTCGTGCTTCTGTACTCCCCAGCTTTGCAGTTCACATCCCTCTTTTTTCACCATTCCAGGTCGCCGTGTCTGTGTTCCCACGCGCACCCTGTGCCTTTTTCTCCCCTCACTTGCTCGCCTCCGCGTTCTCCCTGTAGATTTCCTCCACATCTATGCGTCTACACTTTCCTTCCTTGTGACTCCCCCGTGTCCTCGTTCCCTGTCCCCACGTCCCCTACGACTCCCCCGTGTTGGCTAATCCTCATACTCTCTCCCTGCGTCCAAATCTCCTGCGACCCCACCCCCTCACCCCGAGTCCACTCCATGTGTCCATGTCTCCGCTTCCACCGGCCCACATTCCTCCTGACCTCCTTTACTCTCTACAAGCCGCCCCCCCACCCCCCGTAATCGTTTTCCCGTCGTCTTCAAGCCTAACTAGTTCCGCAGGAAAGCACGCAGGACCGGCGCTAAAAAGCCATTCCTTTATTCTGCCCCAGTCAGGCCGCATTCACAGGCACACTGGGAACCCGCTGATGGCTTCGGTGCTCTGCATGATCATGTCCGCCAGCAGAAAGCAGAAGCCTGGCAGGAGGGGAGTGCAGAGCCGGGGGAGAAAGGTGGGCCCTGGGGCGGATGACCTGGCCTGCCTGGGGACTAGGGATGGGGGCTCCAAGGGCATCTCCACCGGGTGTGCTGGAGTCTGGAGTGCAGGTGTTGGGGAGTCCCTGGAAGTCATTGTGGGCTTTCCTGGGAGAACAGGAGACTGGGAAGTGTCTGGGGCGGGGAATCCTCTAGAGGGGTAGTTTCCACCCCTTCCTCCCTTGTGCTGGTTACCCGCAAGAAACGAGAAGGGTAAAGCCAGCCATCCGAAAAAGTAGGACCAGGAGAAGAAGACTTCTGGCTTCCAGGCATTCTTTGCAGTGTATCCAGTCAGTGCAACCATCAGCAGCAGTCCTGAGCCACGCCCACTCGTCAGGTGAGGGGACCAGGTGGTGGCTGCACCCAAGCCTGCCCCTATCGCTTAGGCCACGCCCTTCAGAACAGCCTCTGGCTACCCTTTGGCCTTTGTGGATTCCCCCTCCCTCTCCTCCTCTCCCCTCCCCTCCCTTCCTCCCCTTCCTTTCCCTTTCCATTTCTATTATTTTTATTAAAAGTAGATTCTCCCCTTAAGCAATACACCTGACCAGTTTTCTCTCTCCGTGCCTCCCAGCTTCTCTATTGTCTCCTCCCTTCCCCAGATCCACTTCTTCCCTTCTGTTTCCTTTTCAGAAAAGAGCCGACCTCCAAGAAACCACAGCCAAACAGGACAAAACAAGATACAAAAGGACAAGGCAAAAGCCTTCTTCTCAGGCTGGACCAGGCAACCCAGTGGGAAGAAGAAGAGAGTCCCAAGAACAGGCAAAAGAATCAGAGATACAGCTGCCCCTACTGTTAAGAGGCTGTCTCTCCAGTACTGGACTCCACCACTTCCTCCTCCAGCCACGCCCCTCCACTTCTAACCCTGTCAGTCAACCCCTCTTGGCTCAGCTCTTTCAGGATTGCCATCACCACCACCCACTCTCCACATGGGGGTGGCTGATGTCTCACCGCTGAGAAAAAGTAAGACAATGGCGTTCTGGCTACGCAGTGACTCGCCCTCTTGACACCGAATCCTCATCCCCATCCCCAAAGATACGATACTGAAGGTTGCTGCCAACACCATGCATGCTGCAGTCACTGCCAGAGTGTCTAGAGAGACAGGGTAGCATCAGTGGGGCACCCGGTCGCCATGAAAGAGCAGGCTTGAACTCTCCTAGTCACAGCGACCGTATCATACACACACACACACACACACACACACCGTGTGTGTCTAGAGCTCAGCCATCTCCCGGTGTGTATATGGGGACCAAGAGGGAAGCAAGACAGGTCTGGGGAGGAAAAGCCTTGGTGGTGGAGGACAGCTGGACCTGAGCCTGGGGTGGGAGGGAACATCTGGAGCTGGGGACAGGGATGGGCTTTGGAATGTGGTCTGATATAGGGGCAGGTCTCACTCTGGCAGGGAATGTTGGAGCAGATCCCATGGGTACATTCCTGCCACAGACCACTGTGGCCCCCCTGCTGTCGTATCCAGTAGTTGGTAGCAGTGGACAGTACAGTGAGGATGCTGGTCAAGAGATTCAGCAAATTGCCTCCAGTCTGAAGGCTCCTCTTCACCCCCATGCCAAGGGGGCAGCTGCCAAGGACATCAAGGTAGGACTGGCTCACACCCTTGGTTCGGGGGAGGCGCCTCCACTTCACAAGGCCTCCCTCCCCAAGTACCCCTGCCTGGTGACCCTCAAGATCCCCAACACTAGTCATGCGGTGGTTCAAAGCACCAAGGGGGCCGAGGCAAGCGATGGAAACTTCAAGGCAGTCCTGGGCCATAAAGAGTTCTGGGCCAGCTGGGCTCCAGTGTGAGACCCTATCTCAGTTCAAACAAACAGGAGCTAAAATGTAGCTCAGTGGTCGAGTGCTTGCTCAGCACGCACAAGGTCCTAGGTGCCGTCTCCTAGTACAGTATAAACCAAGAGTCGTGGGGCACACCTGTCATCCCAGCACTTGGGGGAAGGGAGCAGGAGGACCAGAAGTTCAAGGTCACTCTTCACTACATAGTGAACTTAAAACCAGCCTGGGCTACATGAGACTGTCTCAAACAAATCACCCCATGCTCCTATCCCCTTCCCGGACCACCTTCCCTAAGAACTTATGGCTCCCTCTAAGAAACTTAGTTCTCTACCACCTAGCAGACTTTAGGACATCCTCACTGGAAGCCACCCCCTTCCCCACCCCACCTGCATCTTCACTTCAGGCCGCCCAGCTCAGTGATTATCTTCCAGGGACTTCCTACCTCAGTCGAATGCCTCTATATAGGCCTCTATTGGCCCAGTGCACTCTCCACCCTTACACATATACACCCCAGAAAATGACTCACCACCTGGTCCCCTGGGACAGACAGCCCACAGGGCGTGGGGATGGGTCTCTATGAGGCAGCAGAGATTCCAGAACCCTCTTCTAGTAGCGATTTAAAGGGATACCCTCTCCTAGAGCATATTCATTTTCTGGTCTCTATTCTGGAATATTTTGTTTTTGTTTGTTTCATTCTGGGACAGGGTCTTACCCTGTAGTCCTGGCTGTCCTGAAACTCACTCTGTAGATCATTCTCACCTCATACTCACAGAGATCTGCCTGCCTCTGCCTCCTAAGTTCTGGGATCAAAGACAGGTACCACTATACCCAGCAGGACTGTGGTTTTTAGACAGAGTCTTTTAACTCTGTAGCCCAGAGTACCTTCAAACCTGCTGAGCAACCCAGGTCTGACCTTGAACTTCTGATTCTTCTGTCTCTACCTCCTCAGTGCTTGGGTTATAGTCTTGAACTAGCATTCCTAGCTTTTGTTCTGCTCTGTTTTGAGGCTGACTCTTATTGTGTAGTTCTTAACTGTCCTAGAACTTACCACATTGGCCAGGCCAACCTCAGACTTGCAGCAGTCCTCCAGCCTCAGGCTCCCAAGGGCAGGGAGTGCACCACCAAGCCCAACCTCCAGCAGCTTTCTCTTTTTTAAAAAAGATTTTTTTTTTAATTTTTAAAAGTGAATTGTTTTAAATTATGTGTATGCATGTGTCTGTGTGTGGTTCTGTGTGTGTGAGTGCAGGTGCCCAGTGGAGGCAGAGGCACTGGATCCCTTGAAACTGAAGTTCCTTGGCTTTGAGCCACCATGCTGTGGGTGTTGGGAACTGAACTCAACTTCTGAGCCTAGTTTCCGAGGCTCTCTTAACAGACAGCTCAGAAAGCAGGCCTGGGAACTAGGCTTGGTTGCTCCTGCCTGTAATCCTAGAAGGAAGCTGGAGGATTACTTTCAATTTTGAGGCTAGCTTGATCTACATATGAGTTTCAGACCAGCTAAGCTCCTGTCTCAAAAAGAAAAGGAAGAGGCGAGGCATAGAGGAAGGAAGAAAGGAAAGAGGAAGAAAGGAAGGATAAAAAGAAGGAAGGAGCTCCAAAGCTACAGCTATTGCTTGGCTGATGAAGTTGTTATAAAGCTGCTCTTCCTTTAACTACCATGATACCCCATAAGCTCTCCTGGTCTGTGCCCTCTCTGACCGTCTTCTCCACTCCTCTGGTAAATGCTGATCTCCTCCGGGTGCCGTCATAACCCTCTCTCTAGGAGAGCCCTCCTCTCCTTAAGGACAGTGACCCTGAAGATCTGAGAGAGCAACCAAAGTGTCACCTCCAGCCCTAGGTTCCTCATCTGATCCCCAGATAGCCTCACCTGCTCCCAGCTTTCCTCTGTGGCCACTCAACCACATTGCCAAGAAGATCACTGGCATGGACTCAAACTTGTTGCAGCTCTGCTGTCTCTCTCATTTTGTCAGGCCAGCTCCCCTTGCCTCCATTATGCCTTTGATCCCAAGCTCTGTCCCTTCCTACCGGCTTTCCAACGTTCCAGTCTCACTCGCCAGTCACTGGAGGGAGGCCTGTCTCTCTCACACACTTGGGACAGCTTCTCCTCTGTTCACAGTTATTGCACAATTTGCCACCATTCTCAGGAGAAAACTAGCTTTGGCAATAGAGGCCCTGGCTCCCATCTGCCTCTCTGTCATAATTTCCCACTGCCACCGCATTCTACAGTCTAGACACAAATCACCCCCTTTCATATCCTTTCCATGTCTCCAACTTTGGGCACCTCTGCCTGGATAGCATAATCCCTGCGCTCATGAATATTTGTAATCCTAATTCTTCAGAGTCTGTAGCAGGAGAATTGCTGTGAATTCAAGGACTGCCTGGGCAGTTAGTGAGACATAGTCTTCAAAGGTACAAGGGAGTTGGGCATGTAGCTTGGTGGTCGAAGGCTTGCCTTAGCTTGAAGGAGGCTCTGTGGTTCATCTTCTATGTTAAACCTAAAGAATAGTTGCTAAATATCATCTCTGGTTTAAAAAAAATAAAAGATATGCCTGGGTTTAGATTCTTCCCCACATCCTCAGGCTGTGGCTGTTGTCTGGCCCACGTCAAATGCTAGTGGTTACAGCCTTTTGTGATGCATATCAGTGGTCCCAGAGTGGCCTCACAGAGAGAAAATGAAATACCTAGTAAAAATGGGGGCCACTTGGGGAAGAAAAGAGAAAGATAGAAATTGGGAGAAAGGAAAGCAATTGAAGATGGGAGAGAGACACAGGGAATTTATGTCCACACAGGGCAGAATCCACTTCTGGTGTACAGGTCTGATGGCTCTCCCTCTCCCTCTCCCTCTCCCTCTCCCTCTCCCTCTCCCTCTCTCTCTCTCTGTCTTACCCACCATAAGGCTCAGGTATGGTTGACTTAGGTGCTGGGGAAAGAACTTGGACCTCATTCATGCTCAGCAAATCTCTACCACTGAGCCACAGTCCCTGCGCGTGTTTTAGTTTTTGCCTTGAGGCAGGATCTCAGAAAGTCACCCAGGCCAGCCTTGAACTCACTGTGTAGCCCAAACCGGCTTTGAAGTTGTGACACTCCTTGCTCCAACCTCCATAGCAACTGGGATGATAGGCCTGGCTTGGCTTATTTCTTGACTGAATTGATCTTGGAACAATTAGATCTCCGTATGTTTTTATTGAATGTGTGAAGAAACCAATGAAGGGTAAGGCAAGGTGGGAGGGACAGAGCCAGAATCCTGTATTTTCTCTGTCGCTCCTGTGAGGACCAGGCTCCAAGCATCCTGCTGACCCTGCTGTCTTGCCTTCTGTTCATAAGGTTTCGTACCCAGCCCGGGGGGTTGTGCAGTGAGCACCCAGGCTCAGGCCGCCTGGTATGGAGACAGAGATGGCAGGAGAGATTAAGTACTTGAGTGCCCTGCACTGCCCCTCCCCACAGCCCAGCAGGGTCCTCCCCGGGGAGGTGGGCTGAGTAGTTACCTGCACAGAGGAAGAGGATAGAGGAGACCCAGCCCAGATAAAAGGACCACGAGAAGAATGTCTGGACCTGCGGAAATGGAGTCTGGCTCCATCTATTACTGGTGTACACTGCCATGGCCACTATTATGGAGAGAGCTGAAGACAAGAACAAGAGAGAGCTGGCTTGGCCACTGCAGGACTCAACAGCCCTGGCATCCCAGTGCAGCCCAGATTCCATTCCTACCTGCAGCAAAAGCCATGACAGTTGACACCAAAGGGCCACGGCCTGGGAGGGATAGGGCTGGAGTGTAAGACAAAATCAGGAAGCCCACGGACACCAGGCTCCACAGGGCAGCCAGGATACAGAAGCTCTGTGTCACATGGATATAACCTAATACAGGATGAGACTTGTGGGTGTCTGTTCCCCACTGGCCATTCCCACCACCAGGCACCCCACTGCACTTTACCTGCTACCTGGATCTCATGTGTCTTTGGCCAGAGGCCGCTGTGGGAAGAGAAGTTGGGGCCTGTGGCCACTATCCAGAAGTCAGTGCTCAGAGCAATCAGAGAAGAAGTCAGGCCCAGGAAGACAGCAAACAGAGCCAGGGACCGGCAGGGCTCCATGGACACAGCTCTGGGTTTCTACTTCTTATGGGGTAAAGACACAGATAACCCAGACTATTGGGTCCTAGAGAAAGGAGAGGGTCATGCACCCAGACCCCAGGTCCTCTGAGCTGAAGAAGCAGCCAGCAAGCAGTCAGTCACTTTGGCTGTAGCTTCAGGCCTGGCATCTGACTCTTCTCACACCCTCCCTTCCTGCGTGGTTTCCCCTCCCCTCTTCTCCTCCTGCCTGGTGAGGGTGGGCCTGTTGATGTCTTCACTCACTGGCTGCTCTGGGGGTGTCCACCTTCTGTGGTCTAGGTAGTGGTTTAGACTGTTGTCACGGGTCTGTGCCTCCGCAGTTGGAGACAACAGAGAGGGTTTCCTGGAAGACCTTAGGGAGGGCTTTGGGGGCGCAGAGGTGGGAAGTAGACTAGTCATACTAGGGTGTGAATTAACTCAAAGGGGAGATGTGGCTGAGGGGGCAGTTATTTCACATTTTCCTGTGGTTTTTACACTTTGCTCCTAGACTCTAGTGCTAGAGTTTCCAGTAGTAGAAGAGTAGTGGGGTCCAAATACCAGTTCCAAGGGAGGGAGGAGTTGGTAAGAAGAGAGATTCCATGGTCCTAGTTAAAGCCTCTGTCCAGGACAGACAGGATTCCATAGAACTTAAGGACAGGAAAGCCTTCCCACATCCTCATCTCACAATATAGTGAGAATTCACCCCACCTGGGTGGGCCCTCCAGCATAGGTGTCTTAACACCAAGATGAGGCTGTCTGGGGAGTTGCAATTCAGGGCTATTCTGCCTCTGTCTTCCAGTGGTCAACACCTTCTCCCCAGGGAAACACAGAATGTGTCTGTCATCCCTTACTTTGGTGACGTAGGACTGTCTTCCCAGCACTCAAGAGATCTGAGGCAGGAGGATCACAAGATTAAGGCCAGCCTTGGCTACCTGAGACTCTGTCCTTCCAAAAACATAAACTAAAATAGAGAGGGAGACAGAACCTCCCGTTCTTTCCCTGGATGGTCCTAGTGGAGAGGGCATCCAGGGAGGGAAGCAGAGGGAAGGTGCTGCCTGGAGCGGGTGGGGGAGCAGGGAAGCTATATTTTCTGAGATCAGTTTGTTCATCCTATTATCCCACACATCCATTTCTAGACATTAAGCCATGGCTGTCTCCAAGGTAGGGACCCATTTATCTTGTTCCCATCCCTGCAGAACTGAGGAAGAGAGGACACCACGTCAGAATACCGCTGTTCCCCAACCACCACCCTAGCCGGTTTCTCCAAACCAGCACGGTGAGGACTCACACTTTGATAGTTTCACATCAGTTTTATTAGATCACAAAATGCCTCTCTAAAGGAGTTTCATTTTTCTACCACCCTTCGGACCAGGTAGGGGTTCATGTCTTCTCAACTCCTTCCCACCTGACCCATACAGGACAGAGGGATCAGGGACTCCCCTATCTAGAATCCAGGACTGAGCCCCCTCATTCCCTCAGGAGCCAAGACTTCCTCCAGCTCCTAGGTCCTCCCCTTCCTCTTCAGTGCCTTCATTGTAACTTCCATCTGCAAGGTTTACCCCGGGTCTCAGCGTGGGGTGGATAGACGCCGGCACTCATGCATCCGGTACGCACACATGTAGAAAATTCCTGTGTGGACAGAATCCATTGATACCCAAACCCTTTGGGTTTGCCTTTCTGTTTCAAGAGACTCTTCATTTCCTCCCTCCCTTAGACCTAGAGTCTGCCATCAGATGTGTGTAGGGTGTCTCGTCACCTCACCCTCTGAGGTCACTTGCCTTGCCCCAGACTTACACCTTCCCATCACTCTGCCTCAGTACCTGCAAAGAAGGTCATGAGCAGGGCCACCCAGCCCAGGATGTAAGACCATGAAAAGCGCCAGTCCCCAAAGCGGCGGCCGAGGAAGCTGACAGTGACTCCAGTGTAAATGGCCAAGGCCAACAGGACGAAAAGAGCTGGGGAGAGAGCATGGGGTGGCATGAATAAGATGGTTGGATAAGAGAATAGGAGATAAGGAAGAGGGGAGGTTGATGATGGTGGCAACAGTGGAAGGTGATGTGGGGGATGGGATTGGGTGAGGACAGGGCAGGGAAGCACAATAAAGCATTGAACAGTTCCTTGCTTCTGTGTTCTGGGAGGAGAAACAAACCCTTGCATTGTCCTGAGTTACAGAGTGTCTTAATTACTCTAAAGACCTCCTTGGATCACACTAGAGTTTGTGTGAACTAACAGGTGGCTCGGGGTGCCTATCACAAATACCTGCCAGGGATTGGGGCTGTGGTGGTTTGAATAAGAAAGCCTCCCAGAGGCTCATGTTTTTAAATGTTTGGTCACCACGAAGTGGCACTAGTTGAAAGGATTAGAAGGATAGGAAGGTGTGGCCTTGTTGGAGGAAATGTATCACTGGGGGTGGCCTTTGAGGTTTCAGAAGTCCATGCCGAGCCCAGACAATCGCTCTCTCTCTTGACCAGTGGATCAGCATGTAGCTCTCAGATATTCTCCAGCACTGTGAGTTCTCCCTTCTATAAGATAATATACTAAATCTCTGGAACTGTAAGCAAGCCCCAGTTAAATGTCTCCCTTTGTAACAGCTGCTGTGGTCTTGGTGTCACTTCTCAGCGGTGACTAAAACAGAAGGGTGTGAGGGTCCTGAGCCCGAGAGCGCTGCCTCTGGGACAGCGGAAGCTGGAGGCTAAACGAGGTCCATCTGTGGTGGCTGGTCTTCAGTGTCAGCTCTGCTGGATCTAGGACCCCCTAGAGCACACATACACGTGCATTGTGTGAGTGTGTGTTTCCAGAGAAGACGTTATTTACTTACTACGTGATTTATGTGTGTGTGCTGTGGCACTCGAGAGAAGGTCAGAGGACACTCTGTAGGAGTCTGTTCTCTCTCTCCAGTGTGTAGGTTCTGGGGACATAAGCACCAGGCTCAAAAGCAAGTTTCTTTAGCTACTGAGTCATCTCACCAGCCCCCCAAAGCATTTTAATTAAGGTAGAATATAACACCCTAAATGTGCACAACAGTATCTCATGGATTAGGGCCCTAGACAGAATAAAAAATAAGAAAGTGAGCCTAGTACTGCTGTTCTCTCTCAGTTTCCTGATTGTGGGTGCAAATGGCCAGCTGTCCCATGCTTCTGCCATCGTGACTTTTGTACCATGGTGGTCTGTGCCCTCCAGCTGTGAGCCGAATACACCTTCCTCCCTCCTGAAGTTGTTTCTTGTTGAATATTTGGTCACAGCAATGAGAAATCCCATTAATGCACCCGTGTGATGAAATTCTGGCAGGATTCACTGTATATGTCTCTTCACCAGCTGGTCCTGGGCTGAATGTGTATCAAGACTGTCACTGTAAGTGTGAATATTTTTCAAGTTCTATGGGGTGGTTAGTATTAGAATCCCTGCCTAGAGTCCCCCTAGTGAAGGGCTAAGCCGTGATTCAGTGGTAGAGTTGCCATGCCTGTCATGCCCCAGTGGGGGGCTGGGTATGGCTCAGTGGTAGAACCTCTGCCTCGAATCCTCCAGTGAGAGGCTAAGAGTGGTAGAATGTCTCCCTAGTGTATGTAAGTTCCAGAGATTTTATTCTCATTACTAGGACAAAAGAAAGAAAGGAAAGAAGGGAGGGGAGGAGGTGATTGCCTCTAATTACAAAGTGGAGTTAAAAGCAAAGGAGAAAGGGAGGTCGGTGGAGTTGGGTTTGGGGTGAGAGAGGGAGGGAATGGAGTGAGGGTGGTGAGAAGTGCGTGTTGGTGTGAGGTTGAGGATCTGGGAAATTTGGGTGGGGAAGGAAGGATAGGCTCACTCACTGGAGGCAAAAAACATGATGCCAGCGGAGAAGGGCCTGGAAAGGCGGGTGAAGGCAGACTGCTGTGCAAAGGCTAGGACGCCCATGATGATGCCCGAGGTGGCACACAGGGCAGACAGGATCATGAAAGCCCTGGTGGCATTCCAATATGCTGTGGAGACACATCACAGTCACTCCGGACCACTGTTTCCTTTCATGTATCTGACTTGGCTCTTCCCTCCTTTGACCTAGCAGACTCATCCTCCAAAGCCTCAGCTCTCATGACCTCTTCTGGGAACTGATCACGGCCACCATCCCAACTCTCTGCTTTTCATTCTAACCGTCTCTTCTATTTCACCCCCTCCAGCTTGACTTCTCCCTGAAGACAGGGACTGGCTTGGTTCTTGATGTGAGCATCCCAGCATGGGTGTGGCTTACACGTAATCCTTGTGAAGTGTTTATTGAGTGAATGTTTCCCCATACGCTTTTGACAATAATCACTATCTCACTGATCCTTTCCTTTTTGTCCATTATACTTTGCTGCAACTGAAAAGTCCTGATCTTTTAACTGTATCTGCGGTGTCTGAAAAGACCAGGGCTGGCTCCTTCTCTCTCAGTTGCATACCCAGCTCCTGACACCTGTCTGGCAAATTTTGAGACTGGGTCTCTTATAGCCCAATCGTCTTGTCCTTGAAGTTAATGTAGCTAAGGTTGACCTTGAATTCCTGACTCTGCTGTCTCTACATTCCAAGTGCTGGAATTACACTTGAGATACCATGCTTTCTTCTGTCCTAATGTGGCTCCGCCTGGGTCTCCTGAGTTCTAGAACTACAGGTGTGCACCACCATCTCTGCTTCTGTCCGATCCTTACAGATAACTGAACAGTCCCCGAGCATTCCTGGGAGATGGAAGGAGGCTGACCTATGAAAAGTGTTTGGGCTAGGTTTAGCTTATTTTTGTTGTTTTCAGGAATAACACTCAATAATTATTAATTAAAATACTGTAAAAAATCTTGAGTGTAGCATGATGTATTTTGATGTATTTAGCTTATCATATACTATGTTGTATGATACATTAAACAAAACATTAAATATTACTAATTTCCCATGCTATATAGAGTATATTGTGTAGATTACAGCATATTATTCATTAGTATTATATATTTATACCCAATATATACTATGTAATATATTTCTCCATGTCATGCTTCTTTCGTCATATGTGTGTGTATGTGTGTGTGTGTGTGTTTGTGTGTGTATGTGTGTGTTGAGTACATGCCTGTGGCTGTTTATGTGGAAACACGTATGTATGTGCACATTGAGACCCAAGGTCGACCTTGGGTGTTGTTCCTCAGGAACTGTCTACCATGTCTTTTGAAAAAAGTCTCTCCCTGGCTCACCAAGTAGCTAAGCTGGCTGGCCGGGGAATGTCAGGGATCTGCATCTCTCTCTAGTGTTTTAGGGTTAGAACTGATGTTCCTTTGTTTGTTTGTTTGGGTGTTTGCCTCAGCCTCCTGGTTCCAAAATTATAGATTTCTAGCCAGCGGGCCAGTCAGCCTACTTGCTTGTCTGTTTGCCTGTCTGCTTATATACCTCTGGTTATTTGAATGAGAATAGATTCCATAGGCTTATATATTTGAATATTTGGTCCCCAGTTGATGGAACTGTTTGGGAAGAATTAGGAGGTGAGGCCTTGTTGGAGGAGGTATGTAACTGGGGATGGACTTTGAGGTTTCTAAAGTCCATGCCAGGTCTAGTCTTTCTCTTTCCCTTTCTCCCCTTCTCTCCACCTCCTGTTTGTGGATTAAGAGGTATCACTCAACTGCAGCACCACCCCTGCCTGCCTACCTGCTGCCATGCTTCCCATCATGATGGTCATGGACTCTAACACACTGAAACTGTAAGCCCAATAAACTCTTTCTTCTATAAGTTTCCTTGGTCATTGTGTTTCGTCATGGCTATAGAAGAGTAACTTAGAGACTTCCTACTTACCCATCTATCCATCCAGCCATCCATCCTATCTATCATCTAGCTTGTCCTATCACTCTGTCCATCTATCCATTCTATCCATGATCTCTACATTATTTATACACTTAACCATCCTGCTCATATTTCTCTTATCTATCCATACATCCACTCTATCATCCTTCCTATCATCTCTCTCTCTCTCTCTCTCTCTCTCTCTCTCTCTCTCTCTCTCTCCATCCTTCATTCGCCCATCTAACCATCATCTTTCTATTATATATATATCCGTCAATCAATATCAGTCAGCCAGTCAATCACCTATTCATCTATTCATGTATCCATCCATCCATAAGCACATGACCTGCTACACAGTAGATAGATAGCAAAAGGTCTTTCATCTGGCATGCAGTCCATCAATAGTCTTTGTGGTCCCTGTCCCTACCACTGTTTATTGGCTCATAGCACTTGTTTGTTTGTTTGTTTGTTGTATTTTGAGACAGGATCAAAGTATGCAGCCTAAAACTCACAATCATCCTGTTGTCACATCCCAAATGCTGAGATTACAGGCACGTTACCACACCCAGCTCATCACAGATATTTATAAAATATTGTTCTGGCAACCCCAGCCTCTTTGCTGCATCTGACACCATTTTGTGTGGGAAAATGCCACTCCGTTAACTACAAAACCTTACACCCTGTCCCTGCAACTAGAAAACAATCCATACATCCCAAGTTTGTTCCACCCCCTGTTGAGCATCTTAGTCCAGTGCCTCTGCCTCTCTGAGCCATCATGCTTTCTCTTAGAATGCCAGGGTGATGGCCGTAGGGCTGGGCTCTGGGCAAGGGCTAGACCTCAGTACCACTCAAACCCTGGCCTCAAGGCTCACCAATGCTCTCCGTCTGTAGGAAGCACTTGCTGCCCAGGCAGTAACGCCACAGGCCCTGGTGTGCGAAGGACCCCGACAGCCGGTACTGCATCCAGTGGTCCGTTGCTGTGGCTACCACCAACAGGATGGTCCCCACCCAGGCACAGAAGAGGCCGCCACCCATGAAGCTGTACATGGCGATCTGTGGAGAGGGGAGAGCTGGTTTGTGAGTGGGTATCCTGGGCCTGAGAGAGGACGGTTGGGGTCTGGACCCCCCTGGGTTTGAGAAGAAGGCTGGAGAATGGGCCTAAAGGCCTAAAGGAGAAGAGGGGGAATGGAGACTCCTGGGTCTGAGGGGGGAAAGCAAGTGTCTGGACCCCTGGCTCTGAGGAAAAAGGGCTGAGAATCTGGATTCTTCATTCCTGACAGGAAGATGTCTAAGATCCTCAATTCAAAGCTCTTGGAGAGAAGGGCCTGGGAACCTAGGCTTCTCAGGTAAGGGACTACAGGTCTCACGCTGGTGCCTACCTGAATGGCGGAGACTGTTCTGAGCCCTCCTTCTGCCGAAGCCCCTCGGTAGAGACTGAGCTGAGCCAGGTTGCTGGCATCTCTGCCTCATGGCTCCCCTAAATCCCTTAAGCCTCCCCACACAATGGCTGCATAGCCCAGCAGCTTCCAGCAGGCAGAAACACAGTGGCAGCAGAGACCTCAATGGAATTTGCTGAAACAGGGGACAAGGGGGCCCCATCAGCCTCTGTCTGTGATCCTACCCATCTCCCTTAGTCCCCACGACGGGTAGCCTGAGCTTCACAGGAAGCATGGCCCACACAAAAGAGACAGGGCAGCCATCCTTTTATTGTTCAACCTGGGCTTCCCAGGCAGGGGACAGGGAACAGCAATCATGGGTGGATACAGGTGTCTGGACATGTCAGGTGAAGGGGTTCCTTGTGGGGTAGGACCAGGGGCTTGTCAGAGCTTGACTGGGACATGGCAGATGTCGGGACTGGAGCTGGGGCTGGGGATGGCGCTTGGTGTGACATGAAGGTGAGTGTGAGGTGTGAGATGAGGGAAATGAAATGAGGACCAGGAAGAGGAGAATGAGGTCAGTCTTGTGGTCCACAGCAATCTCAGCACTCAGCCGACTGAGAGAGGAGGATCGGTGAGACAGGTTTTAAAACAAAGAAAAATGAGTTGGGGATGATGATAGACCTTATGGCCGAGAACTTTCATCCCAGATACTTGGAAGCCTGAGACAGGAGGGTCGCAAGTTCAAGGCCAGCTTGGACACTTGGCGAGACCCTATCTCAAGATAAAAATAAAGGATGGTTGCAGTTTAGTTCAGTGTTTGGCTGGCATTCTGGAGACTAGTACTGAAAAAAAACCCAGCAAATAAACAAATTAGGAATGAACGTGGATTAGAAACGAAGGCCAAGAGAAGAGTGTTGAGGGTGGTGAAATGGGGTTGACTGTGGAATGGAGAGGAAGGGACTGGGGTGATGATTTGGCCTGGAAATGGGGTTGGAGCAGCCTTGGGGGCATTAAGAATAAGCCGGGATAGTAGCTGGGCTTGGGATACTGTGAGTCTGGGCAGGGGAGTTTTCTTATTTGGAATGGAAGTTGGGTTTAGGCTTTACAAAGTGATCTATAGGAGACCTCCGGAGGCTGTGGTTTGGGGACTGGGAAGGCTGTAGAGATGATATTTCTTAGGAGTACCTCTGAAGGATTAGTAACTCTGTGAGCTCTTGGAAGGAACCCTTGGGTGGCCAAGTACCAGATGCTCTTTGGGGTCCTAGTAGTCTGTCTCCCAGTCTTCAGACAAAGGCGCTGGAGGTGGGGATGGTTCCAGGGCTCCAGCTTCCTTCTGCCCATCCTGGGATAGTGGTGTCATTGGCTGGGTCTTGGGGCCAGCCCTAGAGCCTCCTGCCATGCTCCTCTCCAACTCTTTGTCTCTCCCAGGACACCATCGGGACTGGCCCCGGCTCCTACCCCTGTCCCTGCCCCTGGAAGGCCTGCGCTGAACCTCCCAGCCCCCAGAGGCCTGGTCCCATTTCCTGGCAGGCCTCCTGGCTGTGTCTGGTGAGATGTGATATGGCTGCGCAGAGGCAGAGCAGGAGCAAGGGGGTAGGGACTGTTGGAACTTGTAGGTCCCCAGCAGGGCAGTGTGTAGGAGGTAAGACAGAGTGTCCAGGCGGATGGGGACAGTCACAGCGGCCAGTTGCTCAGGGAGTCCCAGGTGGGCTGGGTCTAGGGTGCTCAGAAGCGAGGGTGGTAGGGCTGGGGTAGCTGACACAGACCGTGCCTCAGTTCCCGCTAACGGCAGAGAAAGGCTGTCCCTAGGAAGATAGATAATAAGGCCGGTCAGTCCATCATCAGCTGTCTGCACTGCTGCCGGGGACACAGCTCATGTGAGTCCCTCCACCCGCTTATTTCCTTTTCTTTTAAATTCCAGCACCCAGCACCCCAGTTCCAATTTCCAGCTGCTAAGTGTCTAAGGCTTAACTTTGTAGTTAATTATTTTACTTATTTATTTTGAGACAAGGTCTCATGTGGCCAGGTTAGTCTCATACTCTGCTCTGTAGCTGAACTTCTGTTCCTTTCCCCTCAGCAGTCAGCCACCAAAGTCCTCCAGAGAGTTCCTAGGTCATAATGTCTATTTGGTTTTTAGATGGTATTTTCTGTTCAAGGCATTCCTGGCTCTAATATACTCTGCTCCCCCTTGTTCCTGAGGCTGTTCCCCCAAAAGGTTTTATCTCACTCACCCACTGCACGAAGCCTCATCTTTTAGCTCTTCCATCTTCTCAACTGCGTCAGAAGTCTTTTCTAGATCTTTCTGAGGCTTAACCGGAAAGGGAGGGGCAAAGGAAGAAACCAGTCAAGGCCTATAAAAGGGTGGCGCTCTGGGGCGGGGCTAGCAGGATTCAAGGAGCTGCAATTGGGCAGCCCAGAATATCCCCCCCCCCCCACCTAGACAGAAGCCAGCTGTAACTCATTTATATCTGGGGGACCGGGCCAGTACCCAGCTCTACAACCCCAACTCTCGTGGTTTGAACATAGCTATGGTTCTAGACCATAGGCGGCCTCCCTCAGACTCAGCGGACCAGGCTCCAGCCCTCTTCCCTCAGATCGTCAGCATCCTCACTTAGAAGCAGGGGCGGAGACCCCGTTTCCTCCCACAGACCCAGGGATCTAGGCCTAGACACAAGCGTCTCCTCTATATTTCTGCAGTTGCCTCAGGCTGTTCTTTGTTGTGACTTTCAGATTGAGGACTCTGGGTCATGGTAAATTTAGGCATCCTGGGGGCGGGGTGGCAGATCTACTACATGTTAACTCTAGCTTGCTCTGTGACCTTAAGTTTGCCTGGTCTCTTTGCTTCAACTTCCACATTTTAAAATGAAGCTAACGTGATTGATTCTGGCAAGACTCTTGTGACGTCTCTTGATGGTGCATGTGCAAAGCCGCAAACACTGTCCTAGCTGCTATGTGGGTCTAAGGGTCACTCAGAGATTCACCATTCTGAACATTAGTACAGTTTAAACAACGAAGAGGCTAGATAGAGGCTTTTATTCAGACATTGGTGCCAGGGATTCAGTCCAGCCATATCAGTCAGGGGTTTATAAAGTCAAGGAACATAAAGTTACATTCTGTTTACAGGTAAGCGGAAGGTTATCTGGAGCAAAGCGAGCTTTTGTTTACAGAAGCAGAAGCAGCAGTTAACCTTGTGACCTAGTTTCACGAATTAACAACTGTTTTGTTAAAGTTGTATAAGACTAGGCAGTTTTAAAGCAATCCTTAACAGCCCTTAACGCTTGGAGTTCAGTTGCGCTTTACAGTCCTTGAGCATGGAGGTTTTAAACTTTAAATATAAAAACGAGCCATCAAGATGACGGTAGCCATCATACTGTCGTTAGAGACTTATTTTTAACCATGTGTGTGCGTGTGTGCATGTGTATGTATGGAAGCAGTACGTGCGGAGGCCAAAGGAGGGGTCGGCTTTCCCGAAGCTGGTTGTCAGCTGGGAAAACTGAACTCAGGCCCACTGTAAAGCAGCAAGCATGTTTAACCACTACTGAGTCATCTCTCAGTCACTTAGCTGAGACTTGATTATCTGCTCGTCGTCACTGCAGTTTGTTAAGAAGCCGTTGCCCTTCTGTTCATTGATTCAAGGAATATTTATTGAAAGTTGGCAATGGTGGTGGAGGCAAGAGGTACGGCTCCAGATCATCCTCAAGCACATAGAGGATTCCATGACAGCCGGTACTACACAAGACTCTGCTTCAAATCAAAACAAAACTCGACCAACCAGAGTCTCAGTGCCCTGAGGCACTGAGGGTATTTGGAATAGTTGCTTAGGGAAGGGTTTCATAGGAATGTTTCAGAAGACCTGGAGGTTGACTGGTCTGGTAGACAAAACAGAGTAGGACTCTAGTCACAGCAAGAACAGGAATGATGAAGAAAGGGGCTGGATTTTTTTCTTTTTTGGATTTAATTAAATCATTTAATTTTTTTGCACGGCTTCGTGTAGCAAAAAGTGGTCCCATGCTCACTACGTAGCTGAAGATGACCTTGGATTTCTCTCCTCCTGCCTCCACCTCCCAAGTGTTGGAATTACAGACTTATGCCCCCACATCTCTTTTATGTATTGCTGAGGTTGAACCCAAGGCTTTGTGTGCTCAGAGCCAGGGGTGAACCCACTAGCTATATCCGCAGCCTAAAATTTTGACCTTTGATTTCCTTTTTTTTTTTTTTTAGATTTTTTTGTAATGCTAGAAACAAAACATAAGACATCTTTTTTAAAAGAATTATGTTATGAGCATGGGTGTTGTGTTTCTTCCTGCGGCTTGTGTTTACCACAGAGTCGGAGGGAGGAACCCAGGACTCAACCACGTGCGTGGAAAGGTTGTTTATTAGGGAAGGGGGTGTTCCACAGTGGGGTGAAGGGACAGGAGGGGGGCAGGAAAAGAGGAAGAAGAAAAGGGGGAAGGGAGAGAGAGAGAGAGAGAGAGAGAGAGAGAGAGAGAGAGAGAGAGAGAGAGAGAGAGAAAGAGAGAGAGACAGGGGGAAGCAGAGAAGTGGGGAGAGAGGCAGAGGCGAAGCTGCCTCTCCAAGAGGAAGATGGAAAAGAGAGCAAGCTCAGGCTGGAAGCTGAAGATCAGCCTGCCTCAGCAGATGGGGGAGTGAGTGGGCGTGGGCTTGGCTTGTCTCTTACAGGGACCAGGGACCAAAACCATAACAATGGATGTTTTGCCTATGTATATGTCTGTATCATATGCATGCAGTACTCAGCTGAGACAGTCAGAAGATGGCATCAGTTCCTTCTGGAACTGGAGTTACAGATGGTTATGGGACACCATGTGGGTGCTGGGACTTGAACCCTGGTCCTCTGCAAGAACGGCAAGTGCTCTTAATTATGGAATCATTTCTCTAGTTCCAGACAAACCTCACAAGTTCAGCAAGTGCCCTTCCAGCATTCCTCCATTCTTCCGCTGTCACCCCAGCCCTCTCCTTTCCTCTTCCCTCCCTCACCTATCTCTTTTCAGAGTCTCCTGTAGCTTCGTCTGTCCTCAGAAAGACCTTGAACGCTCGATCCTCTGCCTCTAGCTTCCCAGCACAGGCATTACAGTAAATCGTTCTTTCTTTTTTCCTCCCTCCTCTCCCCCTTCCTCCTTCCTTCCTCCCCGCTTTCCTCCCTTTATTTTTAAAGCACTATGGGATGAAATCCAGGGCCTCCGGCATGCCAAAGCAAGCCCTCTACTACTGAGCTGTGTCCCTCAGCCTTACTTCCTTGTAAGAATGGGAGGGCTTGGGTTGCTGGGATACACCAGTAAGCCTAGCCCTGGTGAGGCAGGCAAAGACAGGAGTGCTGGGATAAACCGAGGCAAGTTCCAAATCTGCATGGGCTTCAGAGGTAATAATTATTCTAATAATAAATAAACACTTTGAATGATTTTAAGCTCATGTGTGACATGATTTGACTTATACTTTGAGAAGAGAACTTGTCTGTGGTTGGAGAGTGGGTTTTGATGTATAGTGAACTCGGAAGCTGAAGGCCAAGTTTAGGGGTGTTTGAGAAGCAGGACAGCCTGTTGGACTCCTGGAGTAGGTACCCCCAAATCAAAGAGGACACAAGCTTTTTGTTTGTTTGTCTTCCCAGGGTTAAGGGCTGAATCCAGGACCTGACCAAGTTACAGAGTCACTCTCCCAGAGAGCAGATCTCCAGCCCCTCTTTTGTTCCTTGTTCTGCTCCTCAACTAGTGTGTGGCCTGAGCAAGCTACAGAGGCATTCTGAGCCCTTTCGTTTGCCCATTTCCGGAGTGATGGGATTTCTCTTACCTTATTACTTGGTGGCTGTATACCTGGCCTTTTAGGGACAGCTTCCTTCCCTTGGCTCTGGCTCTGGCTTTGAGTAGATAGCACCTCCTTGTACCCAGGAAGTATGTTGCGCCCAGTTCCTAATCTGGGTGAGTAAGCTCTGGGGTTTGCTGTAAACTTCAGGGACTTCTTGGTCTGTCCCTGCAAGAAGAGACAATGCAATTGCTCAGGAGACTGGTTGAGAAAATTCATCTAAAAGTCACTGTGAGGGTCACAGTGGTTTAGAAATCAGCTGAGAAAGAAGCCCTGGGGACTTGTTGGTCATGGGTGTGACCTCCAGCCTGCAAGCTGAAGTGAAGTCTCACCTCTCACTGCTCTGCAGAGCTGTGGCCCCTCAACCAAGTTACATTGCTTCCTGCTTTTACGTTCTTACCTTGTTAGGAAGCAGCAGTGTAGGGAGGTCTCAGCACGTTGCTTGCTGTTTGTTCTGGACATGGCTGTCTACATTTCTTATCTTTGTGCTTGGATGACGTAATACTCTTATGTGTGGATGTAAAAGAACAGCCTTGGGTGCCATTCTTCAAGCAACATACACTTTTTTTGAGATAGGTTTTTCACTGACCAAGTGGGCATGCTGCCGTCAGCCCTTAGGGATCCCCCGGTGCCAGTCTCCCGGCACTGTGACTGCGACATGCCCCGCTTGAAAACTCTTCTAAATGCCATTTATTTATTTGTTCATATGTGTATGGGTTTGTGAATGTGTGCATATGCGAGAGAGAGAGAGAGAGAGAGAGAGAGGGAGAGAGAGAGAGAGAGAGAGAGAGAGAGGGAGAGAGGGAGAGAGAGAGAGCATGTGCATTTGTAATAGAAAGTGAACATCAGAGGCCAGCTTGTGGGACTTATTTCTCCATCCACCATGTGGGTCCTGGGGATTGAACTCAGGTCACCGGGCTTGGCAGGATGCATCTTTACCCACTAACCATTTTGAAGGACTTTTGTTTGTCCATTAACCTGAGTTCTGGAGCTCAAACTCAGGATACCAACAGAGCTATCTCTCCAGTGTGGTATCTGTGGTTTTTTTTGTTGTTGTTGTTGTTTTTTGTTTATTTGTTTTTGTTTTTCGAGACAGGGTTTCTCTGTAGCTTTGAAGCCTATCCTGGAACTAGCTCTTGTAGACCAGGCTGGTCTCGAACTCACAGAGATCCGCCTGCCTCTGCCTCCCGAGTGCTGGGATTAAAGGCGTGCGCCACCACTGCCCGGCTGGTATCTGTGTTTTGAAGCATACATTTACACACACACACACACACACACACACACACACACACACGCACACATGCACGCACACACACATGCACGCACACACACATGCACACATACATGCACACACACATGCATACACACACGCACACTTTTGAACAACTGAGACGACGGAATGATCAGCAGTAGCTGGCATGGTAAAGGAAGCAGCTCTCTCCCACTGGCATTCAGGATGGAGAATGTTCTGGAACATTTGATATAGGAAATGATAAAGATAAGTCAAAGTTGCCACTAAGATTTTGTGTCAGGGCACGTTGGGGGAGTGGGATGGTAAGCTAGGTTCTGGTGAGTGATGGCAGGGGTGTGGAAGAATGTTGCTTGCTGGCTTGTTGAGGCACAGCTACGTAAGCTGTGCTTCCCTCTAGAGGCAGAGGCCATCGCTGCAGTGTGGGAGCCTTCACTGGGGCCATTTCAACGCTCTTCCCCAAGAACTCAATTTTCTCTTCCATTCTCTTCTGAGTGGGACAGGAACGGGACCACCACCGTCACCTTCTCCTGCTTCAGAAAATGATTTTGCAGCCATAAGAGAGTGTCACAAGCGGTGCAGCTTATAAATGATAAAAAGCTATTTCTCATTGTTCTGCAAAGTGCCAGAAGGTTCAACACCTGGCAAGGTACCAGGGTGAACCTGTGTTAGGTGGGAAGAAAGGCAATGGGGTTTGGACTGAATTTGAAGTCAGGATGTAAGACTAGGCTGTGATGTATTTATTCATTCATTTTTTGTGGATTGAAAATTTTTGTTTTGTTTTGAGACAGGTTCTCACTGTGGTGATCCTGATGGGCCTGGAACTCATATAAAACAGTCTGGGCTCAAACTCACAGAGATAGCCTCCCAAGTGCTTGGATTAAAGACAGAAGCCACTGTGCCCTGTGCTACATGTAACAGAGTCTCAGGTAGCCTAGGCTGGCCTCCAGCTTGCCGTGTAACAGAGGATGACCTTGAACCCCTGGTCCTCCTTACGAGAGTGTACCATCATGCCCAGTTTGTGTGATGCTAGTCATTGCACCAAGGGCTTCATGCTTGCCTGGCAAGCGCTCCCCAACTAAGCTCTGTTTTCCCACACACGAAGAAGCTATGTGTCATCATACAGTTGTAGGACTGGACAAGTTGTGGACTTCTAGCCTTTTGTTGTTGTTGTTTTGAGGCAGAGACCCTGAAACTCACTAGGTATTCTAGACTGGCCTCAAACTCGAGATCCACCGGCCTCTGCCTCCCAAGTGCTTGATTAAAGATGTCTACCACATGCCTAGTGAGAGGACCTTATTCTTTTGTCAAGAGACAAAAGAATTGACAACTCCCTCTTAGAAAACCCCACACCCATACTCTTATGTATTTTATCTTTCCTTCTGGGTCTCTTAACCCTACTGCTTAAGCCTAAATATCCCTATTAAGGGGCTGGAGAGATGATTCAGTGGTTAAGAGCACTGGCTGCTCTTTGCAGAGGACAGTAGGTTTAGTTTCCAGCACCCACTTGGCAGCTCACCTGTAACTCTAGTTTCAAGGATCCCGTGTTCTCTTCTGATTACCCCAGCACACATAGGGTATGCAGACAAAATGCTGATATCCATAAAATAAGTGAATAAAGTTTTATTTATTCCCTCCAAGACAGAAAACTTAAAAATTTCCCTGTGGTCAACCATGTCCTCCTATTTTTGCTCCAAGGAGAACCCAATTTTGGATACTCATCCTGTAGAGAGTCAAAAAAGCAACTTCAACCACGAAAGGCCACAGTTGTGGCCATTTCTTGACCATTAGGTCAAGAATCACTTGTCCCATTAGCAGTCATTGTGGCCCTAAGACTTTGTAGAAGACGGCTAATGAGGACGGAATAAATAACAAGTGCTTTCAGAGTCAACTGCTCTACTGCTGGGAGCCCTGCCGCCTAGTTTCGTGTATGAGTGCTTGTCCAGCAGGTCTCCAGATGAGGCAAAAGCCCACAGAGACGATCTCAACTGGCAAGGACCAGAGGACTTCGGGGCGGTGTAGAATGTGTCTGGGACCACACTACCTTCACACGCTCCTCTCTCGTAATATTGATGACTTCAGTGCCATTTGTCAGTCGTGTATGGGACAGATGCGATCATTTCTAGAAACCCCATTTTTTCCCTCAAATATTTTCCTCTAACATTCTTTGGGTGTTGATACTTCTCAGGTTTCTTGTCTGGAGATGCCAGCTGTTCTGACTCCGTGCTGACAGGATCTGGGGCAGGTCACCCTATTTCTGTAAAAATGCTTTGTATAGGATTGTTAGACCACACTGCCTAATGCTTCCCAAGAAGTTTCACCAACTTGGAACCAAGTATTCAAACATATGAACCAACGGGAAACATTCTCACTCCAGCCACTCCACTCTGACTCACTGAATAAGGTAAAGGAGTGATGGATATTATCCCTGATGTCACATTCCGTGTGAACACGCACATATACAAATGTATTCACACACATGCACCCACACGCATACAAACATACATATAAAATGGAAGTGGACCCAGATAGAGCCTGGAGTAGGTGAGTGTGGCAGGTTGGGAGGTGGACACCAGAGCGCCCTCCAGAGAAAGCAGGGTGAGTGTCCACAAACAACATAAAGGATGGGCGATCCTATTACAGTCAGTGCAACTCTGAAGCCACCCTTGAATGCTCCTTTGGCCTTGGATCTTGTAGGCCCCTTGTTGCTAAGGCAACAACTTGGGTAGAGGTCAGTTATTTAAAAATACCTGTGTTAAGGTCGTGACTTCTGTGACTTCTTCCGCAACAATGACTTAGGACTTGAGGGAGAGGCATTGTTACCCAGAACTCTCAGGGACCAGCAGTGTTGTGTTAATGAGTGTAAGTGGGGACAAATACCCTAATGGGAGTCAGGAGACCTAGCTTGAATCTGAAGGATGGCCAGAGTCCCTCTCCAGCCAGCCCATTAGCGCCCACAACATTCAAGATATGCAAGCACAAGAAAGCTTTATTTTGCTAATGACTTATCTAGGCCTCTTCTCTTAAGTCTCCTTTCTGGGTCAGTTAGATGGCTTAGCAGGTTAGGATACCTGCTACCAGGCCCAGAGGCCTCGGTTCAACCCTCAGGCTTCACCAGAGCTGACTCCTCTGATCTTCAGACTCACTGGGAGGAGGCGCGTGGGCCGTCAGAGGACAGCTTATGGAAGGTTCCTTCCACCATGTGGATCCAGGCTTGGTGGCAAGCACATGCATCTCCTGAGGATTATACTGAGAAGAGAAACTGCATTCCTTTAGGGGTCCTCTTTGCTGATCTACTGTTTTCCTTGTAGGGGATCTCAGTTCTCAAGTCCAGGACAATCTCAGTGGAACCTGACTTCTGCATAATCGGTGTCTTGGGGATTCTGGGTCTCCCACAGTCTAAGGCGGGAGAAGTTGAGAGCAGCATAATGGAGCTCTTCTGGGTTATTCTCAGAGATTGGGGCCTCAGAGGATGACTTGGGGTCTGGGCAGCCAGGAGAAGTAAACGGTGGCTCCTTCTGTCTCTTCTTTGACTCAGGGGAGTGAGTGTCCAGGGACGGGATCCTGGGAGGGGTGTCGGGTTTGGCCTTCCAATTCTGAGCCTGAGGGGACAGCAAACACCTTTCACTCACTCAGCTCACAGTTGTGCACCTGGCATGCGCCAGGCACTGACTTGAGAACTGGGCTCTAGCAAGGAACAAGCAGCACACACAGAAATGTAATAATGGCAAGCGCAGAGTGCTCTGGAGAAGCCGGAGGTGGGGCTGAAGAGACAGGTCAGCAGTTCAGAGCCCCTGCTGAACTTCCAGAAGACCCAAGTCTGCTCATCAGCACCATCTCCTGGCTGATCCTAGTCACCTGTAACTTCAGGGACTCTGAGCCCTCTTCTAGCCTCTACAAGAACTTCCCATGCATATATACACATACCACACCACACACACACCACACACACACCATAACACACACACCATAACACACACCACACACACCACAGACACAGACCACACACACATACCATACCACACACCACATAAACACCATAACACACACACACCACATACACATACTACACACACACACACACTACACACACACACACCACACAGACACAGACCACACACACACCACACACATGCAAACACACACACACACCAGAACACACACACACACACCATACCACACACACACACCACACACACACACCACAGACACACCACACACATAATACACACACCACACACACTACACACACACACAATAACATACCCACACACACACACCACACACACTACACACACACACAAGAACAGACCACACACACACACCACACACACTACACACATATACCACACACACATACCGTAACACACACCACACACACACCACACACACACCACACACACACCACACACACACACTACATACACACGACACACACATACCACACACCACACACACCACATACACATACCACACACACATACCATACCACACACCACATAAACACCATAACACACACACACCACACACACATACTACACACACACACACACACCACACACCACACACACCACACAGACACAGACCACACACACACCACACACATCAAACACACACACACACCATAACACACACACACACACACCATACCACACACACACACCACACACACACACCACAGACACACCACACACATAATACACACACCACACACACTACACACACACACAATAACATACCACACACACACACCACACACACTACACACATATACCACACACACATACCGTAACACACACCACACACACACCACACACATACCACACACACACCACACACACACACTACATACACACGACACACACATACCACACACACATACAAATACACACCACAATTAGGAGTAAAAATAAAGCATAAAGCTGAGTGTGGTAGCACACGCCTTTAAACCCAGCACTCAGGTGGAAGAGGCATTCAGATCTCTAAGAGATCGAGGTCAGACTGACCTACAAAGTCAGTTCCAGGTTAGTCAGAACTACACTGGGATACCCTGTCTCAGATAAAACAAAACAAAACAAAACAAAACAAAAACCAAAAAAACCCAACAAAACAAACAAACAAACAAAAACCAAAAAACTTAAACAAACTAAATTAAAGAAGAGTCATTGCTATAGAAAAATAAAATAGTTTTACCACCAAGAAATAATTCTGAGGTAGAGAGCATATGTTAATTGCACCAATTTGATCACTGCATTGTCTGAGTATAGAGGCACATTGTACTTATAAATAGACACAATTGATATATACAAATGCCAATAATAAGTGAACAGGTCATTCTGGACATCTTTGATGGGGTGATTATCAAGTAAAGAGTATTAAATGAAGCCAGGAACCATGCAGTTTCTGTGAAAAACTCTCTGAAGGAAGGCAACAACAATTTCAAGGATTTGAACAGGGTCTGGGGGCTGCGCTTAAGGAAGAACAAGGTGGGAGATGAAAGGACGGCGTGGTGAGGAAACGTGCTTAGGGTGCGAGCTGGGAGACTGAGCTGACTCCTGAAAGTTGGCCTCTGACCTACACATGTGCGCTACAGCGTGCATGCACATCCCCGATAATAATGCTGATAAAGAATACCAAATAAAGATTAAAATTTGAAAAATTAAAAAAGCAATATGGTCTCTGTGGCTACATAGTCAGTCTTGTAAGACAAGGCAACGCTCTCTAACTCAAAGTCCCTCGAGATGACTTTGGAAATCCAAAGAAGTGACCAATGGCAGGTTTAATAGGAATTGAGGTGTTTTGATTTGTGATTTTTTTTCAACTTTTCATTTTGGAATGATCAAAGAGTTACAAAAGTATCAAAAGTGGAGCCAATGATGTAGCTCAGGGTAGAGTGTTTGACTAGCATGCACACTGGAGCCAACGATGTAGCTCAGGGTAGAGTGTTTGACCAGCATGCACACTGGAGCCAATGATGTAGCCCAGGGTAGAGTGTTTGCCTAGCATGCACACTGGATCCAATGATGTAGCTCAGGGTAGAGTGTTTGCCTAGCATGCACACTGGAGCCAATGATGTAGCTCAGGGTAGAGTGTTTGCCTAGCATGCACACTGGAGCCAATGATGTAGCTCAGGGTAGAGTGTTTGCCTAGTATGCACAGAGCCCTAGGGTCCACCCCGGGCACCACATAGATCAAGCATGGTGGCACATGCTTGCTTTGACAGCACTCTGAGAGTAAAGGCAGGAGGATCAGAAGTTCAAGGTTGTCCCTGGCTATTCAGGAAAATCCTTGACTACGGAGGAAATTTAAGGCCAGCTTGGGCTACATGAGAGCCTTTCTGAAAAGTACACAGTCACAGAAGTAGCACAGAAAACCCTGTGCCCTTATCTCAGTTTTCCGGGGATGCAGTATTCACAGAAGGATGCCGATTTCTATACAGTGTACGTCGTTACCTGCCTTCTAGGGGAGACTCCTATACTAGCCCTCCTTCAAAGTGCTCCTATCAATTTTTATAGGCAAGTCTGAGCGTGCCCAGAGGCATTTCTGCCAGGTTTTCTTCTTGAATTATGACCTTAAACTGAGCAGGGGTGTGCTCCTTAGTGCTCAGGACTGTTGCCTTAGCTGGGCATGCCCAGGGTTGTGCTCCTAAACAGGGCATTCATTCTCAGAAGTGTGTTCCTGAACTGAACTTTACTCAGGAGTGTGTTCTTTATCTGAGTATGGTCAGGGGTGCAGGAATCTGCCTGGCCTCAAGGCTGCTTCCGATGGGAGTAAGTCCAGGTCGAGACTGCTCCCGTCATACTAGTGCAGGTAGACACATGGTGACAACCACAGCCAAGATTCAGGACCCTGGACCATCATGGAGCAACTCCCTTCCTGTCCTGCAGAGTTAAGGATGCTTTTTCTCTAACCACAGCCCCCTTCCTGTCCTGCAGCGTTAGGGAATGCTTTTTCCCTAACCACAGGCATTTATTCACCTATGATCTGTGTCATGCAGTTCAGGTTGACTCTGAATTTTATATATAGCCAAAGAAGACTTTTCACTTCTGACCCTCCTGCCTCCATTAGTGTTTGTCACGCACGACTGTGCGCACTTTCATGCTGGGCTGGGGATCTGTGCATGCTAGAAAAACACTCTGCCAACTGAGCAATGTTTCCAGCCTTTTATCTCTGTGAGTTTGTAACCTTGCCAGTGAGCTATAAATGGAATCATGTGGTGTGTAACATTCAGAGACTTTTCATTTGTGTGATTTGTCTTATGCATCAGGAGTTTGTTCTTTTTTCTGCTGAGTAACATTCCAGAGGAAAGGCATGCCAGTGTGGTTTCTACAGGATGCTACGTACAGAAAGGACAAGAACAGAATCAGAGGAGGCCATAAAGAAAGCTGTGGTGTTGAGCGAAGACTAGGATGAAGCCATTTGGGTGGATTCTGAAGAGGATTTGGTGATAGATCAGCTCTGGGGAACAGGAGTGAACGGTTATGCAAAGGCTTTAGCTTCCTTGGGAAAAGCTGCTGATATCTGCTGAGAGAGAGAAGTAAAGGGAGAGGAATAGAGGGAAAAATAGCCAGAAGTTGATTTTGCATGGCCTCAGGTAAGAAATTCCCACTGATGTCTGAGTGTAGATGCTGTCTGGCAGGTTGGATAAGGGTCTGGAATGCAGGGAAGAAGCTGGAGACATGGATGTTCATTTAAGCATTACCAGGTAGCCGTGACCTCATAGTTGTACCTAATGTTTACTGCAAACCCAATAAAACCCAATAAAGGTCACAAACTCCTCTGAATATTTTACAGATGATATATATATATATATATATATACATATATATGTATATGTGTATACATATGGGTGTATATATATGTGTGTATACACACACATATTCCCAGGAGGTAGGCACCACTATTATCCTAATATTATAGTTGAGGCACAGATAAAGGGGGAGTAGAAGCCTAGGCAGCCTACTTTGAGTCCTGTATTTAATCAATAGGATGTATCATATCACAAGGACATTATTAATTGTTGGGTAGGGCTGAGGATGTCATTCAGTGGTACAGCACTTGTCTGGCATCCACCAAAGAGGTGCTGGAAATGTTGCTCAGCGGTAGAACACCTGCCTAGAATCCCCTCGTGAAGGGAGAGAGTGCCAGGCATGCACAGTCTCTGGGTTCTATCCCCAGCACAGTAACTACAAATTAGTGGTTAAACAAAGTTAGTTAGCCCTTGGTGACGACAATAATGAAAGAAATGTAAGCCACCTATGGAGAGAGTCCATGTTCTGTTCCTCAGACTTGGAAGCAGAGGAAGATGTGAAGGCTCAGAGGGAACCAGGGTTTGGCTCTAATCTTGGATGCTTCATGTCTCTAAGGCAAAGGTGTAGGAAGGGAATGGAAGGGATGCGTGCAGAAGTAGCAGGGGATGTTGACGTAGAAATCAAGACCAGCAACTCACCAGGGACCTGGTCTTGGGGGCCACATTGATGTAATCCAGGATTGTGCTGCCCCGTGAGATCTTGGGTCTTGAGGCTTCCTCTTGTGTTCCTTTCTTCTGTAGGGTCTTCACACTGAGGAAATGACCTCTAAATATACTGTTCCATCTGCCCTCTCCCTGGAAGCCCAGAATCCAGTCCTCACCCCCAATAGCTCCTTCCAACTCACATAATCATAATGAGGCAGAGGGCAATGAGAGCTGTAATGCCAAAGCCCAAGAGTGCTCCCTTAGAGAAGGCTGCGGAACTCTCCTTACCTACAGAAGAATGAGCACACACCATGTATGTGACCTTACACACAACGGTGGGCATTTGGCCTCCAGTTCCTGCTGCACACCATGGCCAAGATTCTTTCCTATTTTCTTCTAGAAAACACGACTGCATCCTGGGCTGGGTGTCATGCCTTAACTTCTGTTTCTCTCCACCCACACTTAACTCGTGGGTCCATATCCTCTCAGACTTTGCTCCAACCACAGAGCCCACTCGGGCCCTCCTTAGATAAACTCAGTCCCAAGGGGCCCTTACCAGGCAGTAGCAGAACAGAGGCACTCTGGGCCCCATGGATGTTCCAGGCCTCACAGCTGAGCCAGAGGCTGGGCCAGAGCACCCCATGGAGGCTCAGGGAGCTGTTGGCCCATGGTCCTGTGGCGCTGGAGGTGACCTGGAAGGAGACGTTGCTGCTGTTCCCCTCCAGCAGCCCCTCCCCAAGTCGCCAGCGCAGCGAGGGGGCGGGCCAGGCTCTGGAGGAGCAGCTGCAGTGCAGACCCTCAGCTTCCCAGGAGCAGGATGATCTGGGCATCTGTGGGGGGGCTGTGGAGAAGGAAGAGAAGGGTCAGCAGGGTGCCCCTCATCACAGGTCCCAGGCATCCCTTTCCCCACTCACAGTGCACAGAGAGGCTCAGAGAGATGCGCTGAGCACCCAGTGGGTTCTGTGCAGCACAGGTGAATTCCCCTTCATGTTCCTTCTGGACCAGAGGCAGCTCCAGCATCCCGGGCTCTGAAGACTGGGCCGGGATCAGAGTCTGTGCCAACCCGGTCCAGCTCAGACTGGCTGGGGGGTTGCTATGGGTGACACAGACTAGACACAGGCTTTGGCCCTCCAGGACTGGGAGGGAGGTGCCGTTCCTGAGGATTTCCAATACTGGGGAGGACAGGAGGCAGAGTCACCATGGGGCCCATCAACAGATGCCCCCCATACCCACCCAGATGTCCAGCTTCTTCTGCCCGTCCTTTCTACCTGTCTTGTTTGCTTGGGAAGCAGTCACTCTCAGGTCCTCTGGGGGATCTGCAATGAAGACAGGGAACTGGCTTCAGGCAGGCCGCCTCTCTGGGTGTAGCATCCCTCCCAGAAATGGAAGCTGGGGGTGGGTGAGTCACTAACTGGGTTCCCAACCCAAGCTGTCTGGTGGTCTGACTGCTGTAAGCCTCCTGTTCCCCAACTCTCTCCCACTTCCTTTCCCTCCTCAGAGCTGGGAGCCTGTGGTGGCTCACACTCACACAGCACAGAGATCTCCAGGGTGTATTGCTGGGAACCCCTCCTGTTCTCTGCTTGGCAGGTGTAGTGTCCAGAGTCCCCAGCTTTCACCTGGGGCAGCTCCAGGCCCAGGGTTCTGGAGCCCACAGGGCTGGACTGAGAGAGGATTCGGTCCTCCAGGCTCCAACTCAGTGTGGCAGGAGGATGGCTGTCAGCAGCACAGAGGAGGCGCAGAGACTGACCTTGCTGAACTTCCAGATGTGAGGTATTTCCATACAGTTCTGAGCCCAGAGACACAGAGAGAGAGGAGGAAATAGAGACAGTGAAAGAGGGATAAAGAAGGATGAAGACAGAAACAGACAGAAATAGAGAGACACAGAACTATGGAGACAGAGGAAGGATGGACACAGGCAGAGATGGATACAGCCATAGAAAGAGACAGAGACACAGAGACAGAAATGGGCAGAGATAAAGATGTACAGAAAGGTAGGGATAAGGAAAGAGTAAAGGAGTAGGACACAGGGCATGGGGAGGCAGCAGGAAGAGTTTTGCCTGCCCCCCTCTCCTCCCCCACTCCAGACTTCATTTCTGAAAGAGGATTGGACGGGCCTTACACCACCCCAGGAGACCCTCGTACCTGACACATTGTCACGGAAAATGCTGATAGCAAGATCTCTTGGGGCATCTGGGAGAACATTATGAGTCATCTTCAGAGGGGGAATGTTTTATTCCTCATGAGATGTCTCTCAAGGAAAGAAAAGCACCACCATCCCAGGGAAGGCAAGTGACCAACCACAAATGAAGCAAAGCAACCAACCATTGCCTTGCAGGATACAGGCACACCCAGGATGGGGTGCCTTCCCCTACTTCTCTTGAATGTATGTATATGTGGTGAACATGCATGTGTATATAGGTGCACATGTGTGCACATACATGTAGGAAGAAGCCAATTTAGTTAGCCAACTTGCCTTGGAGCTCACTTGTCTCTCTCTGACTCAAAGCAATGAGGTTACCAGTGGGCTACCATGCCTGACCAGTTTTTATGCAGGTTCAGACAGTCCAAAATCCATTCCACACGCTTTGTGTGTCAAACTACTTATCAGCTGAGCCATCTCCCAGAAACCCTCTTCCTCCTTTGAGACATGATCTCATATATTCTAGTATGTATATGTGCTATGTAGCCAAGGAGATGGCCTGAAACTCCTGGTCCTCTAGTGCTGGAATACAGATGTGTACCATCACCTCTCATTAATGTGGTGCTGAGGATGGAACACAGGACCCTGTGCATGCTTGTGCATGCTAGGCAAGCACTGCACCAACAGAGTCACATCCCCAGCACCTCCACGAACTCTCCTGAGCATGGAGTTGGGGGATTCTCTACCTCCCACCACCAGGACTGCGAAGAGCCCAAAGCACCATATACTCACAGGCCATGCTTAGTCGGATGGTCCTCTGCAGGCTCTTTCTAGGCAAGTCCACCTGACACGTGAGCTCAGTATCGTGATGCTGAGGTCCTGGAGTAAATCTGAGTACTGAGTAAGGGGAGGTGTGCGGTCTGGTTTCTTGGGAGGAGATGGCAGCCCCCATCCAGGAGAAAGAAGGATCTGGGCATTGCTCAAAGGCCCAGTGAAACAAGCAGACAGCTGTGACTGGCTGCCCAGGCTCCAGGATCTCAGGAATGAAGACATCTGGCTTTTGAGTCAGGGCTAAGGGAGAAGGTGCCAATCCTGCGGCGTCAGCTGCCCCTCCCTAGAAGCGGCTTTCTCTGCATCACGGCTTATCTCCCACTGTTTCTCCCCCCGTGAGAGACAAGGGGTCCCTGCTATGCCCACAACTCTTACCTTCCACTTGCAGAAAGAACCCATCCTGAAAACTGAATTTCTCAAATCCTCTCTCCACGCGGAAGGAGTAGCCTGAGGAGTCTCTCCACTGCACGTCTTTGATCATCAGGGAACAGTTCTTTTTCCAGACATCCCCCAAGAGCTGGAATCTCCCCTGGGTTTCTGGTCCTATTAATTTATCTTTGTCATTTGTGGCCACTAGAAATTTAGACGATGAACTTCTGGTGACTTTGAACCAGTAGCCATACGCTGGGGCAGTGTCACGCCAGCGGCTCTCAGGGGAGAAGAAAGAGCAGGGCACGACAACACACAGACCCTCCTGTACCTTCACAGTCCTCTTCACCAGGAGGAAGTAGTCTCTGTTCTGACCTTGAGACCCTGAGGAAGACAGGCTTGACCTGTAGCCCAAGTTCCAACTTGGGTCATTCCGGCCGTGGGCCCACTCACCTTCCAACAGCAGGGACAACAGAAACAGCAGCAGTGACATCGTGGTCTTCGGAGGATCTTAGACTTGCACAAGGTGGCTTCCTTCCCCAGCTGTGACCGCTGGAGTGAGAGTGAAGGGGAAATGTAGGCGGAAGCTGAGCTCTGAGAACTGGTGCGAGACGAACTGCTGTTGGCAAGTTCTGCGGCCATTGATCTCTCTCCCTTTCTCACCCACTCTCTCCGTACCCACTTGCCTATTGCATGTTTTGTGGGACATTTGGAGCTTGGATATTTGGAGCCGGTCCTTCTCAGTCAGACATTTCTGGTGGCTGGGATGGAAGGACAGGGCTGTGTCTAGCCTGGAGACCTGGCTGTGGATGGATGTAGGTTGGGCTTTCCCCTTACGTGTTAGGTCAGTAAGAAAGCAGAAGTTAAAATTTTGGTGAGTGCCTCTTGAAGGGGGTCCTGGTGGGTACAGAGGAGTGAGCGCTTCTGGAAGGAGCTGGTCTCACCACCTAAAATTCAGAATGCCTGGCTGACTGAGGTACAAAAAAGCATAATCATTCTATTTCTTGGTATAAAAATATCTCAAACACCTGATGGGATCTACTCATGTTAAAAATGAAGGTTTTGGTTTGTCTGATGTTCAAGTGTAACTGGGTATTCCTCAGCACGCTTGTTTCTCTTTACCTGTCCCGTAGTCAGGCAAGCATAGACTGGTCTCAGCCCACCCTCCGGTCTTCCTGCTGAGCTACTGAGCTCCAGAGGCATCCACAGACGTCAACACAGCTCCCTGTTTCCCCTTCCTCTTCAGTCAGAGATCTGAGGGTCCCACGTGCAATTCATGTATTGATGACATTTCCCGGACCTGGGGCTGACACTGGTACTAGGAATCAAGGCACCTAAAGGGTGCGGTGTGTATGGTGTACATGTGCATATGTGTGTAATAAACTTTAGCAGTCTGAGTGTGAAGTGTTTCCCAGACGGTGAGAGTGAAGGCTGACAGAGGTGATCACTTGGGGGTGAACCTAAGGGCTAAAGCTCTGACCTGACTCCCTTCCATCCTTGAGATGTGGCCAATCGCCGCATGCTCCTACCACAGACAGGAGCTGGTCAGTTTCCTGCCATGCCTTCCTTGCCACAGTGGACTGTTCTTTCTGACCTATGAGCCAAAATAAACGCTTCCTCCCTTTAGTTTCTTCTGTTAGGTATCTGGTCACAGCAATGAGAAAAATAACTAAGATTTTCTCCAAGATACTGTTCTGTTACCTGGTCCTCCTTTTCTTTTACTTTTACTTATGTGTGTGTTTCTGTGGTGTGTGTGTGTTTGTGTGTGTGTGTGTGTGTGTGTGCACATGTGCACATGAGTGCAGGTACCCTTGGAAGCCAGATGTGTTGGATCCTCTGAAGCTGGAGTTCAGGCAGTTGTGAGAAGACTGACATGCGTTCTAGAACCCAATGCTGGTGCTCTGGAAGCACAGTATGAACTCCTTACTCCTGAGCCATCTCTCTAGCTCCCTTACCTGGTTCTTCCCAAAATGACACTTGCTCATGATAAACGTCTGTATATCTGGGGACCAAGAACAATTCTTCATGAGAGGAGTACAAAGGCGAATTCCACAAGGTGTCTGATCTCAAGGGTGTCTGACTTGATAAATGAATAATCTGTAAACTTCAAAGGCTCATAGGCTGGGGATGCTAGGGTAAGCATCAATGGCAGAAACATATGGCAGAGAGGTCATTTATTCCTGGTAGAAGGAAGCCACTACAGGTGTCCTGGAGGAAGTGGCCATTGTCTGTTCCTGCCTGCATTCCTTGAAAATAATGTTTTATTCATCATTTTAAAAAACATACATTTATACAATCTATACTGATCATATCTACCCACCACTACCTTTTTCCAAATGTCCCTAGTGTCTCACTATCATTCCCCCGTATGGGTGTAGCAGATAATATCCTCCACTTCCTAGGGGAGCTCATTAAGACATAGGGTATCCTAAAGAGAGATGAAACATTCCACTCTGTAAAGAAGTGGGTTAAGCCCAGGAAATAAACAACTTAAAGGCTTCAGGAAGTCTCTAAAACTGAGTAGATTCATTTGATCTCCACCCCAAACATAGATAAGCAGTAAAGACTGTTAAGAACAATCAGACAAATTGAGCATCCTAGTCTAGGATCAGACCAGTTGAGTCATCTGGAAGAAACAGAGACCAGGTGAACTGCTTGGAAGAGACACTCTTCAACCTGCAAGTTATGCAGGCTTCACTTTGGTGAGTTGTCAGTCATCCTAGGGTGGGCTTTTGTGATGGAACAGTCTGAGTCATTTGTTCTCCTGGGTATCCAGACTCAGGCCTGTCACTGGTTCTTATCTGGAGTGAGAGGATAATTCATGTCTCCATAGAAATAGTGCCATGATCATCAAAATACCAAATAATCCAATTAATATGGGGTATAGGCCTAAACAGAGAATTCTCAATAGAAGAATCTCAAATGGCCGAAAGACATTTAAGGAATTGCTCAGCATCCTTAGTCACCAGGGAAATGTAAATCAAAACAACTCTAAGATATCATCTTACACCAGTCAGAAAGGCTAAGATCAAACACACTGACGACAGCTTATGCTGGAGAGGATGTGGGAGTGAAAACTTGTACAGCTACCTTGGAAATCAATATGGTGATTTCTTAGAAAATTGGGAATCAATCTATTTCAAGACCCAGCTATACCAATCTTGGGCATATACCCAACAGATTCTCAATCATACCCCAAGGACACTTGCTCAACTATGTTCATAGCAGTGCTTTTTGTATCAGCCAGATACTGGAAACAGCCTAGATGTCCCCCAACCAAAGAATGAATAAGGAAAATGTGGTACATTTATACAATTTTACTCAGCTGTAAAAAATGACTTCATAAAATTTGCAGGCAAATGGATGGAATGAGAAAAAAAATCATTCTGAGTGAGGTAACCCAGACCAGAAAGACAAACATGGTATGTACTCACTCATAGCTGGGTATTAGGAGTAAAGCATAGGATAACCAACCTACAATCTACAGCCTCAGAGAGGCTAGATAACAAGGAGGACCCAAAGAGGGATGCATGGATTTCCCTGGGAAAGAGGAAATAGAAGAGATCTCCAGGGTAAACTGGGGGTGGGGGAGGGGTGGAAGGATGACAACTTGAGGCAGCAGGAGGTGGGGGCAGGGTGCAGGAGGTAGGTTGGAGGTGGGATAGAGTGGGAGAGTAGCAAAAGAGACATCTTGATGGGGACATTTTGGGGTTAGGGAGATACCTACCTGGTGACAGGGAATCCCTAGGAATTCACAGGATAATCCCAGGTAAGACTCCTAGCAATAGTGGAGATGGTGCCTAAACTGACCTATGTAATCAGATTGGTGACTCCCATAATTGTCATCAGAGATACTCTATCCAGTAACTGATGGAAGCAGAGGCAGTGGCCCACAGCCAAGTGCTGGGATGAGCTCTGGGAGTCTTACTGAAGAAAGGGAGGAGGGATCGAATGAGCCAGGGGGGTCATGATGGGAACCCACGGAAGCAGCTGACCTGAGTTTGTGGGAGCTCATGGACTCTGTACCAACAGTTAGGGAGCCTGCATCAGACCAAGCTAGGCCTTCTGCATGCATGTGACAGTTGTGTAGTGCCTGGTGTCTTCGTAAGGTTCCTAAGTAGTGAGATCAGAACATATCCCTGGTGCTTAGCTGGTTTTTGGAAACCTGTTCCCCATACTGGATTGCCTAACCCAGCTTTGATACAAAGGGAGGAGCTTGGTCCCATCTCAATTTGATGTGTCATACTTTCTCCAAGCCCATGGGAAGCCTGTTCCCTTCTCAAAGGAGATGAACAAATGGAAAGGAAAAAGGTAGATGGGAAGTGCAGGGGAGGGGCAGTGGGAGGAGAAAAGGGAGGGAAAACTGTGGCTGGTATGTAAACTAAATGAAGAATATTATTTAAATGAAAATAAAAATTTAAAAATGTGGGTCTTCCTACTTAAAATAATTCAAACATGAAAAAAAATATCCCTCATAGGTATATTCAACCACTAGTGTTTTAGTTAACTCCACATGAAGTCAAGTTGACAATCAAGAATAGCAATCACATTGTCTGTCCTTTTACACATACTTGCCTAATTCTCCTGATCATTCTTTCCCCCAATCAGTTCCCCCTGTTCCATCAGGGTGATGGTTAATCTTGACTGTCATCTTTATTGCATGCGAGGTTAGTGAAGACACCTCTAGGTGTGCCTATGAAGATATTTCCAGAGACAGATCGTGATTGGTGACATTACTGTCACCCAACATGATGGCAATATTGCGATGAGGTAGAAAGTAGAAAAGTCTTAGATGAGGAAGTAGGTCACTGTAGTGGTTTCCTTAGGGTTATATATTATGCTGATTAGCTTTTGTCAGCTTAATACAAGCTAGAGTCATCTGAGGAGAGAGGACCTCAACTGAGATGTCTTTATCAGATTGCCCTGTGTAGCTGTCTTTTGGGATGTTTTCTTGAGTAATGATTGATATAGGAAGGTCCAGCCCTTTATGGCTTATGCCACTTCTTGAAAAGTTGTATAAGAGAACAAATTAAGTTAGTAAACACATTTCTCTGTGGTCTCTGCTTTAGTTTCTATTTCCAGGTTCCTGTGTAGGCTTCACTTCGTAATGGATTGTAATCTCTAAGCCAAATAAACCCTTTCCTCCACAAGTTGGTTTTGGTCAGTGTTTTATTACACCAACAGAAAGCAAACTAGGATATTACTCTTCAAGAGAAACGGAGTTTGGTTCCCAACATCCACATAAGGCAGTTCATTACCATCCATACCTTCCAGTTCAGGGGATCCAACACCTTCTTCTGGGTACCTCCATTGGAACCAGTGTACATATGGGTATATAAATAAAAATAAAATAAAAACTACAAAGTATAGCCTAGTCTTTTGGAGCTTACTGTCTTATGTAATCTGTGGATATTGTTAGTAAGAAGGCCTTTATTAGATGCATCCATCTACTCTGGACTGGGACTGTTTGCCTTTTATGATTTGCCTAGTCTGAAGGCTAAAGCGTACCCCAAAATGACATACATAACTTAGGTCTTGTTTTGCTCATCCTAGATAAGATTTATTTAAACATCAAGTGTAAGAAAAATAATGTGTTGAATAAATTGCTCCATGTACTTTGTCACCATAGCCTGAGCAAACTGACACCTGGTGTCATTTGAAGATGATACATGTCCCCCACAAGGCAAGTACTTATATATCTTTGTAGGAATGGTGGATTATACAGGGCACAATTCATACAGTGCAGTGACTATTTCAAAAATATTTATTTTATGTGTATGCATATATGTCACTGTATATTGCACATGTGTGCAGTTACCTGTGGAATACAGAAAGCGGTATCAGACACCTTGGAGCTGGAGTTACAGATGCTTATCAGCAGCCTGATATGGGTACTGGAAACCAAACCCAGATTTTCCTGGAGCACCACCCAGTGCTCTTAACCACCGAGATATTGCTCTAGTTCCAGGGGTAGTTTTTCTATTCTTCCAAGATGTGGCTGCACAGAGGATGGAAGGAGAAAGGGAAGAATAGTTGGACAACCAGAGGAAGTGTCAGAGGATCCTCGGGACTAGCACTGTTTCTGCATTGTTACTTCATTCAAATGCGCTAGCTCACCCTTTCCTGGGACAGGTCAGCTCCCATTTGGGGCTGGTGCTGTGTAGTTGCTTCTTCCTGACTGAAATACCTCTGTAGGGAAGGAGGGAGGCTCACCTAAGTTACAAGAGTTACAGAAATGCAAAAGAGAGTGACAAGATCCACAAGGTTTCCCCTTAAGGTTATACAAGCAGCGAACAATTGCTGTAGGGGAGGAGACTCTGGTGGAGTTGCCTGAAAACTGGGCAGGGATATACAGGTTGCATCTTCTGTGAGTCACCCATACTGGGGTGGGCTTTGTGGTGATGTGCCTAAAGCACCCACACTTTTGTAAGAAACCTACACTCCTGCCTCTGGAAGTAACTGTAGTAAACTCATTTACTTATCAACCTAAGATAGGATGGGATTGTTCCCATGGTCTGCCATTCAAGGCATATATAGGATGTTGACACAGACCATGGGACACCCTCCCTGAGATCTGCTCCAGGGCAGTAAAAAGAAGACCTCAGAGTAGCAAGGACTTAGAAAAATTCTTATCTTTCTAAAAAGGACTTTAGGAAAAGACAGGCTCACACAATCTCAAGGTAACTTTATTATTGCTTCTTGAAAAATTCTTCTCTGAAAAATCTCTTTACAGCTTCCTAATTAGCTCTACACAGACTCCTCATTGCTCTACATCTTTCTCTTTGCTCTTTACACTGCTGCTGCTAATCTTTTGCGCAGCCAAACTCTAGACAATTATAAGTTACATTTTCGATACTTGATGATCCTCCAGCCTCAGTGGAACTCTGAAACACAGCTTGCTCCAATATGGAGAGGGCCAAGAGCCAGCCAGGAGGAGAGGAACTCTGAAACACAGCTTGCTCCAATATGGAGAGGGCCAAGAGCCAGCCAGGAGGAGAGTTTCCTGCTCAGAGGACCAAGAGAGCTAACCAGGAGAAAAGACCAAGAGAGAGGGCCAAGAGATACCTCAGTGGCTCCCTGAGACACAGACATTGACAGTACAGGACAGACCAAGAACAATTCCCAAAGATTCAGGTAGCCACTGCAAAGATGGACCAAGACACAAAGACATTGCCTGCAGCAACTGAAGGAAGGCGCTAATGCAAGAATTCATCCAACAACCTAAAAAGCAACATGATAACACTGGAACCCAGTGGTCACACAACAGGAAGACTTGATTATTCTAACCCAGAAGAAGCAGAAGAAAAAGATTTTAAATGTAACTTTATGAAGATGATGGAGACCTTTAAAGAGGAAATGAAAACCCCCCTTAAAGAAATGCAGGAAAAGACAAAAAATCAGAAGAAATTAATATATCCTTCCAAGAAACCCAAGAAACCCAAGAAAAAACAAACAGGTGAAGCAAACAGTTCAAGATTTGAAGACTAAAATAGAGACAATAAAGAAAACACAAACTGAGGGAATTCTGTATATGGAAAATCTGGGTAAATGTACAGAAACTACAGAGGCAAGTATACCCAACAGAATACAAGAGATGGAAGAGAGAATCTCAGGTGTTGAAGATACTATAGAGGAAATCAGTTCATTGATTAAAGAAAACATTAATTCCAACAAATTTGTAACACAAAGCATCCAGGAAATCTGGGACACCATGAAAAGACCAAACCCAGGAATAACAGGGGTAGAAGTGTTGTGATCTAGCTGCCCTCACTCCCCCAGACCCACAGCGGAACTTCCTTGTGGTCTGTAATTGACAAGGATGTTTGTGTTCTTTCTGGCCTGCGACTTTCCACAGAAGCAATAGAGGTATAAAAGGCTTTAGCTAGGGGAAAAATAAAGGTTACTGTTCTTCCACCTGAAAAGAAGCCTCTGTCACCCCCTACCAGTCTTGGCATCCAGGTTGCTCTGGCGTGGCAAGAGGAGGTCCCACTGAGATCTGGAAAGAAGAAGAAGAACTCCAGTTCAAAGGCACAGAAAATATATTCAACAAAATCATCAAAGGATATCCCTATGAAGGTACAAGCAACATATAGAACATCAAATAGCCTGGATCAAAAAAAAAAAGTCCCCTTACCATACAATAAACAAAATGCAAAACACACAGAATAAAGAAAGAATATTAAGAGCTGCAAAGGAACAAAGGTCAAGTAACATATAAAGGTAGACCTATCAGAATTACACCCAACTTCTCATCAGAAACCATGAAAGCCAGAAGACACTAAGATTGATCATGGATGCAAGCCCAGACTACTATACCGAGCAAAGCTTTCAATCACCATCAATGGATAAAACAAGATATTCCATGACAAAACCAGATTTAAATAATATGTATCCACAAACCCAGCCCTACAGAAAGTACTAGAAGGAAAACACCAACCCAAGGAACTAACTGTACCCACAAAAATACAGGAAATAGATAAATTCCCACAAGCAAAACCCAAAAAAGGGAAGCACACAACTACTACCACCAAAAAGTAACAGGAATTAACAACCACTGGTCATTAATATCTCTTAATTTCAATGGACTCAATTCGCCAATGAAAAGACACAGGCTAAGAGAATGGATACAAAACAGGATCCAACCTTCTGCTGTATACAAGAAGTACATCTCAACCACAAAGACAGACATTACCTCATAGTAAAGAGGTGGGAAAAGGATTTCCAATCAAATGGACCTAAAAACCAAGCAGGTGTGGCTATCCTAATATCTAACAAAATAGATTTCAAACTAAAATCAATCAGAAGAGATGGAGAAGGAAACTTTATCCTCATAACAGGAACAATCCATCAAGATGGAGTCTCAATTCTGAACATCTATGCCCCTAATACAAGAGCACCCACATATGTAAAAGAAACATTTCTAAAGCTTAAATCATACATCAAACCCCACACACTAATAGTAGGAGACTTCAATACTCCACTCTTGCCAATGGACAGGTCAACCAGACAGAAACTTATAGAGAAATAAGAGAACTAACAGATGTCATGACTCAAATAGATGTAACCGATATCTATAGAACATTCCACTCCAACACAAAAGAATATACCTTTTTCCTCATCACTTTATGGAACCTTCTCTAAAATAGACCACATACTCAGTAACAAAGCAAAACTCTACAAATACAAAAAAATTGGAGCAACCCCCCCTTTAGCTTATTGGATCAACATTGTTTAAAGTTAGAATTTAATATCACTACTCTCAGAAAGCCTACAAACTCATGAAAATTGAACAATGAACTATTGAACCACCCCTGGGTCAAGGAAGAAATACAGAAAGAAATTAAATACTTACTAGACTTCAATGAAAATGAAGGCACAACTTACCCAAACCTATGGGACAGTATGGAAGCAGTGCTAAGAAGAAAGTTCATAGCACTAAGTGCCAACATAAAGAAAGTAGAGAAAGCTCACATTAGTGACTTAACAGCACACCCGAAAGTTCTAGAACAAAAAGAAGCAGATGCACCCAGAAGAAATACAAGAAAGAAAAAAAAAATCAAATTGAGGGATGAAATCAATAAAGTAGAAACAAAGAAAACAATACAAAGAATCAATGAGACAAAGAGCTAGTTTTTTTTGAGAAAATCAGCAAGATAGACAAACCCTTATACAAACTAAATAAAAGGCATAGAGAGAACATCCAAATTAATAAAATCAGAAATGAAAAGGGGGACATGACAGCAGATACTGAAGAAATTCAGAGAATCATTAGGCAATACTACAAAAACCTGTACTCCACAAAACAGGAAAATATAAAAGAAATGGGCAATTTTCTGGATAGATACCATATACCAAAATTAAATTAAGACAGGTGAACTATTTAAATAGACTTGTAAACTGTAAGGAAATAGAAGCTGTCATCAAAAGTCTCCCAACCAAAGAAAAAGGTGGGTGGTTTTAGTGCAGAATTCTACTAGAACTTCCAACAAGAGCTAATGCCTATACTTCTCAAAGTATTCCACATAATAGAAATATAAGGAACATTGCCAAGCTCTTTTTCTTTAATTTATTATATATTTTTAAAAAATACTAATCAAATTCCCACTCTCTCCCCTCCTCCCATTCTCTCCACACACTCTCCCATCCCACCCCCATCTAATCCTCAGAGAGGATAAGACACATTGCTTTGTGGAAGGTCCAAGGCCCTCCCTACTATATCCAGGTTGAGGAAGGTATACATTCAAAGAGAATAGGAACCCTAAAAGCCAGTACATGCAGTAGAGATAGCCACTGACAGTTGCCAAACTCTTTTTATGAAGCTACAGTTACCCTGATTCCAAAACCACACAAAGACTCAACCAAGAAAGAGAATTACAAACCAATCTCACTCATGAACATAGATGCAAAAATACTCAATAAAATACTGGCAAACTGAATCAAAAATCACATAAAGAATACCATCCACCATGATCTACTAGGCTTCATCCCAGAGATGCAGGGATGGTTCAACATTCGAAAATCTATCAATGTAATCCATAGCATAAATAAACTGAAAGAAAAAATATGATCATCTTATTAGATGCTGAAAAAGCATTTAAAAAATCCAACACCCCTTCATGATAAAGGTCTTAGAGAGATCAGAGATACAAGGAACATATCTATAATAAAAGCAATACACAGTGAGCAAACAGCAAATTAAATGGAAAGAAACTCAAAACAATACCACTAAAATCAGGAACAATACAAGGCTGTCTACACTCTCCATATATCTTCAACATAGTTCTTGAAGTTCTGATTATAGCAATAAGACAACAAAAGAAGATTAAGGGGATTGAAATTGGAAATGAAGAAGTCAAACCAAGTCAAACTTTTGTTCTTTGCAGATAATATGATAGTATACATAAGTGACCCCAAAAACTCTACCAGGGAACTCCTACAACTGATACCTTCAGTAATGTGACAAGACACAAGATCAACTCAAAAAAATTAGTAGCCCTCCTGTATACATATAATAAAGGGGCTGAGAAAGAAATCAGAGAAACATGACCTTTCACAATAGCCACAAATAACATAAAATATCTTGGGGTAACATTAACCAAAGAAGTGAAAGACCTGTTTGACAAGAACTTTAAGTCTTTGAAGAATGAAATAGAAGGGGACACCAGAAAATGGAAGGATCTCCATGCTCTTGGATAGGGAGGATGAGCATAATAAAAATGGCAATCCTAACAAAAACAATCTATAGATTCAATAAAATCCCCATCAAAATCCCAACACAATTATTCATAGACCTTGAGAGAACAATAATCAACTTCATATGAAAAACAAAAAATCCAGAATAGCTCAAACAATCCTGTACAATAAAGGAACTTTCAGAGGCATCACTATCCCTGACATCAAGCACTATTAAAGAGCTACAGTAATAAAAACAGCTTGGTATTGGCATAAAAACAGAGTGGTTGACCAATGGCATCAAATCAAAGACCCAGATATTAATCCACACACCTATGAACACCTGATTTTTGACAAAGAAGATAAATTATACAATGGGGAAAAGAAAGCATCTTCATCAAATGAAGCTGGCATAACTGGATGTCAACATGTAGAAGAATGAAAATAGATCCATATCTATCCCCATGCACAAAATTCAAGTTCAAATGGATTAAAGACCTCAATATAAATCTGACTACACTAAACCTGATAGAAAAGAAAGTGGGAAGTAGTCTTCAATGCATGGGTACTGGAGACCACTTCCTAAATGTAGCCCCATAGACGCTGAAAGCAACAATAAATAAATGGGACCTCCTGAAACTGAGACGCTTCTGTAAAGCAAAGGACACAGTCATTAAGACAAAAAGACAACTTACTGAATGGGAGAAGATCTTCACCAATCCCATATCATACATAGAACTCATCTCCAAAGTATATAAAGGACTCAAGAAATTAGAAATCAAAATTCCAAATAACCCAATTAAAAATGGAGTACAGAATGAAACAGATAATATTCAAGAGAAGAATCTCAAATGGCCAAAAGATACTTAAGGATTTGTTCAACATCTTTAGCCATCAGGGAAATGCAAATCAAAACAACTCTGAGATACCATCTTACACCTGTCAGAATGACTAAGATCAAAAACACCAATGTTAACCTATGCTGGAGAGGATATGGAGTAAGGGGAACACTCATCCATTGCTGGTGGGAATGCAAACTGTACAACCACTTTGGAAATCAGTATGGTGGTATCTCAGAAAACTGAGAATCAACCTACCTCAGGATCCAGCAATACCACTCTTGGTCTTATACCCAAAGATGCTCAATCATACTACAAAAGCATTTGTTCAACTATGTTCATAGCAGCATTATTTGTAATAGCCAGAACCTGGAAACAACCTAGATGCCCCTTAACTGAAGAATGGATGAAGAAAATATGGCACATTTACACATTAGAGTATTACTCAAGCAGAAAAATAAACAAACAAACAAAAAAATGACATCTTGAATTTTGCATGCAAATGGATGGAACTAGAAAACACCATCCCGAGTGAGGTAATCCAGACCCCAAAAGTTGAAATTGGTATGTACTCATTCATAAGTGGATACAGCTATAAACCAAGGATATTGAGCTCATTCTTCATGATCCTAGAGAAGCTAAGTAATAAGGTGACCCCTAAGAAAAACAACATATACAGATCCACCTGGAATGTTGAAATAGACAAGATCACCTGACACAATTGGGAACACAGGGGTGGGAGGAGAAGGGAGGGTGAAAGAGGAAGAGGAGGGGAGAAGGGGAGGGGTAAGGAGAACTTGAGGGAATGAGATAGTTGAGATGGAGGAAGGACAGAGATGAGATCAAGGAAAGAGATATCTTTATTGAGAGAGCCATTACGGGGTTAGCAAGAAACCTGGCTCTAGAGAAATTCTCAGGAATTTACAAGGATGACCCCAGCTTAAACCCCCAGCAACAGAGGAGAGGATGCCCGAACTGGCCTTGCCCTGTAGTCAGACTGATGAATATTTTAAATATCACCATACAACCTTCATCCAGCAACTGATGGAAACAGTGGCAGAGGCCCGCATTGGAGCACTGCACTAAGCTCCCCATGTCCAGTTAAAGAGTAGGAGGAGTGAGAATATGAGCAAAGTAGTCAAGACCATGATGGATACATCCACTGAAACAGTCTACCTGAGCTAATGGGAGCTCACCAAATCCAACCAGACTGGGAAGTGCTGTGCCAGCACGGCAACTGTAGTTCTCTGAACCAGGGACGTCGGGATTAACACACAGCACACTTCAGGTTCTGCAGACAAGCCTTTATTCCACTTTCTCACACAGTACATATAGCCCTTAGCAGGGGAGGCTGAGCCAGCAAAAGCAGGAAGTTCATCACCATAACTTACATGGCTTAGGGGTAAACATCCTTAAAAACATTGCTGAAAACAACAGGTTGTTCCTGGTTTTGGAACAACCAACCACAAGAGTTCAAAATAGATCAAGTGGGGGTGCGAAGGCCTGTCCTTAAGGGACACAACAGGAAGGAACAAGCATAAGACAAAACTAATCCCTCTGAATGTGGTTGGCAGTTGCATGGCTAGGCACACTGAGGGGTCACTTGGAGTGGCACCAGGATTTATCCCTACTGCGTGTACTGGCTTTTTGGGAACCTATTCTTCTTGGTTGATATTTTTCTCAGCTTTGATATAGTAGGGAGGACCTTGGACCCTCCCCAAAGCAATGTGCCTTACCCTCTCTGAGGAGTGGATGGGGGTGGGGTGAAGGGAAGTAAGCAGAGGGAGTGAGAGGAGGGGAGGGAGTGGGAAATTGTATTGGGTGTGTATAAAAAAATAAGTTACATTTTCAGGGCCCGACCTATCCTCATAACACATGATAAGTCACGTAGTTTCTCTTAGGCTGGGAATGTCACATTGACTGGTCAGTGAGTAATAGTTGGTCATGTGTATAGCTCTTTTTCAGACAGTGCTGAACCTTGAGTGGTAGGGAGTACATTCAGAAAGTTCAGTTGCTAGACAAGTAGTTGTGTCTTTAATGTTATCTTCCAGGATATTTGGCAAGTGAAAAACTGGCACTGAAATTGTTTCATGCCTGACTTTGTATCAGTAAATCATTTGGGGAAAATGACCTTGTGCTTATGTCTCTAGGGGCAACCAGATATTCATCTCCAGAGGGAACCACCTGCTTTGAATTTGTTATGGAGTCTAAACTCAGCTGTTTGTGTAAAAGGCTGTCTTTGTGACTGAGAATCCTATGTCAGTCTGAGTAATCTAAAATATCCTAGTATTATTTCTATTCATAGAAGTTATACAATTAAGCAGAAATCACCTTCCACAACATCCACAGCTGTATGTCTACCCAACAAGTGTAAAACACACCACCAAAGGGTTGTGAAAAGAACCCCACAGCTCTTATGAGGGAGGCAAGCAATGACACTTGAGAAAGTTATGGACAGGAGCAACCTGTCATCCAGCCTACAGTCAGTACTTCCACAGCTTTACCAAGTGCCCCCACCCCCGAAAATCATGCGTCTGGTGTGTCTATCTGCTGAGCACTAGTTGTCTCCTGCTGTATACCCCCACAGCCCTCTGCAGGTTGTTATGTGACACTATTCCTGGAGAGACATAACAAAAATCTACTTACTCCAGATAGGGACTAATTGCAGACCAAAGTGTGGATACCACCAAGGTACAACTGGAAGAGTCAATGGTTCACTGTGGTTACTTACAAGAATATGGGAGAGGGGTTATTTACAGAAGCAGAAGTGACTCAAAGACAGTTTATCACCAAAGTCTACTCCAGCATAGGTGACAGTACTGTACATCTTGGAGGCCACTCAGCAGGTTGGAGAGTGTCTCTTCTAGGCAGCTCACCTAGTCTCCAATTCTTCTAGGTGGCTCAGCTGGTCTGAGCCTCTTCTAGGCACTTAGTTTGTCTGAGGGTCTGTTAGGATTCCAAGTTTATGTGTGCTTGGGGAGGGAGGAACCTAGTGAATCTGATCAGTTTTAGGGACTTCCTGAAGCCACTGAGTGGTGACACTTGGAACATGATGAGCTTCTCTGCAGGATAGAATGTCTCACTCTCCTGTGTCTTTTGTGAGCTTCCCTCCAAGATGGATGATTTTATCTCGGAGGGAATTGCTACACAATGCTGGAGTGAGCAGAAGTTTGTTCATGGCTCCCCAGGACAAGTCATTCAGATGGACTTCACAGAGGGTGGGACAAACTGCAGATGGGTGTGGGGAGGAGCAGCTCAGTGCTGACTGCAGTGGGAGACACTGTAGGGGGTTAGATGATTATATGATGGCTACCTTTGCCCTGCATCTGGGATGTTCTACCTCTTTGCCATAGTAACATTTGTGGGCCCTCTATCTATGAGTGACATCCAAGTGAGGCTGAGCTGTCTGATAATGGAGCATTCTTGAAGGAAACAGAAGGGTGGTCATCTTCCTCTACATGGTATGGGGTGGCATTTATTGATAAATGAAGTCTGTCATAATAGTATTTGTCTCTTCAATGGTTGGTGGAACATATAATAAATTGCAATCATTCAAACTAGTGTATTATGGTACAATAGCAAGCAGGCTATGTTGCCATCTGTGTGGCCTCTTCTCTGGGCAATGACACACTCAAGTGAGACCGGGAGTTTTTTGCTCAGAAAGAACTTGGTTTTGTTAGAGAAAAATTACAAGGGGGGAAGATATGGAGCTGTGATCCTCTATATTAGTCTCTGGCTTGGAAGGTAAAGTAGAAGAAGGAGAAGATGAAAGGCACGTGTTATCTTGACACTTTTTTACAGCTGGCAGGTATAAGGGAAAGAAAATAAAAATTAGGTGTGAACTAAACAGCCATTTCCAAGACCCACAAGAAGAGCTAGGCAGCAAAGAGGAAGAGAGTAAAGTTTCTCCAAAATGTTCAAGGTCTCTTGGAAAGTTCAATCTCTTTACTGTGGACTTGGGTAAAACCAAACATAGGGTACACACTTTCTATCCAAGAAGGAAGAACCAGGATACCATCATAGAACAAAGCAAACCAAGGTCCAGTAGTATAAAGCTCAGTGCCAGACATCTGGGACCCATGATCTGGGCTTTAAATGGCTTGGCGGTGGCACCTCTCTGGTTCTGCCATATATAGTGCACACAGCTTGTCTCCTAGGTTCAGGTCAGCTCTACCACATGGCTGCTGTGTCCTCAGTGATCATCCCAACTGGCCTATCCAAAATGCTGTGATGATCTGCACTGAAACTGGGCTGTACCTTCCTCAGTAGCCTCTCCTCATCTCTCTTCAGGGACTCTGATCCTGTCATGTGTTGCCAAGACCCAGCTTCTCTCCATGACCTCTTCAGTCTTGGGGTTTCTACTGCAAACGAGGTTGCACCTCTCTCTCTGGACCCCTCTTTGTGAATTCCAGCCCTGCCAGACAGTACCAAGTCTCATCTGCTCTTTAAGACCCCTTCATGCCTTTTTGGTGTCACCTCAATGACTCTTACAAATGAATAAGTTTGACTGTCAGCAGGAGTTACCATCATGGCACCTTTGTGTTTCTGTGTGCCAACACCAAGGAAATACTTCCAGGAAAATTTCACCTTAATGATGCTGGTCTCTTCTTAATCATTGATGATTTCTTAGCCCCTCCTGACCAACATCAACTGTCCCAGTAAAGTTGGGACTGAAAAAAGTTTCACTTCAGTGGTTCTGGTCCCTTGCTGATTCTTCAGACCCAACTGATCAGAACCACACATTCTTAATTTAAAATATCAAACAGCTCCAACAGAGTCTTTGCTTCCTTGTGAAACTGTAGAAGCCACACTTTTAATTGTTTTCATTTCTCTTAGTATTATCTTCTAAGTATCTATAATAGATCATTAAACTCTGAATACTTAATGATTTTTCTTTTTTCTAATAATTTTTATTACTTTATAATTAATACCATTCAAAATTTCCACTTCCTCCCCTCCTCACACTTCTCTCTCGCTCACCCACTCCAGTCCCAAGAGAGGGCAGGGTACCCTGCCCTGTGGGAAGTCCAAGGCCCTTCCCACTCCATTCAGGCTTAGGAAGGTGTGCATCCAAACAGACTATGATCCCCAAAACTCAGTACATGCAGTAGAGACAAATCCCAGTGTTACTATCATTGGTTTCTCAGTCTGCCTCAATTGTCAGCCACATTCAGAGGGTCCAATTCGATCCCATGCTCATTCAGTCCCAGTCCAGCTGGAATTGGTGAGCTCCCATTAGCTCAGGCACACTGTCTCAGTGGGTAGACCAACCCCTCGTGGTCTTGACTTCCTTGCTCATATTCTCCCTTCTTCTGCTCTTCAACTGGACCTTGGGAGCTCAGTCCAGTGTTTCCATGTGGTCTCTGTCTCTATCTCCATCTGTCGCCGGATGAAGGTTCTATGGTAATATTCAAGATAGTCATCAGTCTGACTACTGGACAAGGCCAGTTCAGGCACCCTCTCCTCCACTGCCCAGGATCCTAGCTGGGGGCATCCCCGTGGACACCTGTGAACCCCTCTAGAATCAAGCCTCTTGCCAACAACACACTGCCTCCCTTAATTAAGATATCTTCTTCCCTGCTCCCATATCCATCGTTCCTGCATCCCAACTATCCCAATCCCCCAAACTCTCCCCAACCCACCCCTTTCCCTTCTCTTCCCCCTCTCCCTTCCCCCCACCCCACTCCCACCCCCATGCTCCCAACTTTTACCTGACGATCTGTCTGCTTCCAATTTCCAGGAGGATCTATGTATGTTTTCCTTTGGGTTCACCTTATTACTTAGCTTCTCTAAGATCACAAACTATAGGCTCAATTCCATTTTTAATGGCTAGAATCCACTAATAAGTGAGTACATGCCATATTCATATTTTTGGGTCTGGGTTATCTCACTCAGGATAGTGTTTTCTATTTCCATCCATTTGCATGCAAAATTCAAGATATCATTGTTTTTTTTACCGCTTGAGTAGTACTCTAAAGTGTAGATATGCCACATTTTCTTTATCCATTTCTTTATCCATGTTAAGGGGCATCTAGGTTGTTTCCAGGTTCTGGCTATTACAAATAATGCTGCTATGAACATAGTTGAACAAATGCTTTTGTAGTATGATTGAGCATCTTTTGGGTATAAGACCAAGAGTGGTATTGCTGGATCCTGAGGTAGGTTGATTCCCAGTTTTCTGAGAAATCTCCTTGCTGATTTCCAAAGTGGTTGTTCAAGTTTGCATTCCCACCAGCTTTTAGCTTCTTTGTAAAAAATCAGGTGTTCATAGGTGTGTGGATTAATATCTGGGTCTTCAATTCTATTCCATTGGTCAATGTCTCTGTTTTTATGCCAATACCAAGCTGTTTTCATTACATTTCATTGTGGCTCTGTAATAGAGTTTGATGTCAGGGATGGTAATGCCTCCGGAAGTTCCTTTATTGTATAAGATTGTTTTGGCTATCTAGGGTTTTTTGTTTTTGCATATGAAGTTGATTATTGTTCTTTCAAGATCTGTGAAGAATTTTGTTGAGATTTTGATGGGGATTGCATTGAATCTATAGATTGCCTTTGGTAGAATTGCCATTTTTACTATGTTGATCCTTCCTATCCAAGAGCACGGGAGATTCTTCCATTTTCTGGTATCTTCTTCAATTTCTTTCTTCAAAGCCTTAAAGTTCTTGTCAAGTAGATCTTTCATTTTTTTTTTAGTTAGTGTTACCCCAAGATACTTTATGCTATTTGGGGCTATCATAAAAGGTCATGTTTTCTCTGATTTCCCTCTCTGCTTCTTTATCCTTTGTGTATCGGAGGGCTACTGATTTTTTTGAGTCGATCTTGTCTCCTGCCAAATCACTGGAGGTATTTGTCAGCTGTAGAAGTTCTTTGGTAGAGTTTTTGGGGTCACTTATGTACACTATCATATCATCTGCAAATAATGAAAGTTTGACTTCTTCCTTTCCAATTCGAATCCCCTGACTTCATTATGTTTTCTTTCTGCTATTGCTAGAATTTCAAGCACTATATTGAAGAGATATAGAGAGAGTGGACAGCCTTGTCGTGTTCCTGATTTTAGTGGAATTGCTTTGAGTTTCTCTCCATTTAATTTGATGTTGGCTGTCAGCTTGCTGTATATTGCTTTTATTACATGTAGATATGATCCTTGTATCCCTAATCTCTCCAGGACCTTTATCATAAACAGGTGTTGAATTTTGTCAAATGCTTTTTTAGCATCTATTAAAATGTTCATATGTTTTTTCTTTCAGTTTATTTATATGATGGATTACATTGATAGATTTTCATATGTTGAACTAGCCCTGCATCTCTGAGATGAAGCCTACTTGATCATAATGAATGATTTTTTTGATGTGTTCTTGGACTTGGTTTGCCAGTATTTTATTGAATATTTTTGCATCAATGTTCTTGAGTGAGATTGGTCTGTAATTCTCTTTCTTGGTTGAGTCTTTGTGTAGTTTTGGTATCAAGGTAACTGTAGTTTCATAAAACAAGTTTGGCAATGACTCTTCATTTTCTATTATGTGGAACATATTAAGGAGTATAGGTATTAGCTCTTTTTGGAAGTTCTGATAGAATTCTGCACTAAAACCATCTGTTCCTGGGCTTTTTTTGGTTGGAAGGTTTTTGACAACAGCTTCTATTTCCCCGTGACTTATAGATCTATTTAAATTGTTCACCTGGTCTTGATTTAATTTTGGTACATGGTATTTATCTTAAAAATTGTCCATTTCTTTTAAATTTTCCAATTTTGTGGCATACAGGCTTCTGTAATAAGACCTAATGATTCTCTGAATTTCATCAGTGTCTGTTGTTATGTCCCCCTTTTCATTTCTGATCTTGTTAATTTGCATGTTCTCTCTCCTTTTGATTAGTTTGGGTGGGGGTTTGTCAATCTTGTTGATTTTCTCAAAGAACCAGCTCTTTGTTTCATTGATTCTTTGGATTGTTTTCTTTGTTTCTATTGTTTATTTCAGCCCTCAGTTTCATTATTTCCAGTCTTCTACTCCTCCTGGGTAAGTCTGCTTTTTTTTTTCTAGAGCTTTCAGGTGTGCTGTTAAGTCTCTAATGTGAGCTTTCTCCATTTTCTTTATGTGGGCACTTAGTGGTATGAACTTTCCTCTTAGCTTTCATAGTGTCCCATAGGTTTGGGCATGTTGTGTATTCATTTTCATTGAATTCAAGGAAGTCTTTAATTTCTTTCTTTATTTCTTACTTGACCCAAGGGTGGTTCATTAGTGGACTGTTCAGTTTACATGAGTTTGTAGGCTTTCTGGAGGTGGAATTGTTAAATTCTAACTTTACTCCATGGTGATCCAATAAGACACAAGTGGTTACTCCAATTTTTTGTATCTATTGATGTTTGCTTTGTTACCGAGTATGTGATCAATTTTCGAGAAGGTTCCATGAGATGCTGAGAAGATGGTATATTCTTTCCTGTTTGGGTGGAATGTTCTATTAATGTCTGTTAAGTCCATCTGATTCATTACATCTGTTAGTTTTCTTATTTCTCTGTTAGGTTTCTGTCTGGTTTACCTGTCCATTGGTGAGAGAGGAGTGTTGAAATCTCCTACTATTAGTCTGTGGGGTTTGATGTGTGATTTGAGTTCTAGTAATGTTTCTTTTACATATGTGGATGCTTTTATAGTAGGCACATAGATATTCAGGATTGAGACTTCATCTTGATGAATTGTTCCTGTTATGAGTATAAAGTGTCCATCTCCATCTCTTCTGATTGATTTTAGTTTGAAATCAATTTTGTTAGATATTAGGATAGCCACAGCCACTTGTTTCTTAAGTCTGTTTGCTTTGAAAATCTTTTTTCTAATCCTGTACTCTGAGGTAGTGTTTGTCTTTGAGGTTGAGGTGTGTTTCTCACATTCAACAGCAAAATGTTGTATTCTGTTTTTGTATTCATCCTCTTAACTTGTGACTTTTTTTTTTTGGTTTTTCGAGACAGGGTTTCTCTGCAGCTTTTTTTTTTTTTTTAGAGCCTGTCCTGGAACTAGCTCTTGTAGACCAGGCTGGCCTCGAACTCACAGAGATCCGCCTGCCTCTGCCTCCCGAGTGCTGGGATTAAAGGAGTGCGCCACCACCGCCCGGCTACTTGTGACTTTTTATAGGTGAATTGAGTCCATTGATATTAAGTGATATTAATGACCAGTAGCTGTTAACTCCAGTTAATTTTTTGGTGGTAGTGTTTGTGTGTTTCCCTTCTTTGAGTTGTGTTGGTGGAATATTGTCAGATGTCTGTGCTATTGTGGGTGTTGTTGGCTTCCTTGGGTTGAGGTTTTCCTTCTAGTACTTTCTGTAAGGCTGGGTTTGTGGATGCTTATTGTTTAAATCTGTTTTTGTCATGGAATATCTTGTTTTCTCCATCGATGGTGAAACAAAGTCTGGACTTGCATCCATGGTCTCTTAGTGTCTGCAGCACATCTATCCAAGACCTTCTGGCTTTCATGGTTTCCATTGAGAAGTCAGGTGTAATTCTGATAGGTTTCCCCTTATATGTTATTTGACCCTTTTCCTTTGCAGCTCTTAATATTCTTTCTTTATTCTGTATGTTTTGTGTTTTGATTATTATATGATGAGGGGATTTTTTTTTGATCCAGTCTATTTATTGTTCTGTAAGCTTCTTATACCTTCATAGGAATATTCTTCTTTAGGTTGGGAAAGTTTTTTTCTATAATTTTGTTGAATATATTTTCTGGACTTTTGAGCTGGAATTATTCTCCTTCTTCTATCCCTATTATTCTTAGGTTTGGGTCTTTTCAAGGTGTCCCAGATTTCCTGGATGTTTTGTGTTAAGAATTTGTTGGATTTGCTGTTTTCTTTGATCAATGAGTCTATTTCCTCTATTGTATCTTCAGTGTCTGAGATTCTTTCTTCTATCTCTTGTATTCTGCTGGTTATACTTGTCTCTGTAGTTCTTGTTTGTTTATACAGATTTTCCATATCCAGCCATCCCTTGGTTTGTGTTTTCTTCCTTCCTTCCTTCCTTCCTTCCTTCCTTCCTTCCTTCCTTTCTTTCTTTCATTTATTTTTTATTTTATTTATTTTCTTGGTTTTTTGTATTTTCTTTATTACTTTCATTTCAGTCTTCATGTCTTGAACTGTTTCCTTTACCTGTTTGATTGCTTTTTCTTTTTTGGTTTTCTTGGGTATCTTTGAAGGATTTATTAATTTCTTCTATCTTTGTGTTTGTCTTCTCTTACATTTCTTTAAGGGAGTTTTTTACTTCCTGTTTAAGGGTCTCCATTTTCATAAGGCTACGTTTAAAGTCGAATTCTTTTACTTCTTCTGGGTTAGGATGTTCAAGTCTTCTTGTTGCGTGTTTGCTGGATTCTGGTGTTACCATGTTCCTTTTCCTGATGTTGGAGGAATTCTTGCATTGGCGCCTACCCATCTCTTCCTTCAAATGAGGCCAGAAGAGTCTTGGCATCTTGGTCCAATCTTTGTTGTGGCTGACTGTACTTGGGAGGTTTTCTTGGTCTGCCCTCTCTTAGGTCCCTTCAGCACTGGAGCTGGCTCTCAGATCCACTCTGCCCTGAAGCAGGCTGTGCTGGTGGATCTAAGGACCCCACAGATGAAAAGGAGTGCTTGGGGTAAAGAAAGCCAGCAGCCGGGAAGACACCCCGCTGGATGGCCAGAAGAGCTTAGGGAATTGGAGGGGGCCTGGACTAAGTTCCCCAGGACTGTCCAGCCTTGTGGCCACTCTTTCACCTCTTTGGATCTGCTCAGCACAGGAGCAGGGCCTCTTGCTGGGCTCCAAGGACCTTGCAGACCAAAAGGCGGGCTTGGCAGGCAGGGTGGAATGGTACAAAGAAGTCCCAGCGGCAGGAACACTCCCTACTGGCTCCCCAGACCTCTCAGCCCCGAAGCAGGCTGAGTTGGGGGATCCAAGGACATTGCAGATGAAAAGGAGTGATTGGGGCAGGGTGGAATTTGGTAAAGAAAGCCAGCAGCTGGGAACACATCCCTCCCCACTGGATGGCCAGAAAAGCTTAGGGAATTGGAGGGGGCCTGGACTCATTTCCCCAGGACCGTCGGTGGCACGGCCACTCACTCACCTCTTTGGATCCACTCAGGACAGGAGCAGAGCCTCTTGCTGGGCTCCCCTTAATGATTTTTTTTAGCTTAAAGTTCCAAAGTCCTTCTACAATTCTCCTCAATACATGACAAGATCTGCCAAGCAATATTCTACTTCTGGTACCATTTTCAGCCGTAGGTTTTCTGTTGCTGGGATAAAACATCATGACCAAAAGCAACTTGAGGAGGAAAGGGTTTAGTCCATCGTCTAGGAAAATCAGAGCATGTGCTCAAGGCAAAAACATGAAGGTGGGAACTGATGAGGATTTGGAAAAGTGCTCCTTACTGGCTCAGTTAGCTCACTTTCTTATAGTACCTAAGGCCACACTTGCTCATGTGTTGCATGACTCAAAATGGGCAGGGCTCCTCCATCATCAGTCACTAAATATAAAAAGGCACTGTTGACTTGCTACAGATCAATGTTATAGGGTTATTTTCTCAAATGAGAGTCTCTCCAATCAAATAACTCTACATCGTGTCTAACTTGGGCTGGAGAGATGGCTCAGTGGTTAAGAGCATTGCCTATTCTTCCAAAGGTTCTGAGTTTAATTCCCAGCAACCACATGGTGGCTCACAACCATCTGTAATGAGGTTTGGTGCCCTCTTGAAGAAGAGACCTGGCCAGTCGTCCTCATCAACTCATACCTTAAAACCCATTATGGACAAGTTCAACAGGACCACCATATACAGGCTGCCCATGCATGCTTCAGCATTGCCAGGGCATAAATTTCATTTTCATTTGTGTCTAGAGGACAATAAACCAGTCAGGACAGTGTAGGTATGTGCCTTTTTTTCTCCCTGGAGCTAGAGTTACACAGCCTGATGTGGGTGCATGTTCTTAACCTCTGAGCTACGTCTCCCGTGCCTCTTACATGGTTTCTGCTTAAATTTATGACTGAGGGCCTGGAAATGTAAGCCAAATAAGCTACTTCTTTCCCGAGTTGCCTTTGGCCAGAGTGTTTTATCACAGCAACAGCAAAGAAAGTACTCATGGTCTTGTAATACTAAGAATAAACAATCTGAGGTGATATGAGGGAAATCAGTCTCCAGTGGACTGGTTCATACCAACAGTTGGGAATGCTTTTTTTTTCCTTCAAATCACCAGCTGCAGTTCCCATGAAAATTAGGGACTAGAAGATAATAGGGAAAGGACAGACATATTTATAGACTTGGGCATTAGAGAGGCAGTGTTCAATGCCAAGTTCCCTGGTCTTTAGAGAAATAAATTCACAAGGGAATGAAGAGAGACTTTGCTTCAGCAGGACCCTCAAAACTGTATGATGGAAAGTCTTTAAGAATCAGTCATAGAGGACACCGTCTTCCAGCTACGAGTGACGTTCCTGATGGTTCTTCAATGGGTCCATATCTCTCCACACTAGGGAGAGGTTTCCTTCTGAGACCTTGACCTGTGAGAGCTGAGGGATGCAAATGAACTTCTCACTCCATCCCCAAGCTTGGGTCCTCAGCAGGGCTATGACACTGTGTGGAGAAAAAGGAGAGAGTCAGGGTGGACCTGGGCAGGGGACACCCAGTGAGGGCAGAGAAGGGTACAGCAATGAGTTCATTCTATTACGACATTTATTCACTTGGTGAAATGTTTCTGAAGTGTCAGTTGATTATACTACACTGATTTATTTATTCTTTCCACTTATTTGTATTTGTTGCTTCCACTATCCACTAGCCACCCATGTTGCTTTTCTCATTTTATGGCCATTTATTGAAGGACTTAGGTGGAAAATAGGATTATTTTACTTGTTTTACAGCAGGAAAACTAAACCATAAGGAGGCTGGGTCTTTTACAAGGTCACCAATCTACTGAACACAAACTCACCCCAGAACTCCCTGAGATGTTCCATGAAGATCCATCCTGAAGATGGATCCACAGTGAAACAAGAGATGGGTCATGTGACTCGGGTGTTAGAAGGATGAAGATACATGCCAAATCTTCATGATGGTTGTCACTGTGGTCATGGATGTTAACTGGACAGAGGCCAAAGGACCTCTGTTTCCCAAGACCCCAGCTTCTTTTCTTGGGTCTCCATGCATGTGACGGAAACACTATAGGAGTCCTGCTACCACAGGCATGAGATGTCTGTTACAGACAAGTGTGGCATGCCCTGGAGACATAGCACTGGACACTGATAGAAATGACTACAGAGCACTGCCATTTCCTGATGCCGGTCCATTTTCCAGCTCTGAGTAACTGCAAGTTTTCTCAAAAATATCCTTAGCACCCATAGTGCACCTCCTCACCTCCCTTTCTCTCTTCAGTTCCTGTTGGTAAGAGGTATTTCTTTTCACTCAGCTCCCAGACCTTTGAATATCAAGGTCAGCTTGAACCACGTAGTTAAATACCAGTGCCATTCTCACCGCTGGCCTCCTGCTCCTGTCAGAGTCTGAGACTGACACCTCGTCATCACCTGCGACCACTGGACATATCTGTACACTCTCCTCATAGGTGGTTCTGCTTAGTGGCTTCTCCTCCCAGGCTTTTTGCTTTTCTACCTCATCTTTCTGACTCTTAGTGATGGAGGTGTTAGGGCATTTTCTGTGGGCTGTCCTTGTATTTGTGGTTTCAGCCACATTAGACTTGATTACCCAAACTCCACCCCCTGACTCCAGAATCTGGTCTCTACTGTCCATCTTCACCTGGATGTCTCATAGGCTCCTCATCCTTGTAGGAACCAGAGTGATAGTGTTCACAATTTCCTCCATCTGCAGGGTTGTATGTGTGAGTCACTTCTTTAAATCACTCCTGGCAACCACAAATGTCATGTGTGACCTCTATGGACATCAGTGACATCTACAACTGTCTATGAGTCATCTACGGCACATATGAGATGGAGCAACAGCAAGCTGTTTTGGCAAATGACACAGGCATTCATTTGCCTGTTGAGTCTTCTCATCCAGATCCATCATTTGGACGTGGACTGTGTCATGTTTTCTCAGCACCTCTGTTTTGTGTTATATTTTCGGTTTTAGAAACAGAATCTCATTAGGCAGTCCAGGCTGGCCTGGAATTTGTTGTCCTCAACCTCCATGGATTGGCACTACACAATATATTCAGAAATATCATAAACATTCTTTGTGTCATCCCACAGAGAAGGAACTGGTAGGAGGCAGGATGCACAGAAGCTGAGTGCTGATTAGGTAGAGGGACACAAGAACCATCACGGAGATGGAGACACATCAAGAGAAGCATGTTTAGGGATTGCTGACTGGGTTTGTGGTATTCTGATCTGATCTTGATTCTAGAGGTGCTGTTTTTTTTTTGGGGGGAAAAGTGTTTCTAGAGTCAATGAAAGACCTGTATGCATGTGCCTTGTTTGCCCCAATCGTACATCCAAACCAACCACACCCTTTAGGGAGCTCTGACACAACAGGCCTCTGTCCTTCTTCCCTACAACCCCAGGTTCAGTTACCAAGAAATAGCCTTGATATTCAGTATGGCTGGTCTAACCTGCCAAGCCTATTCACCCTATTTCACTAATTCTTTCCCATGAACTTCACAGTCAGGGCTCCTGTCTATGTTGTCCCCTCGCCTCCACTGATGATGAACAGATCTGATGGTGCCTCATTATAGCTTTACATGGCTCAGCGAGCCCATCCTTTCTAGAAAGTGATTTCCATACCCCCTTTCTCTTTTGTCTATTTTTTAAAGCAATCTTTTCTCATTTTATATACCAATCACAGTTCCCTCTTCCTCCCCTCCTCCTGCTCTCCCCTTCTGTCCACTGCACCCCCATCCACTCCTCAGTGAGGGTAAGGCTTCCTGTGGGGAACCAACAAAATCTGACATATAACTCTGAGGCAGGACCAAGGTCCTCCCCATTATATCTAGGCTGAGCAAGGTATCTCTCCAAAGAAAAGGGGCTCCAAAGAACCAGTTCAAGCACTAGGGATAAAGCCTTGTCCCTCTGCCAGTGGCTCCACAGACTGTCCCAGCCACACACTGTCACCACATTCAGAGGGCCTAATTTGGGCCTACACAAGCTCCAGAGTCAGTGAACTTCCACTAGCTCAGGTCAGCTGATACTGTGGGTGACCCTGTCATGATCTTGACCCCTTTACTCATATTATTGCTACTCCCTCTCTTTGACTGGACATTAGGAACTCAGCTCATTGCTAGCTGTGGATCTCTGCATCTGCTTCCATCAGTTGCTGGATGAAGCTTCTATGATGACAATTAAGGTAGTAATCAATCTGATTACAGGGCAAGGCCAGTTCAGGTACCCTCTACACTATTGATTAGGGTCTTAACTGAGGTCATCCTTGTAGATTCCTGGGAATCTCGCAAAGGATACAGACTCATACCACAAGGACATTTGCCCAACTGTGTTCATAGCAGCATTATTTGTAATAGCCAGAGCCTGGCAATGACCTAGATGCCCCTCAACTAAAGAATGTATAAAGAAAATGTGGTATATTTACACAATGGAGTACTACTCAGCGGTAATAAAGAGTGACATCTTGAAGTTTATAGTCAAATGAATGGAACTAGAAAAAAAACCCATCCTGAGTGAGGTAACCTAGACCCAGAAAGACAAACATGGTATGTACTCACTTTTCAAGTGTCCCTTGGGACATGGGTGTGACAAGAACTATTCTTAGTTCCTAGACATCTAGACAGGGAACAAGTCTGTGCTTGCCAGTGGCTGCCACCTGGATCCTCAACACCCTACACCCTATGATTTGACCGGTCCTCTGCATGCCTTCAGCTTCACTCCCCACTCACCCCTCCCTGACCCATCCCTGACCCAGAGCTGACCCAGAACTGACCCAGAGCTGACCCAGAACTGACCCAGATCTGACCCAGAGCTGACTCAGAACTGACCCAGAACTGACCCAGAACTGACCCAGAGCTGACCCAGAACTGACCCAGAGCTGACCCAGAACTGACCCAGAGCTGACCCAGAACTGACCTAGAACTGACCCAGAGCTGACCCAGAGCTGACCTAGAATTGACCCAGAGCTGACCCAGAACTGACCTAGAACTGACCCAGAGCTGACCCAGAACTGACCCAGAGCTGACCCAGAGCTGACCTAGAACTGACCCAGAGCTGACCCAGAACTGACCTAGAGCTGACCCAGACACGAAGAAGATGAGGCAGATAGAGATGGAGAGCAGGGTGTGGCACCAACAGCCTCGATGGCTTCCAAAACCACCCCCAAAGCTGATCTTGTTCCTGGGTTCTGTGCTGAAGGAGGAGACTTGGGTGAGCTCTGATCTTGATGAGCACACCTGGATCCCTCTGGGGGCCTCATCTCTGAGATGAGGTCCAGATGCAAAGTCTGTTTCCCACCACAGGATCTCAGCTTTTTCGAAAGTCTCAGAAAAAGCATGCAGCCGACCTGAGCCCTCTTGTCCAGGTCATATTCCTGTCCACGAGAGTCCATCCCTTCCAGGACCCACATTCCTCCCTACCTGGAATCTCTACATCAAACACACAAATACGAGGAAGACAGTTCTCCCCAGAGCACTGGGCAGATGCTGAGAACCAGTGATGTACTATTGTTGAAATCTGAGGAAGTCTCTGTGTGGGTTAATGTGTCATCCTTGTTGTAAGGCTTCCGTCTGAAGTTTATTTTCTTGTAAGGAAGCAAAGATATGGAAAGATGGGGCAATATGACCCCCCAGTTGGTGTTGGACTGTCCATTGATGCTTTGGTTCCCTTGAGCAAAGGTTTATTAGTTAAGCAGCCAACTAGCTACTCAGTTTATGCAAACACCAGACAACTGGAACACTTCCCACTGAGTTGTCTTGGTGCCTGAAGGGTCAACCTCAGTCAGATGGCTCTGGAATAGTTTGTAGGAGACTTTTGTGTTCATAATTTTCAAAGAACTCCAAATGACTCTGAAACTATTTTTACTGGAACCAGAGTGGGTGTATTTTCCCCAGTGGCTGAGGAAATGGACCCCTGTGAAGAGGCAAGGCTGTGGTTGGTCCAAACGCTCTTTTAGGTTATGAATATAGGCTGCCCTGGCTTCTTTCAGAGTGGGCTGAGAAACATAGGAATCACAGTACTAGGTCCAGTGAGACGTTTCTCGTGAATTTGTTTTCTTGTCTTTTTTTTTTTCAGTAGATTGATCTGGTACTAAGAAAAAGGAAGCAGAAAAGAAAGCAAACTAGGGGTGTAGCTAGCTGAGGAAAGGGGAACAACTATTCACCAGTCAGCAGGCAGTGAGGTCTAGGCAACCAGCCTCGGACAGCAGCTGGACTCTTTCAGAATCTCCAAAGGAGAAAGAAAAGGCCACCAGAGGAGAGGGTGGAGAGCTGAGAGTAAGCTGAGAAGACAGTTGAGAATCTGTGAGGAGTCAGAGGACACTACAGCCCAAGAACCCAGAAGGTCTCCAGGGGGCTTTCAAGGCAGAGAAATTCCAGCTTCCAAAGCCGGGACAAGAACTGTAACTCTTGTAGAAGTGGTGGTCCTAAGCCTGGTGGTCTGCAGAATTGGAACACTAGGGGGTGCTGCCTGTCTCTGCTCACTACTACCAAACACCCAGGGAACAGGGGATCAGAAAGTGATGAAGACCATTACAAGCTTCTTGACCAACTATGGCTTCTACCCCAACAGAGAGGGAAGATCACTCCCAACTATGTGCTGGTAACAGCAGGACCAGAATCCTGCTCTCTGAAGCATTCAGTCGCAGGTAGTGACAGAGAGTGCATGAATTCACGTTCTCCCTTCTTCTCCCCAAGGATACTGTCTGAGTCCCTCAGGATCAGCGTGGTCCTTTGTGCCTATAGAAAAGGTTTGATGCAAGTGGTTAGGAAGGTGATTGTTGGAGCCTTGAGTCAGACCCAGAGAGCCCACCTGGTTTTTCCTGGCATCTTACCACCCAGAATCAGGTACTTGTTTCAGCATCTCTTGTCTACACTGCTGAGGGAGCCTCCCTTGCTCTTATAGGTTCTTTGCCCAGTAAAGACCACATGACACCAACAGCATGAATGGGGCAGTGTAGGGAATGCTGGTGGTTGGGCAGAGGTCAGAGTTAAGAACATGAGGTTTGGCAACAAATACAACAACAATGTTAATAATGACAGCAAGGCATCCCCAAGAGACTTTCAGAGTTCGGTCAACGTTCTGTTTGACACCATGATGGTAAAGCCCATCATACAAGTGTGAAATAGCAAACTCTGATGTGACCTGTGGTCTCTAGGTCATGGTGACATATCTATGAAAGTTCATTCTTTGTCACAATGGAACATCTTAATGGTACCACAGGAAGCTGTGCACTGTGAAGGAAACAGGTATGTGGAGACTTCTGGTATTTACTACTCAGTTATACCATGGAACTTAAGCCAATCTGTAAACTAAATATCCTTTTATAGAAATTCCCCAGGAGGGTCACTGACTGGAGGAAAAACACCTGCACAGAGGGGCAGGGGAGAAGTTGCTGGTCTCTAATGTATCAGAACTCACTGAGGAGGAGGCTTGATGGGCGGCCCATGCTGAACCTTCCACATTGAGTCTGAGTGAGGTTGATTCAGCTGAGTCCCCAGCAACTTCTGGCTACCTCTCAAAGGCACGGACTGAGGGTTCACTGTAGCATATGCAAAGAGAATGGGATTCTCACTTCACTCGGGGTATGAGGTAAGGTCGCAGTCTCTGACGCTATCCCAAAAATCAGCCTTACAGAGGGATCAGCTCTGCACCCTTCTGTGCCCCTAGTTCACCAGATCTTGAGGACTCACCACCATGGTTCTCCAGCCCCACCTTCCTCTCTCTACACCCTCACTGAACAGGGTGTCCTGCCTTCACTCACAGGGGACATTGAGCTGGATGGTCCTTTCCACAGCCATGCCAGCTCCAGGGAAGGTCACCTGACAGGTAAGGGTCCTGAGGTCTAGATGTGAGGGTCAGCACTGAGGAGAGAGTGGTCCTTGGGCCCAGAGAGGTGAGGACAGATGACATCCCAGGGCACAGAGCAGATCAAGTTTCTGGGACAGCCAGGCTCCAGGGTCACCAGAGGGAGGACGTGTGTGTGTGTGTGTGTGTGTGTGTGTGTGTGTGTGTGTGTGTGTGTATGTGGGCTGGTGAGGAGATGGGAGCCATGCAGGATCAGGTAATGGGTGAGGGGTAGCTATGCAGAAAGCCCTGGCTCTGATCTAGCTCCTAGGAGAGTCCTGATGCTCCAGCCCCAGCCACTTACAGAATGGGCTCCAATCCCAGGCCTGTCCTGTGGCACCATGACATTCCTGAATGACGGGAGCCACAACTTAGCTGCCGCATGCACAGACAATGGCTTCCTATAGTAACTCCATTGAGAACTTTCTTTCTCTCCCTTGAAGAAGTAGAAACCATTGTCGCCTCTTTGTGTATCTCTGATAGCAGAGAGCCGTTTTTTGCTCTGCCTGCTCTATAGGTGGAGTCAGCCTGGATCTCCCTCAGCACTTGCCATTTTGGCTTGTTTGTGGCCACTGGAGAGTCTTGACTTGTATCAGCCTCTGTGTGGAAGCAGGAGCCATAAACTTGAGCAGAACTGGCAGAGGAATAGGTGGATGTGCAGGGCGCGAGGACGCAGAGATCCTCCCGCACCATCACCGTCTGTAACACTTGCAGCCTGTGTTTGCATCATCTTTGCAGGCTGTGGCAGTGGAGGTTTGGCTCTGAGTGTCACTTACCCACACCAAGAGCCGCAGCAGGAGCAGCTGCAGTCAGAAGGGTTCCTGGGCTTCTGTGAGTAGAGATGAGAGGTCAGGTTCAAGAGAAAGTGTTGTAGAATCCGCTGAAGTTGGGAAGAAGCCAGAGACTTCAGTTCCCAGAAGAGGAGCCACAGAGGACTGGTGTTCTTACTCTCTGCGCAGAGAAGAGTGAAACTCTGAGACCAAGGGCGCAAAAGATGTCAGAGAGTCACCTACAGGAGAGAGAAAGAGTGGAGGGAGGGAGAGAGAGGAGGGAAGGGAAGAGAAGGAGGCAGAGACTAGGGAGGGAGGGTGGGGATCCTACCACTGAGTTGGAACCATACACAAGGAACACATCAGGTCCTCCCATTCTGAGTGGCCATTTCATTTTTGCAGTGTGTGGATCTAGTCCAGGGTCTTTTGTAAACAGTCTACCACTGAACTCACCACAGTCCTTGGTGATTTTGATACTTGACACTCTTCTGTAGATCAGGCTGGTCTTGATCTAACTCACTAGCTTTCTTCCATTTAGTCTCTCCATTGCTGGGATTACAGGCACCTACCACACTCAGTTTCTTTTTCTTGCAGATTAAATGTGTTCTTTGCCATACATGTCCAAACCTCCTCGTTATCTCTCTCACTCCCAGCCTTTCATTTCCTCTTATCCTTGTCACCCACTCTATACAAATCCTTTCCCTACATTAATGTCTTTTTGGTTTGTTTTGTGACCCACGGATTTTAACCAGGGCTGTTTGTGTGCCTACAGGTTCAGAGCTATCCACTGGGGCCAGATGAGCACACCCTTGGGTACTCAATTGAAGAAAATTGTTCTCCATAATCTGTCATAGAAAATAACTCTGCAATAGTTGGTTTCCTATTGCACTAATAAAACACTGTGTCTAACAGCAACCTGGGGAGGAAAGAGTTTATTATTTCATCTTGTAACTTTCAGGTCATACACTATCACTGATGGAAATCAGGACAAGAACTCAAGACAGGAACCTGGAGGGAGAAACTGGATGAATCCTACTGGCTTGAAGATTCTTCCTTGCTCAGACTGCTTTCTTATACAAGCCAGGGCAGCCTGCCCAGAGAAGGCATCTGCCTCTGTGGACTGGACCCTCCCCTATCAATCAGCAATCAAAAAATGCCCCATAGACCACTCTGATGGAGGCAATTTCTCAGTTGAGCTTCCCCTTCTCAGATGACTCTAGTTTGTGTCAAGTTGACAAAAACTAACCAACATAGAGGGGTAGGTCCCCAAATATCCCCTCCTGGTCTATGATTGGCTGTGGACAGGCCCGGTGTGAGCAGCTCTGGCTGCTGTGAGAGTTTATTTGCAGCGGCTATGTCATGGCCTGACGTGAGCGTTTCACTGCGCCACACTCAACTTCTGAGGGAAGCTGTGCACCACTGCTCAGGGCATCAGCTGGGGCCTCAGGCCTGGCCTCCTTGTCATCGTCCATTCTACACCCCTCGGGGGGGGGGCAGACTGGAGGATGTGGGATGCTGTAGGGTTGTGGTTAATGTCTCGGCAGGAGGATGGTCTGGAAATTGCATCCATTCACTCACTCACTAACGAAACATAGAGTGAGCTCTGAACTTTCATCATCTGGACATGAGAAGGGACTCTTATGTTCTGGATCATGAACACTGTCTTCAGAACATGCCTCAGCCTCCAGTGTGCACAGCCAGAGACCAGAGATGCTGGTTCCGATGCTCCTTGTGTCTATGGCTGTTGGAGTTTCCCCCATCGACTCTGAAGCAGCTGCACCCTGTCACATTCTCAGTAGTGATACCGTGGAGTTTCAGTTCCTCTATCCCCTTCAGGACTTGCCACTTCCTATTTTTAACAATCTTTCTTGAACTGGTGTGGAGTGATGTCTCACTGGGATTTCAAGTTGGTACTGGCATACGTTGTGATTTGATCTCATTCACCCCTCAGTTACCCTCTCTTCTTTCTTCTTCCCCTCAGCATCTCTAATGCTCTCTCTTCTACTTTCATATCGTTTTGCTTTTTCTGCACATAGCAGAAACATTTTTTAGGCCAGAAGTTCTCAGTCTGACTTATTTCACCTAAATGATGATGCCTCCTCCCTAATATATCATGTTTTTATTATATTACAATGTAAATAACTTTTTGACTATGGCTTGTTTTTCAGCTTGTTATTTTTATTTTATGTGCATTAGTGTTTTGCCATGGGTGTCAGGTACCCTGGAACTGGAGTTACAGACAGTTGTGAGTTGTCATGTGGGTGCTGGGAATTGAACCCAGGTCCTCTGGAAGAGTAGTCAGTACTCTTAACCACTGAACCATCTCTTCAGTCCCCATGGCTTGTGTGTGCACATGTGCATCCCATGAAGCGGTTCTTGTGTTCCACTATCTTCAAGCGTGCATGGGAAAGTCTTTTACCCCATGGACCATCTCACTGGCCACTCTTTGCTTGTTCTTTTAGACAGGGTTTCACATACCCCAGACTGGCCTTGAGCTCTCTATGTAGCCAAGGATAACCCCAAACTCCTGATTCATCTGTCTTCATTTCTCAAACACGGAAATTGCAAGTGTGTGCCACCACGAGTGTTTTATGTGATTCTGGAGAGAAAATCCAGGGCTCTGTACATCCTAGGTGAGCTCTCTGCCAATGAGCCACATTCTCAGTCTCCATCTTATAGTTCTGACTTGCATATCTTCTTTTTTTAAATTTGCACACCAACCACAGTTTCCCCTTCCTCCTCTCCTTCCATCCCCTCCCCCTACCTTGCTTCTATCCCCCATCTACTCCTCCTCCATCTCATTCAGACAGGGTAAAGCCTACTGTGGGAGTTAACAAAGCATGGCATATCAAGTTGAGGCAGGACCAAGCTCCTCTCCATTGTATCAAGGCTGGACAAGGCATCCCCCCCATAGGGAATAGTTCCAAAGAACCAGCTGATGTGCCAGGGACAGGCCCTGGTACCACTGCTAGGGGCTCCACAAACAGACCAAGCTACACAACTGCTACCTAGATGCAGAGGGCCTAGGTCATTCCCATGCTAGCTCCATAGCTGTCAGTCCAGAGTCTGTGAGCTCCCACAAGCTCAGGTCATTTGTCTCTATGGGTTTCCTCATCATGATCTTGAACTTCCCTTGCTCATATAATCCCTCCCCCCTATCTTCAACTAAACTCTTGAAGCTTGGCCCAGTGCTTTGCTGTGGATCTCTGCATCTTCTTTCATTAGTTACTGGATGAAAGCTCTATGATGCCAATTAAGGTCATCACTAATTTGATTACAAGGGAAGGCCAGTTCAGGCACCCTTTCCACTATTGCTAGGAGTTTTATTTGGGGCCATCTGTTATGGTTCCTGGGAGTTTTCCTTGTACCAGGTTTCTCCCTAACCCCAGTAATGTCCCCCTTTATCAAGATATCTCTTTCATTATTGTCTTCCTCTGCTTTCCCTCAACTTGACCAACCTGATCCTTCATGTTATCATCCCCTAATTCCCCCCCCCCTCTACCTTTTCCCATCCCCAATTTACCCAGGACATCTCATCTATTTCTTCTTCCTATGAAGATTCATGCATCCCTCTTTGGGGCCCTCCTTGTTTCCTAGCTTCTCTGGGACTGTGGATTGTATCCTGGCTATCCTTTTTCAAATATTTTTAAAACTATTTATTTACTTGTGGGTGCATGCCTCTCTCTCTCTCTCTCTCTCTCTCTCTCTCTCTGTGTGTGTGTATGTGTTGCCTATGTGATGCCATATATGTTCAGGCACCTGCACAGCACAGAAAAAGGTGCCAGATCCCTCCCCAGTATCTGGAGTTATAGGAGGTGGTGATCATGGGTGCTGGGAATGAAGCTTGGGTCTAACGAGGAGACCTAAGCACTCTTAATTGTTGAGCCATCTCTCTAGCACTTTGGCTTGCATTTCTAATGACCAGTGAGTTTGAGTTTTTTGACGTGTTTATTGCCCATGCATGTATCTGTAGGATGTCTATCTATATCCCTGAAATGTTTTAAAATGGTGTTGTTTCTGTATTGATGAATTCCTGATTTTGAAAAAAACACTGAAGTTATTTTTCGTTCATTTACAAATGAGACAAGAAAAGGTCTCATTTTCCATTCTTGTCTTGAAATTCCTATGTATATAAAGATGGCACAAAAAGGACCCCTCCCCAAAAAGAGAATTACAGACCAATTTCCTTCTGAACATAGATGCAAAAATACTCAACAAAATACTTGCAAACTGAATCCAAGAACACATGAAAAAGAACATCGATCATTATTAAGCAGGCTTCACCCCAGAGATGAAGGAGTGGACCAACATATAAAGTACAATAAATGTGATCCTCTACATAAGCAAACTGAAAGACAAAACATTAAATGTAGAAAAGCTCTTTGACAAAATCCAACACCACTTCATGATAAAAGTACTGGAGAGATTAGGGCTACAAAGGGCATACTTAATCATAATAAGAAACAATTTACAACAAACCTATAGTGAACATAAAATCAAATGGAGAGAAACTCAAATGAGTTTTACTTAAATCAGGAGCAAGACAAGGCTGTCCACTCTCTCCATATCTACTTAATATAGTGCTTGAAATTCTAGTTAGAACAATTAAGACAACTGAAAGAGATCAAGGGGATACAAATTGGAAAAGAAGAAGTCAAATTATTGTAGATGATATGATAGTATACATAAGCAACTCCCAAAATTTTATCAGGGAATTCCTATAGCTAATAAACACCTTCAGCTGGATACAAGATTAACAAAAAAATCAATAGCTCTCATATATATATATATATATATGTGTGTGTGTGTGTGTGTGTGTGTGTGTGTGTGTGTGTGTGTGTATGTATGTATAAATGACAGACTGAGAAAGAAATAAGGAAAAACATACTTTACAATAGACACAATATTAAATATCTTGGGATAACCCTAATCAAGAAAGTCAAAGACTTGTATGACAAAAACTTCCAGTCTTTGGATAAAGAAATTGAAGAACATTAAAGATAGATGCTATAAAGTAGTCCAACACTAGCTCAAAATTGAGTATAATAAAGGGTTATTTATTTAGGGATAGACTCACAGATCACAGTCCTCTGCGTGAATGGGGAACAGGAACCGAATCCAGCAGCCAGGAGAGAGAGAGAGAGAGAGAGAGAGAGAGAGAGAGAGAGAGAGAGAGAGAGAGAGAGAGGGGGGGGGGGGGAAGGGAGGGAGGGAGGGAGGGAGGGAGAGAGAGAGAGAGAGAGAGAGAGAGAACACTCAAGCTTTATGACTGCATTTATTGTATAAGACCATGCCCAAGTGGGCTGGTATCTTAAAGGCTACTGGCTGAAGGAGTTCCCACAACACTTCCCTCTTTCATCTAAATAAGAGAATTCTAAGCCTAATACAAAGATATATACAATAAGAACAAATATCAAGTATAAAATTTAGAATTACAGCCAGCATAAGCAATATCAAGCAAGAAACATGCTAAATGTTTCAACAATTATCTTACCCTAAGGAATATAAGTCTTGTATTAGAAATAGCTTAGCCAAGTCATGAGAGGTAAGTAACTACGACTATTTAGTCTTTAACTCCATCGGAGACTTGAGAAGGGAAAAAAATATTACTTGAGTAAATATGAAGTGCAATGAAGCAACTTCCAAAATATGCAATAAATGACAGAGACAACTGGCTACTTGGGCCATCACCAAAAGTCTCATTTACAACATTGTATCAACCAACTTTGGCTAAGGCATTGAGTAACAATGTGGCTAACTATATCCACATAAAAACCTGAGAGAACACATGGATCTAATCTACATGGGAAGTAGAAAAAGACAAGATCTCCTGAGTAAATTGGGAGCATGGGGACCATGGGAGAGCATAGAAGGGGAAGGAAGAGGAAGGGAGGGGAGCAAAAATATATAGCTCAATAAAATAAATTAAAAAATTAAAAAAGAACCTGAGAGAGCTTGAAAAGGAATTCTAGACACAAAATAAACAGTTTAGTGCAGTTTCATAGTAGCCACAATTTTTTCCCTCTGAATGGGCTTGTGGCGAGCAGGGGTGCCATGGCTTCTTAAAGAGAGGTGTACTAAAAACTGTGGAGCTTCTTTACAAATGGTGGCTTCCTGCTTCATGGTGCCAGCAAGAACTCTGGCTGTTTCAGGATGCCAAGCGCTTAAATGGGGTTTGTGGAAAGCATGCTTCAAGTTACTTGGTGGTAGTATGAGCCAACTGATTACCAGAGTTGAAGTGGTGAGGACAGCTACCACCTGGAAGTCTCAGAGGGAATGATCATGCCTCCGCCATGTTGGACTGGGCAGAGCCAAAAGGCAAAGCAGGCTTTGTCCTAGCCACACCATTTAACATTTTAAGAAGCACTCCTGGAGAGAAAAAGATTTCAAATACACAATAGGACAGATTCAGATATAAAAGACTTCTAAATACAACATAGTATGTTTTAAAAATGTACGTAGGCTTTGGGAGAGAGAAGAAAAAAAGAGTATAGAGAGTTATAAAAAGAAGTAAATCATTTAAAAAATAAAACAAAGTGTCTAAAGAGACAGTACAGTCATATATTAAAGGACTAAAGAAAAATAAGCCATGTAAAGATGGAATATACACAGAGAATATGGATTATGTATATTGTAATCGTTAGGGAATTAGGTCAGTGAGATAAATAACCAGGCCAGCTCAAAAATCACTGTTATATTTTAATAGTTGAAAAAGGGAAACTCAAGCTACAAGAGTGGGAGGTCCTATATGTCTGGCGGGCACCATGTTGAGAGAGCGAGCACCTGCTTCCCCAGGTTTTTCTACCTGGGTTCTAGGTGGCCACACCCTAACTAAATGTGATTGGTTGAAACTATCAGTTGATAGTTTTCTCATCATCTCCCCCTTTTGTCTAAACAAGATCCATCCCAACCCAATACAACTATATACAATAGGAACAGATACTAAATATAAAATTACAAACAGTAAACAATATTAAGCAAGGAATACATGACAAAAGTTTTACTAAACATTCTATTTAAAGGAGTCTAATATATTGAAATTAAGTTTGGCTAAATCATGGGGAAGGTAACTACAATTATTTAATCTTTAACTCCATCAAAGATCTGAGAAGGGAAGCAATATTACTTGAGTAAACAGGAAGTGTAATCGAGAATCTTTCAAATTGTGTAACAAATGACAGAGACAACTGACTACCTGGTCAATCACCCAAAGTCTCATTTGCAATGTTGAAGCAACCAACTTTGGCTAAGGCCTAACATAACTGACACAGCATTTTTAAAGGCAAGAAACTTTTTTTTTCAAGGCAGGGTTTCTCTGTAGCTTTGGAGCCTGTCCTGGAACTAGCTCTTGTAGACCAGGCTGACCTCGAACTCACAGAGATCTGCCTGCCTCTGCCTCCCGAGTGCTGCGATTAAAGGCGTGAGCCACCACCGCCCGGCTTAAGGCAAGAAACTTTTAAAAACTATCATACCCTGTCTTGGCAGGATATGACAGTCCTGTTTTATACATTTATGGATACTCTGTATCTCTGTCAGTGGTTGAAGTATGGGCATTTCTTTGCCCAAAGGCCAGCTCTGCCAAGAAGAAAGGCTCCAGGTGGAGTGTCTTTGGTGCTCAACATTTTCTTGGGAATAGATTGGTGTTGTCTGGAGCGATTGTCTCATTACCACGGAACTCTAAGTTAGATTAAAGGCCATTTTCTACAGCTCTTTGAAGAGGTTGAAGACTATCTATACTGAATATAATCTCTATGTATCTAAAGAACCTGATTAGCCTAAATATAAATATGACAAACATAGATGACTATTGATCTATAATTTTAATACCTATCTAACTTAAAGACTAAGACAATAAACAACTGTGTAATAAATAAGAACAATAACCTTCAAATGTAAACAATGTATAGTATTTTGATCAGAGGTAGTAGTGTACACTGCAATATGGTAAATATATATGTCAATACATAAATAATGTTTTAAACAAAGGTAGAAGCATACATGCATACAATATTTAATATAATTTAACTTTGTATCAATATACAAGAATCAATACCAATATAATTATCTAAAAACAATAACTCACAAATACCAATCTATTATCCCATCATCTAATTATCCCTTCTTTTTTTCCTTTTTTTTTTTTTTTTTCGAGACAGGGTTTCTCTGCAGCTTTTTTTTTTTTTGAGCCTGTCCTGGACCTAGCTCTTGTAGACCAGGCTGGAAAAAAGGTCCCTGAGCCTATAAAATTCCTCCCTCATTCCTCAACCATATACCACTTATAACCAACCCCTAAATGATGTCCCTTTTGTGTCCTAATTTTTGTAAACCTATTCTGTAACCTAGGTAATTAACAGAATCTCCTCTTTGAATCTTTTTAGGAGCAATCTGTAATCCCCATTTAGGCAAAACTATCTTTATTTTTCTCAAACATTCTTTTTAAAGTATCTATGTTTGAATTGGGTAGAAAATGTCATCCGTGTAATGGTAAATTATAGATTTAGGGAATTGTTTACGTATTATTTCCAATGGCTGACTTACAAAGTATTGACACAGGCTGGGGCTATTGAGCATTTCCTATGGGAGGATAGTCCACTGGTATCTCCTAGTAGGCTGAGAGTTATTATAAGTAGGCACTGTGAAGGCAAATTTTTCTCTATCCTTTTCTTGTAAAGGTATAGTGAAGAAACAATCCTTTAAATCAATAACTATGAGAGGCCATCCCTTTGGTAACAGGGTAGAGTAATTCTAGATTGCAGAGGGCTCATAGGTTGAATAGCCTTGTTGATAGCTCTAAGATCTGTCACCATTTTTTATTTTTTAGATTTTTTTCTTAACAACAAATACAGGAGAATTCCAAGGGCTGGTAGATTCTTCTATATGTCAAGCATCTAATAGCTCTTGTACCAGCTGTTCTAAAGCCTGTAGCTTTTCCTCAGCTAAAGGCCATTGCTTGACCCATATTGGCTTCTCAGTCAACCATTTTAAAGGCAAGGCTGTTGGTACATCTAAAGGGTTATCAATTGCTTTGTGTTCTTGTACAGCCCAAATGGCCAGTGTTTGTCATCTGTAATATCTTTTAATATTTTTCTCAGAAATATAAGCTTTAGGGGCAGCAGGAATGTTAATCTGGGTATTCCATTGCTGCAATAGGTCATGACCCCATAAATTCACTACAATATTGGCTATATATGGCCTAAGTTTTTCTATTTGCCCTTCTGTCCCTATACATTCAACCCATCTCATACTTTATCTTACCCGAGATAGGGTTCTAATTCCCATGAACTGTACATCTACCTCCTGAGGAGACCAATTCGGATGCCAAGATTCTGGAGTAATGATACTTACATCTGCACCCATGTCCAATAAGCCTTCAATAAAAATGCCATTTATGCACACTCTTAGCTTTGGTCTTTGTTCATTTATAGAAGTCTGTCAGAATATATGTTTCCTCTGTCCCACCAGATTTCTTGACTCATTCTCCACACTTATCTCATCATTTAAACCGTTATTCCTTTTGACAGCAGGCATGGGACCTTCTAATTTTCCTGACGGGACACGTTCTCTACAGTAACTGGGAATGACTGGACCACATTTATCATGGGGGCCTGTAAGAGGCCCCACACAGTGTTTCTCAATGGTTTTGGGTTGTCTTGTCTATCTCTTGTTGACCTACATTTATTGGTCCAATGTCGGCCTTTGCCACACCTTCTACATAAACCTGAAGGCTGATTCCTCCTGTTCCTATTATTCCCAGAAGAGGCATTATTCCTGGAAATCTGTTGTCTATAATCTCTTTTTATATGTCCCATTTTACCACAATTAAAACATTTGGTATCTTGATGTCTTCTCTTACCATTAGAAATTGCTTCTCCTACTCATGCTTTAGTACCATAGTCAAATGTCTCGACATTTATTGTATGCAAGTTCCATTCATCCAAGGGTGCTGATCTGATCTTTAAAGGCCTCAGGATCCTTTTGTACTCTATGTTGGCATTCTCATAAGCTGAGAATTATTATACATCAAGCTTTTGGGTCAGTTATCCTTATTTGTATGGCCCTACTTAGTCTTTGCGAAAAGTCACTAAAGGGTTCTCTCTGACCCTGTTTAACCCTAAGACATGACTCAACCCTCTTTCCTAGTTTCTGAATCCTGTCCCAAGCCCGTACAGCTGCTGAGGTACATATGGACAGGGTGTGATCATCATAAAGAGCTTGGTCCTGAGGATCAGAGTAAAGTCCATCACCTAGAATTTGATCTAGGGAAATCTCAGTTCCTTTTGCTCTTTCCTGTTGCTCTAAAATTCTTGCTTCCTCTTTAAGAAGGTATCTCCACTACAATTGTGGCCAACTTTCTAGGACAGCTGATGTAAACTGAGTCCAATCGTGAAATGTGGCTTTGTTACTAAAAGCCCAAGTTTTGACCATCTCTTTAACAAAGGACAAATGTAGTCCATAATTCACAATTGCTTGTTTAATTTCTTTTAAATCACTTATACATAGGGCTCCCACGTGTATTCCTTGGTAACCTTAGGGTATTTAGAGCTGTATACTTTTTCTGATGTTATTACTGGAAAGGCAGGTAGAACTCTGGGGAAGCTATCCCAAAGAGTTTTATGCACTGACAAAGTCAAATTTTGCCTTCTTACCTTTTGCTCCTGGTCATCAAAGTTGATAATTTCCTCAATCTTTTCAAATCTGTTTACCATTGCCTTTTGCAAGGTCTGGATCTCCTGTTCAGTATTCTGCTCTACTGCCCTCATTGAGGATTCTAAGGTATAAAGTCTGTCCATTAGAGATAATATCTCATCCTTGGACATAATATTTATGCCATGCATATTACCTTCTTGGAGGGACATTCTATCAGTCAATCTGTCATACCCTTTTGACAGAGTTTGATTAATACATTCAACAGTGTGAATCCTCTCAAATAATGTTTCAGCACTCATTGTCATGGACTAGGTTTTATGTGTCAAATAATCTGTTTCCTTCTCCAGAGTGCTGAATCTCTCCTTAAATGAATTACTATTATGTGCCAAACCAGAGTGCTGAATCTCTCTTTAAATGAACTACTATTGTGTGCCAAATCAGCTGTTTCCTTCTCTAGAGTGTTGAGTCTCTCCTTAAAACAGACTGTACCTTTTCCAAAAATATTTCAATTGACTGAGTCCTGTTAAGCAAATTCCTGGTATCCTCCTTGAGAGGTGCAATCCCTTTTTTGTAGAGTTTGGTATCAGTCTGAACCCCTTCTAAAAGCACCTCATTTGACTGAGTTTTAATATTCAAAATGTTTGTATTCTCCTTCAGATCTATGACCTCCTCTTTAAGAATTTTGGTACTAGTCTGTATTTTGCTTAAAAGTACCTCAGCTGACTGCAAATTGTTAGTTCAGACAGTTGTGTCCTTCTTTAGATTTCCAACTTCTTTTTTAAGAAGCCAGGATTTAGTCTGTAAAGACTGTATCCATTTTTTTTAAGAAAAAAATACATAGGACAAAACCAAACCCTAGGATAGCCGTGTAGGAGGGATGTCATATGCATCTTGCAAGACCTCACACACAGTGTAAGTGAAAAGGCTATGGAAACCTTGGATGGTCAGATTGTCTGACATATTACCTGTTTTAAATTTAAAATAATAAATTTTACCTATGGTTCAATCAGCTGGAGTAGGTACAATAACCGTTGCCTGCCAGTAGGTGTCAGGGTGCACCTGAATCTATGTGCTTGGTTTTAGATGGCTGAATGTAAAGGAAATGCTGAAAAATATACTCAAATCATGAAGTTAAAATCACTGACTGTGTGCTCTGTGAGTGTGTTTAACTGTCCAATAGTTTCCCACTTTGGCAGAGTGGCAGCTGTGGCTGAACCCAAAGCCTGCAGTGTGGTGCAGGGTGGGGGGAGTGCATGTTCCTGGAAGTTCTCGGGGTCCAGCACTTGTGGTGGCTGCCAGGAGTGGGGTCCTGGATGCAGGGAGCAGAGTCGAGGGAAGCCAAGGGGGAGTGGGGACCCTGGAGGGCATGAGCGGTGGGTGGAGGGGGTAGTATATGTCTGCAGCAACGTTGCATGCAAACGGCGCTGGGCGTGCGGAACTGTAGTGGCCCCATGTTGGGTGCCAAGTGTAATCGTTAGGGAATTAGGTCGGTGAGATAAATAACCAGACTAGTTTAAATATCACTGTTATATTTTAATAGTTGAAAAGGGGAAACGCTACAAGAGTGGGAGGTCCGACATGTCCTATATGTCCAGTGGGCACTGTGCTGAGAGAGCAAGCACCTGCATCCCCAGGTTTTTCTACCTGGGCTCTAAGTGGCCACACCCTAACTAAAAGTGATTGGTTGAAGCTATCAGTTGATAGTTTCCTCATCAGTATATTATTGTTTTCTTTGAATTTTCTGACTGAATAAACTAAGTGCAGACAGACATTTCATTGCATAGGCTGCTAAGCTAAACCAACATATATATTTTAAAGGTGTCTTGACTTCAAAATTTGGGTCTAAGGATATGCTATTTTGGAAAAGAGGTTCTGCTTTTGTTTCCACAGAGGATGAGAACCTGTGGGTTCCTTCAAGGCTAATGTGGTTTGAAGAACCAAGAGCCCCTGAAAGGTCTCCATGAACCCCCAAATAGAAAATATTTCACCTAACAAAAAGCTGGAAGTAGTTTTGATAGAATGATACCCAAATTCCCTGAATGATTGTTTATAAATTTTTATTTACATTTAAAGGGAGTCTATGCTATAGAGATGAATATATTGTATTGATATAGATCTTAGTTTATTGACACAAATTTAAGATCAATTTTGTTATATGCATATTTCTGCTCTTTATTAAGGTATTGTGTTTGTGTGGTTTATTTACAAATGTAATTTATAATTAAGAAATATGGGTCAATAGATAACTGTCTCTAATAGTCAAGCTTGTAGGTTATGTTAGTTAGATTTTCTAGATATATAGTGATATATTTCAGTTAGGTAGGTATTCTTCAAAATTTTCAAGACCCTAAGAATATGACATTTAAAATGCTTTAAGAACTTAGAACTTTTCATGACAATGAGACGCATCTGCTCCTGGCAGCACTAATCTACTTCAAGAGGACAATGGGCTTTGAAGAGGCTCCTTAAGGTGTTTGCTAGCCATTTGGGCAAGAAACTGCTCTTGTCTGGACTACTTGATGGTATGTTGTATGAACTGGACATGCAGGACCCACAGAACAACGACTGCTGAAGTTGTCTACAGAAGGTGAGATAGCCTTCAGGGTTCCTGCTTCATGAAAGAGTCTGCTAGAAATTCTGTAGAACACAGAAGAAAGTGACTCACAAACTGCCAATATAGGTGGAGCTGTCATTGAAAGTTCCTGCTTCATGGAAAAGTTGGCCAGATATTATAGGCCTGTGGGCTAGAGATGGGTAGCCCAATGTTACAAAAGTACTTTGGTGACTGTCCTGGCAGCAAGATGTCTCTGTTAATTCTAGAGTTTTGGAAGTTGTTTACAATGCACTTCCTGTTAACTTAGGTAATAGTATATCCTTGTGGGGTCTTAGATGGAGTTAAATAGTTAAAGTTAAAACCTTCCTTTTTATTTGAATAGAAAAGGGGAAGTGGTGTGGAAAATGCTTCTGTATATGTGTTGCTTTTATTGGTTAATGAATAAAGCTTCTATGGCCTATGACAGGACAGAATAGAGATAAGTGGGAAAATTAAACTGAATGCTGGGAGAAAGAAGACAGAGTCATAGAGAAGCCATGCAGCTGCTGCAGGAGACAGATGCTGGACTCCAAATGAAGCCTTACCAGTAGATCACAACCATGTGATGATACAAAGATTAATAGAAATGAGTTAATTTGAGATATAAGAGCTAGGCAGTAAGAAGCATGAGCTAATAGGTCAAGCAATGTTGTAATAATACAGTTTCTGTGTGATTACTTTGAGTCTGGTGTAACACGAGGGCCTGCTTATTGGGGTTTCTGTCCTGCCCGGTACCCTCAGTCAGTAAATCCCACAGAAAATCCCACAGAGGTCTCCATAAGTTATAAACTGATTGGCCTAATAACTCAGGCTTTGTATTAACTCTTATAAATTATATTAGCCCATTATTCTTATATATGTTAGCCACATGGCTCAGTACTGATTGGCCAGTAGCCAGGCAGGAGTTATAGGTGGGACAATCAGACAGAAAATAGAGGCAGGGCAATGAGAACATTAGAATTCTGGAAATAAGGAAGCTCTCTCCCCAGTCCTGTTCAGACACCAAAGAAGCAGGATGTGACCTGCCCTGCTGAAAAAGGTACTGAGACATGTGGCTAACAAAGATAAGTTATAAGAGCTAATGTGAAGCCTGAGCTAATGGGCCAGTCAGTTTATAACTTATGGAGACCTCTGTGTATTTTCTTTGGGCTAACAGGTGTGAGACCTGGTGGGAGGGCAGAAGCCCCAACAAGCAGGGCTCGTGTTTCAGTCTGGGCAGCTGGGAAGCCAATGAACAACCTCTGACCAACAGAAGATATCAGAAGATGGAAAGGTCTCCCAGGCTTATAGATATGTAGAATTAACATAGTAAAAATGACCACCCTACCCAAAGCAATCTACAGATTCAATGCAATCCCCATCAAAATTCCAACACAATTCTTTAAAAACATTGAAGGACAATACTCAATATCTTCTGGAAAAGCAAAAAACTCAGGTAGCTAAAAAAATCCTGATCAATAAAAGAACTTCTGGAGTCCCTTATTTTAGTTAGGTTGTACTACAGAGCTATAGTAATAAACGATGCATAGTACTGGCATAACAAAGTTAATCAATGGAATTGAAATTCCACATACCTATGGACACATGATTTTTGACAAAGAAATCAAAAATACACAATGGAAAAAGAGAAAGCATCTCCAACATATGATGCTGGTCTAATAATATCTGCATGTAGAAGAATGTAAATATATTCATATCTATTACCCTGCACAAAACTCAAGTCCAAAGTGGATCAAAGTCCTCAACATAAAACCAGGCACACTGAACCTAACAGAAGAGAAAGCAGGAAATAGCCTTGAGGGCACTGGCACAAGAGACAATTTCCTAAATAGAACACCAATAGCATAGGCACTAAGATTGATCATTAAAAAATGGAACCTCATGAAACTGAAAAGATTCTATAAGGCAACAGACACTGTCAGTAGGACAAATGGAAGCCGACCGAAGGAGAAAAGATTTTCATTAACTCCACATCCAATAAATGTCTAATGTAAAAAAATGCATATAAGAAACTAGACATAAATAAAGCAAATAATTCAATTAAAATGGGGTACAGATCTAAACAGAGAATTTTCAATATGGAATATCAAACAGCTGAGAAACACTTAAAAATATGTTCAACATCCTTAATCATCAAGGAAATGCAAATCAAAACTTTGTGATTCCATCTTACACCTGTCAGATCAATAACACAAGTAACAGTTCATGCTGGCGAAGATGTGGAGTAAGGGGAACATTCCTCCATTGCTGGTGGGAGTACAAACTTGTTCAGCCACTAGGGAAATCAAAATGGCAGTTCCTCAGAAAACTGGGAATTTATCTACCTTAAGATCCAGCTAATCCAGCTATACTACTTTGGGGCATATACCCAAAGGATGCTCTATCCTATCACAACGACACTTGCTCACCTATATTAATAGCAGCATTATTTGTAATAGCTAGAAAATGGAAATAACCTAGATGTCCATTAACCAAAGAATGGATAAAGAAAATGTGGAACATTTACACAATTATTACTCAGAAGTTAAAAACAACCTGACATCATGAAATTTGCAGCAAATGGATGGAACTAGAAAAAAATCACTATGAGAAAGGCAACCCAGACCCAGACAAACAAACATGGTATCCAGTAATAAGTGGATATTAGTTGTAAAATAAAGGATAATAAAGCTACAATCCATAGACCCAGAAACTAACTAGGAGAGCTCTAGAAAAATGAAAAATACATCTTCTTGGGAAGGTGAAACAGAATAGCTGTTTTGGGTGTACTGGGGGTGAGAATAGGGTGGGAATAGGAGAAATCAGTTTGGGGAGGGAGGGACAGAGGGAGAGAGTATGAGGAGAGATGACTGGAATTGGGGGGCTGTGTGGAAACCTAATGCAGTGGAAACTTCCTGGAATCTATGAGAGTGCCCGAGGAGATCTAGCAAGGACTCCTTGTAATGGAGGATATGGATCCTAAACAGGCCATCCTCTGTAACCAGGCAAGGCATCCAGTAGTTAGTGGTACAGAGGCACCAGTAGTAGGGCTGGGACACTAACACAGCCACAAAACTTTTGACTCACAACCTATCCTCTGTGCAATATGTGCACGGGCAACGGTGGCTCAGAGCCTATGGGAATGACAAACCAATGGCAAGTCTAACTTGAGGTTCACACCACAAGGGGGAGCCTGTTGCTTTTATCCACTGTTCAACAGCCACATCTGATTCTACCACTGCTGACTGTTTTCCACAGGGCCCCCACCATCACCTGCTTTTAAGGCTGTGGGTGAGAGAAGTCTTCCTGTTCCACTGCTGCTTTGGAAAGCTCCCAATAGGGAGAGAGATGTTGTTTTAACTAAGTCTCTATCCTTTTATTTTACAAAAAAAAAAAAAAAAAACCACTTGGGAGCCAGATGCTAGGGTAAAATCTGTTAGTTCAGAGAGGCAGAGACAGCAGTGGGATGATCTTTTTCGCCACCATGTGTCAGAAAGAGATGCTCTCCTACTCTGAAAACAAAAATCCTCCAAACAGATGTTCCTCCCTTGTATTTCCTGTGCCTCTGTTTGTCTGACCCCCTGATTTCCCCGTACACTCTGGTAACTTCTAGTCACCAGTTGCTTGCCCTACCTCCTGACCAATGGTTGAGTTTATTTAATACAATCTTGGTATTCACAGTGTGGTCAAATATTGCGCAACAGGAGCCAATGCTTGATGCTGCCCGGATAACCAGAAACAGGAAGATGGATGGCCCAGAGACCCAGGGTAGAACCAAGCACAACTGGAAAAATAGTCAATGAATACTAATGATTTTCTACTATTATATATACATATATATATATATATATGTATGTGTGTATAGTATATATATATGTGTGTGTATGTATAGATTGGTGCCTAGTCCAATTGCCATCAGAAGTTTTCCTTCGGCAGTTGATGGAAACATATGCAGAGACCCACATCCAAACATTAGGCAAAACCTGGGAAACCACTCAGAAAAAGAAGAGGGAGAGGAAGGATTATAGGAACCAAAGGAACATGGCCCACAGAATCAACTAAGCAGGACTCATAGAGACTGAAGTGGCAGTCATGAAGCTTGTATGGGACTGAACTAGGTCTTTTGTATGTATGTTGTGGGGTTTTGGCTTGAAGTTTTGTGGGACTCCTAATAATTGAAGTGGGGTGCCTCTGACTCTTTTACATGCTTTTGGAACCCTTTCCTTTCTACTGGGTTACCTTGTCCAGCCTTCATATGAGCGTTTGTGCACAGTCTTAATGCATCCTGCTATGCCATTTTTTTTAGTTTTTTTGGTTTATTTTTTTATATTAAAAATTTCCATCTCCTTCCCTCCTCCTCCCCCTTCCCTCCCCTCCCCTCCACCCATACCCCCTCTCCCTCTCCAGGCCAAGGAGCCATCAGGGTTCCCTACTCTATGTTAAGACCAAGGTCCTCCCAACTCCACCCAGGTCCAGGAAGGTGATCGACCAAGCTGAGAAGGCTCCCACAGAGCCCGTCCATGCAGAAGAATCAAAGCCCAGCACCATTGTCCTTGGCTTCTCAGTCAGCCCCCACTGTCAGCCACATTCAGAGAGTCCAGTTTGGTCGCATGTTCCATCAGTCCCATTCCAACTGGAGTTAGTGATCTCCCGTTAGTTCTGTCCCACTGTCTCCATGGGTGAACGCACCCCTCAGGGTCCTGACTTTCTTTCTCATGTTCTCGCTCCTTCTGCTCCTCATCAGGACCTTGGGCGCTCAGTCCAGTGCTCCAATGTGAGGCTCAGTCACCTTCCCCATCTGTCGCCAGCTGGAGGTTCCCTCACGGTCCTGACTTTCTTTCTCCTGTTCGCTCTCCTTCTGCTCCTCATCAGGACCTTGGGAGCTCAGTCCGGTGCTCCACTGTGGGGCTCTGTCATTTTCTTTATCTATCGCCAGGTGGAGGTTCTATGGTGATATGCAAGAAATTCATCAGTATGGCTATAGGAACTGGCCTTTTCAGGCTCCCTCTCCTCAGCTGCCCAAGGAACTAGCTGGGGGCATCTCCCTGGAAACCTGGGAACGCCTCTAGAGTCAATTCTCTTGACAACCATCAGATGGCTCCCTTAATTAAGATATATGCTTCCCTGCCCCCATATCCACCCTTCCTGTATTCCAAGCATCCCATTCCTCCGAGCTCCCCCCATTCTCCCCTTCACGCTTTTCTCTCACCATCTTCCATTGGCCCCATCTCACCCCACCCTCAAGTTCCCAATTTTTGCCCGGCGATCGTGTCTACTTCCAATATCCAGGAGGATTACTATATGTTTTTCTTTGGTTCACCTTCTTATTATCTTCTCAGGGATCCCGAATTATAGGCTCGATGTCCTTTAATTATGGCTAGAAACCGATTATGAGTGAGTACATCCCATGTTCATCTTTTTGGGTCTGGGTTACCTCATTCGGAATAGTGTTTTCTATTTCCATCCATTTGCATGCAAAATTCAAGATGTCATTGTTTTTTTACCACTGAGTAGTATTCTAACATGTATATATTCCACAGTTTCTTCATCCATTCTTCCACTGAAGGGCATCTAGGTTGTTTCCAGGATCTGGCTATTACAAATAATGCTGTTATGAACATAGTTGAGCAAATGCTTTTGTAGTATGATTGGGCATCTCTTGGGTAGATTCCCAATAGTGGAATTGCTGGGTCCTGGGGTAGGTTGATCCCGAATTTCCTGAGAAACCGCCACACTGCTTTCCAAAGTGGTTGCACAAGTGTGCCTTCCCACCAGCAATGGATGAGTGTACCCCTTACCCCACAACCTCTCCAGCAAAGGTTATCATTGGTGTTTTGGATTTTAGCCAATCTGACAGGTGTAAGATGGTATCTCAAAGTTGTTTTGATTTGCATTTCCCTGATAGCTAAGGAGGTTGAACATGACTTTAAGTGTCTTTTGGCCATTTGAACTTCTTCTGTTGAGAATTCTCTGTTCAGTTCAGCGCCTCATTTTTTAATTGGGTTCATTAGCATTTTAAAGTCTAGTCTCTTGAGTTCCTTATATATTTTAGAGATCAGACCTTTGTCAGTTGCAGGGTTGATGAAGATCTTTTCCCAGTCAGTAGGCTGCCTTTGTGTCTTAGTGACAGTGTCCTTTGCTTTACAGAAGCTGCTCTGCTTCAGGAGGTCCCATTTATTCAATGTTGCCCTTAATGTCTGTGCTGCTGGGGTTATACGTAGGAAACGGTTTCCTGTGCCCATTTGTTGTAGAGTACTTCCCACTTTCTCCTCTATCAAGCTCAGTGTGTTCAGATTAATATTGAGGTCTTTAATCCATTTGGACTTGAGTTTTGTGCATGGTGATAGGTATGGATCTACTTTCATTCTTCTACAGGTTGACATCCAGTTACGCCAGCACCATTTGTTGAAGATGCCCTCTTTCTTCCATTGTGTACTTTTGGCTCCTTTATCAAAAATCAGGTGTTCATAGGTTTGTCGGTTAAGATCTGGGTCTTCTATATGATTCCATTGGTCGACTTCTCTGTTTTTATGCCAATACCAAGCTGTTTTCAACACTGTAGCTCTGTAATAGAGTTTGAAGTCAGGGATGGTAATGCCTCCAGAAGTACCTTTATTGTATAAGATTGTTTTGGCTATCCTGGGTTTCTTGTTTTTCCATATAAAGTTGATTATTGTACTCTCAATATCTGTGAAGAATTTTGTTGGGACCTTGATGGGGATTGCATTGAATCTACAGATTGCTTTTGGTAGAATTGCCATTTATACTATGTTGATCCTCCCAATCCACGAGCAAGGGAGATCCTTCCATTTTCTGGTATCCTCTTCAATTTCTTTCTTCAAAGACTTAAAGTTCTTGTCAAATAAATCTTTCACTTCCTTGGTTAGAGTTACTCCCAGATATCTTATGCTATTTGTGGCTATTGTGAAAGGTGATACTTCTCTGATTTCCCTCTCTGCTTCCTTATCCTTTGTGTATAGGAGGGCAACTGATTTTTTGGAGTTGATCTTGTATCCTGCCACATTACTGAAGGAGTTTATCAGCTGTAGGAGTTCTTTGGTGGAGTTTTTGGGGTCGCTTATGTACACTATCATATCATCTGTAAATAACGAAAGTTTAACTTCTTCCTTTTCAAATTGAATCCCCTTGATTCCCTTATGTTGTCTTATTGCTATTGCTAGAACATCAAGCACTATATTGAAGAGATAAGGAGAGAGTGGACAGCCTTGTCGTGTTCCTGAATTTAGTGGGATAGCCTTGAGTTTCTCTCCATTTAATTTGATGTTAGCTGTCGGCTTGCTGTAAATAGCCTTTATTATATTTAGGAATGATCCTTGTATCCCTAATCTCTCCAAGACCTTTATCATAAAGGGGTGCTGAATTTTGTCAAATGCTTTTTCAGCATCTAATGAGATGATCATATGGTGTTTATCCTTCAGTTTATTTATATGATGGATTACATTGATAGATTTTCGTATGTTGAACCAGCCCTGCTTCTCTGGGATGAAGCCTACTTGATCATAGTGGATAATTTTTCTAATGTGTTCTTGGATTCGGTTTGCCAGTATTTTATTGAGAATTTTTGCGTCAATGTTCATGAGTGAGATTGGCCTGTAATTCTCTTTCTTGGCTGAGTCTTTGTGTGGTTTAGGTATTAGGGTAACTGTAGCTTCATAAAAGGAATTTGGCAGTGACTCTTGTGTTTCTATATTATGAAATACCTTAAGGAGTATAGGTATTAGGTCTTCTTGGAAGTTCTGGTAGAATTCTGCATTGAAACCATCTGGTCCTGGCCTCTTTTTGGTAGGGAGGTTTTTGATAACAGTTTCTAATTTTTCGCGACTAACAGGACTATTTAGAACATTTACCTGGTCCTGGTTTAACTTTGGTATATGGTATTTATCTAAAAAACTGTTCATTTCTTTTACATTTTCCAATTTTGTGGCATACAGGCTTTTGTAGTAAGATCTAATGGTCTCTGAATTTCCTCTGTGTCTGTGGTTATGTCCCCCTTTTCATTTCTGATCTTATTAATTTGCGTGTTCTCCCTCTGCCGTTTGATTAGTTTGGCTAAGGGTTTGTCAATCTTGTTGATTTTCTCCAAGAACCAGCTTTTTGTTTCATTGATTCTTTGGATTGTTTTCTGTGTTTCTATTTTGTTGATTTCTTCCCTCAGTTTGATTATTTCCAGTCTTCTACTCCTCCTAGGTGAGTCTGCTTCTTTTTTTTCCAGAGCTTTCAGGTGTGCTGTTAAGTCACCAATGAGTGCTTTCTCTATATTTTTTTAAGTGGGCACTTAGTGCTATGAACTTTCCTCTTAGCACTGCTTTCATTGTGTCCCATAGGTTTGAGTATGTTGTGTCTTTGTTTTCATTAAATTCAAGAAAGACTTTAATTTCTTTCTTTATTTCTTCCTTGACCCAGGTGTGGTTCAGTAGTTGACTGTTCAGTTTCCATGAGTTTGTGGGCTTTCTGGGGGTAGCATTGTTGTTGAATTCTAATTTTAATCCATGGTGATCTGATAAGACACAGGTGGTTACTAATATGTTTTTGTAACTGTGGAAGTTTGCTTTGTTACCAAGTATATGGTCAATTTTCGAAAAGGTTCCATGAGCCGCAGAGAAGAAGGTATATTCTTTCCTATTTGGGTGGAATGTTCTATAGATGTCTGTTAAGTCCATTTGGTTCATTACCTCCATTAAGTCTTTCAATTCTCTGTTAGGTTTCTGTCTGATTGACCTGTCCATTGGTGAGAGAGGAGTGTTGAAGTCTCCTACTATTAGTGTGTTTGGTTTGATGGCTGCCTTGAGTTCTAGAAGTGTTTCTTTTACATAAGTGGGAGCTTTTATATTAGGGGCATAGATATTCAGGATTGAGACTTCATTCTGAAGGATTTTTCCTGTTATGAGTATAAAGTGTCCCTTTCCATCTCTTCTGATTGATTTTAGTTTGAAGTCAACTTTGTTAGAAATTAGTATGGCCACACCAGCTTGTTTCTTAGGTCCATTTGCTTGATAAACCTTTTTCTAACCCTTTACTCTGAGTACGTGTCTGTCTTTGTGGTTGAGGTGTGTTTCTTGTAAACAGCAGAATGTTGGATCCTGTTTTCGTATCCAATCTCTTAGCCTGTGCCTTTTTATAGGTGATTTGAGTCCATTGATATTAAGTGATATTAATGACCAGTGGTTGTTAACTCCGGTCATTTTTTTTTGTAGTAGAGTTTGTGTGTTTCCCTTCTTCTAGTTGTGCTGGTGAAGGGCGCTAGATGCCTGAGTTATTGAGGGCGTTGTTGGATTCCTTGGTTTGTTATTTTCCTTCTACTACTTTCTGCAAGGCTGGTTTTTTGGCTATGTATTGTTTAAATCTGTTTTTGTCCTGGAATATCTTGTTTTCTCCATTGATGGTGAATGCTAGCTTTGCCGGGTATAGAAGTCTGGGCTGCATCCATGTTCCCTTAGTGTCTGTAGCACATCTATCCAAGACCTTCTGACTTTCATGGTTTCCAGTGAGAAGTCAGGTGTAATTCTGATAGGTTTCCCTTTGTATGTTACTTGACCTTTTTCCTTTGCAGCTCTTAATATCTGTTCTTTATTCTGTATGTTTTGTGTTTTGATTATTATATGGCATGGGGATGCTTTCTTTTGATCCAGTCTATTTGGTGTTCTGTAGGCTTCTTGTACCTTTATAGGAATATCCTTCTTTAGGTTGGGGAAATTTTCTTCTATAATTTTGTTTAATATATTTTCTAGGCCTTTGAGTTGTAATTCTTCTCCTTCTTCTACCCCAATTATTTTTAAGTTTGGTCTTTTCATGGTGTCCCAGATTTCCTGGATGTTTTGTGTTAAGAATTTGTTGGATTTGTTTTGTTCTTTAATCTGTGAGTTTATTTCCTCTATAGTATCTTCAGAGTCTGAGATTCTTTCTTCCATCTCTTGTGTTCGGTTGGAAATACTTGTCTCTGAAGTTTCTGTTCGTTTACTCAGAATTTCCATTTCCAGTCTTCCCTCGGATTGTGTTTTCCTCATTACCTCCATTTCATTTTTCAGGTCTTTTACTGTTTCCCTTACCTGTTTGATTGCTTTTTCTTGTTTTTCTTGGGTATCTTTGAGAAATTTATTTATTTCATCTACTTTTTTGTTTGTTATCTCCATTTCTTTATGGCAGTTTTTTACCTCCTGTTTAAGGTCCTCTATTATTTTCATGAAGTACTGTTTAAGGTCGATTCCTTCTATTTCTTCTGGAGTAGGGTGTTCAATTCTTGTTGTTTCGGGATGACTGGATTCTGTTGATGACATTTTGCCTTTCGGGTTGTTGGAGGAGTTCTTGCATTGGTGCCTGCCCATCTCTTCCTTCAAATGGAGCTAGGAGAGACTTGGTGACTTGTTCCAATCCTTGCTCTGACTGAATCTGGGTGGATCTCCTCAGTGCCAGGGCAGGAACTATTCCTTGCAGCACAATCTGAAGGAGCCCGCACTCCCTTGCAGGGCTCCTCAGACCTGCCTGGAGGGCAGCCTCTCCCCCCTCTGGTTACATGGCCTTGGGACAGGGTCAGGACACTTGAATACACTAGGGAAGGCCATCCACATGGGACTCCACAGCACTGAATCAGGGATTCCTTGTAGCTGAGGGATACCTCCCAGATGTGTCTTCTGGTTTTAAGATCTGGTGTCTTTGCTCCCAGATGTGTCTTCTGGTATGAATATCCGGTGTCTTTGCTCCCAGATGTGTCTTCTGGTCCTCCTAGATGTGTCTTCTGGTCCTCCCAGATGTGTCTTCTGGTCTTAATGTTCAGTGTCTTTGCTGGCCAGGGAGTTCTGGAGAGGGCCTACCTTGCCGCAGGCAGGCTAATGAAACAAAGAAGCTCCCACCCGCCGGTTGCACTCCCTAAGCAGTCCCAGCGCCCTGCTTGGGCTGAGCTTGAGATGTCATGAACCCGAAGAGGGGAGGTAGAAGGGACGGTTTTTCTGGGTGCAAGCTGGGTGGGGTCGGAAGATGGAGGCAGTAGCTAGTGAGACTAGCCCCAGCCGGGAAGACTAGAGAGTGTAGCCGGTCAGGGAGTGGCTGTGATCCCTCTCCCAGGTTGCTGCCGAGGGGGCAGGAAGTCACTCACCTCCCAGATGTGTTTTCTGGTCCTAATATCCAGTGTCTTTGCTGGCCAGGGAGATCCAGAGAGGGCCTACCTTGCCGCAGGCAGGCTAATGAAACAAAGAAGCTCCCGCCCACCGGTTGCACTCCCTAAGCAGTCCCAGCACCCTGCTTGGGCTGAGCTGGAGATGTTATCTGCTATGCCATTCTTGGTTGAAGTCACTGAAAGGTCTGCTCTCTTCTGAAGGAAAACAGAGGTGGAGTGGATCTGGGGGAGAGGGAAGGTACAGGAGGGAACTAGGTAGAGTGGAGTAAGAGAAGGCTGTGGGCGGGATGAAGACAGTTGCTAAAAAGAAATCTCACAGTAGCTCAGAATTGAGTATAGTAAAGGGTAATTTATTTAGGGGCAGAGCCACAGATCACAGTGGGAGGAGTGAGAATATAAGCAAAGTGGTCAAAACCATGATAGGTATACCCACTGAAACAGTTTGCCTGAGCTAACGGGAGCTCACCGCCACCAACAGGACTGGGATGGAACAAGCATAAGATGAAACTAGTCCCTCTGAATGTGGTTGACAGTTGCATGGCTGGGGCACACTGAGGGGCCACAGGAATTGGCACCAGGATTTATCCCTACTGCTTGTACTGGCTTTTTGGGAACCTATTCACTTTGATTGATACCTTGCTCAGCCTTGATATAGTAGGGAGGGCCTTGGACCCTCCCCAAAGCAATGTACCTTACCCCCTCTGAGGACTGGATGAGGGTGGGGTGGGAGAGTGTGTGGAGGGAATAGGAAGAGAGGAGTGAGTTGGAACTTGGATTGGTATGTATAATGAAAAAAGATAGTTTGTTTTCTTTAAAAAATAAAAATAAATTAATTAAAAAAAGAATTCCTTCTTTCACTGTGTTTCCTACAGGCTGCCAACAGCAGAGGATCCAGATTTAAGGTGGCTCTTCCTACCTCAAAAGACCTAAATTAAGGGTCTTCCCACTTCAAATGATTTAATTAAGAAAACTCCTTCACAAGTGTACCTAGCCACATGGGTTTTAGTTAATTCCAGATGCAATCGGGTTGACAAATGAGAATTGCCATTATAGACAGTCACCTATTTTTTTTACTATTGATTTATTTTTTAAAAGAAAACAAACTATCTTTTTTCAACAGTCACATATTTTTATGTATTTTCTCCTAGTGTGTAACTTTTCATAGATTATAACCAAACATTTTGCTGGATATAATAGTCTAGTTTAGTGGTTCTCAACAACCTGGGGGCCATGACCCATCTGGGGATTCAGTGACTTTTTACAGGGGTCACATATCAGAAATGCTGCACATTAGATATTTACATTACAATTCATAACAGCAGCAAAATTATAGTTATGAAGTAGCAATGGAAATAATTTTATAGTTTGGAGTCACCACAACATGACGACTGTGTTAAAGGGTCACAGCATTAGGAAGGTTGAGAACCACTGTCTAGATTGATCCTCTCAAAGGTACATGGATTATTGTGGGTGAGGGGGAGAAGAAAGACCATAAGAACCAGAGACAATGGAAATTTTTAAATATAAAAAAAAATAAACCATGAAAAAAAAAAAAAAAAAAAAAAAAAAAAAGAACCAGAGACAGCAGGTGGCTACAAAGAAACATGTTCCCGACACTTGGTCACCAATCTCTAAAGTAGACACAAGATCCAATTACTTCTTATATCAAGGAGCTGAATCTCTCCCTCTCCCTCTCCACACATACATGTGCGCGCACATATAAATACAAGATTATTGCTGTTGGCATAATGGAGTCACTGTCATTGCTAGCCACTGGTAGAAGATGCCCATAGAGTTGATTCCACCAATCAGTGGTTCATCAATCATGTGTGTTACTGCCATCCAATATACTCCTCAGACTCAGAGGCTTTCAAACCCAGGCTCAGGACAACTTCTACAGATGCTTGTTCTTTCTGGAGAGGAAACTGACCTTGTGGGGGCAGAATGCATGTGTGTGTTCTGGATGTTTGACCATGTGACTGAGTCTCCTGTACAAGCACTCTTAAGATCCATGCTACCATGGGAATAAAGATCTGAGGTGAGGGATCAGTTCAGAGGTGGATCAGAAAAGACTGGAACATGAAGTTCTGTGGTGTGCACGTTCCTCTGTCCGTATAGGGCTCAAAGAGCAAGTGAAGGAATTTCGCAGGAAAAAATGAGTGTGTGGGATCTGTTGCTCAATGACTGAGTGAGCTGTGGGTGGGGAGGGGATTCAGGTTCTCCAATAAGGGGTTTCTGTCTCTAAGGTCAGGAGGGATGGGTCTATTCTGAGCTGAGGAGGTCTTGCTTTGCCAGCCCATGATGGTTCTCCCCTTCCGGGTTAGCTCCTTTGCATAGATAAATGTGGGTTTGTTTATGTGAAGTACTTTGGAGAGAGGAAGAATATGTAAGACAAGACCAACTCCATGCCATCAGCACTTGAGAGCACAGAAATTCAGAGGGACAGAATTCCACAAAGAACCGTATATAGCCAGGTCTCCAGGACACAGCCACTGTAAATCCTAAGCCTTGAATTTGAACTCATAGGTGATTTGGAGTGGCATGGTCCTTTCCACAGTCACACCCATTCCAGGGATGTTCACCTGACAGGTGAAATTTGCGCCAGGGTACTAGAGCTGAGGAGTGAGAGACAGCATTGAGGAGGGGTTGGGTCTGGGGTGCAGGTCGATGAGAACAGCTGACATCCAGGTGAACATGGGGAATGTCTTATGCTCACCGGCCCAGGGCACAAAACAGGGCATGGCCAGGCTCCAGAGTCTTTGGGATGTCGATGGAGGGGTTAGGGGTTATGGTTATAGGGATAGTGAGAAGAGGGGACACACAGTATCATATGTTAAAGGGTTAAAGATACAGCTTTGGGAGAAGTCTACGCTTTGATCCAGTTCCTCCCATGAACACTGATGATCCAACCCCAGCTACTCCCAGAATGGGGTCCCATACCAGCTGTAGTCTACGGCACCAATGATTTTTAGCTGTGGCTGTTTCTGTGGTCAGAATATTACCTGCCACAGGGACAGAGATGTGACACTCAAAGTAATTTTATCTTTTATATCCTTTTTCCATCGAGAAGAAATAAGAACTGCTCTTGGCTCTCTTTGAACATCTCTGCTGTGCAGAAAACAACAGTTTCCCTCAGAGCTCAAAGAATCAACCATGAACTTTATTCTGCACTGTTCTATAAGGGTTGTTTGTGGCTAATAGAGAATCAGGATCTGTGATGAACTCTGCATGTAACCAGTAGCCAGAGACAGATGAATACCATGGAACCAGAAGGGAAAGAATATTGTGCAGGGCATAAGGATGCACAGACCCTCCTTCACAGTCTCAAACTCCTGCGATTCCAGCTTTACATTGATATATAACCACAGAGCCTGTAGGGAGAGGAGGGTGGTTCTCAGACGCTCACTCACACAACCAGAGCAGGGTGCAGCAGGGGCAGCAGCATCCTAACCAGAGCAGTGGTGTCCTGGGCTCCTGTGAATGAGTCAAAGGTGGGCACAAACAGGCAGAACGTGGCAGAGAATGAACGGATTTCATTCACAAAGGAGCAACCAGGCACCACAGGTGGTGTGTATTCCTGTCTGCGGATCAGATGGAAAAGCAGCAGTCAGACATCAGCGAGACCTGAGAGACTTAGGCCCAAAGGAGCGGAGGAGGGTGAAGGGCATGTTTTCCGGCATTTCTTGTGATATAAGGTGAATTAAGTTCGTCCCATTCTAGAAAGATTTTATTTAGAGCAGGTGTGGTCCCTTCATCTCACATGACCTCACAGAATTAAAGTCTCCTCTAGACCCAACAGGTAGTGAGTCCTGCATGATGCAAGATGCTTTTGGCACTGCATGCGTGTATGCATCTAAGCACTTGTTCAAACATATTTGTTCATTCCACACACAGAGTTCTGTGCATTGGGAAATGGACACAAAAAGGGGGTGCCTTCTGTATCCTGTGTTCTAGTCTGTATCCTGAGATGTGCCTGTGCAGGAGACTTGTGACTTCAGCCCACACACACTGCTCCATCTTCAGATCACTCGTCACTATGGAGTTAGTCATCTGCCGCGGTGGCATACTGAAGTTATCTGTAAACCATGGGCTTGGAATTTTCCTTCTTACATCGAGTGCACTGTTTCCTTGAGGGGCCTGTGAAGACTCCAGAGTAAAAATCACACAGTGCCCTCGTGTAGCAAGAAAGGGAAATAGTACAGAGGAAAGTGTCAGCCTTTAATACTGCCCTTGGGTGTGGTGCTGACATGTCTGTGTTCTCACCGCGAAGACCAGCAGCTTCCTTCCATGTTGGGAATCTGCATCTCATCACAACAGGTTCCCGTGAAACCCAGATCATTAGAGGATACTTTGAAAATTTATATTCCAAATATGTGGAAAACTCATGTATGATGGTAAATTTATATTTATACATTTATTTAAAGCCAGAAGATAAATACAATTTAAAATATTCATAATAAACAATGAGAGTGAAGCAGTAATTGAAAGTCTTCTATAGGGTCTGCAGAGATGACTTAAGAGATGGTTGAGAACACTACATGCTCTTGAAGAGGATCCAGAATTAGTGCCCAGCTCTCACAATCACCAGCGACTACAATTCCAGGGGATCCAACTCCTTTTCCTGGTTTTTGTGGGTACCAGGCACACTTATGGTGTACATACATACATATTGGCACTCACACATACACATAAAATAAAAATAAATAAATTCTTAAAAATAATCTGCCCATAAAAATACCCAAGATGGAGTCACTGCTGAATTATATCAATTTTTTTATGAAAATCTAATACCAACCCTTCTCAGTTACACAAGCCTGTGGTCATCAGAAAAATTCTCACGGAGCTCTGCTTGCTCTCCTGTAGGTGGTAGTATAATGTTCTGGTATATGATAGCAGCACTAACTTGATTTTGTTTAAGGCTTGCACAGGATAACACTCCCCAAATTTCATTAAAAATGTTTTCTAATCTGGTACTTGTTCATATGAATGAGGTTCTCAGTGATATTTGTTTTTGTTTTGCTTCTGTTTTTCAGGGATTTGCTTTTTTTTTTTTTTTTGGTTAGGGTTTCTCTGTGTAACAGTACTGATTGTCCTGGAACTCACTCTGTAGACCAGGCTGGCCTTGAACTCACAGAGATCTGCCTGCTCTGCCTCCTGAGTGCTGGGATTAAAGGTGTGTGCTACCACACCCAGATGTTTTTTTGTTTTTGAGCCTTCTTATGTAGCTTTGGCTTGTCTAGAAGTCACTATATAGACTGGGTTGGCCTGGAACTCATAGATAACTACATTTCTGCCTCCCAAGTGCTGGATTTAAAGGTGTGCACCATCATACCCAGTTCAAACAACTTGTCTGTAATTAAGTGTGTGTGTGTGTGTGTGTATGTGTGTGTGTGTGTGTGGGGTTGGTTGCCTGCATTTATGTATGTGTACTACACACATGCAGTGTCTATGGAGGTCAGAAGAGGGCAATGGAGCCCCTGGAATTTGAGTTATAGACAGTTGTGGTTGCCATGTGGATGCTGGGAATTGAACTCGGGTTCTCTGGTAGAACAACCAGTATTCCTACCCCTTAGTCATCTGTCCAGTCCCTGATTTCTCTTTAGTTCTACTTTTCCTTACATATATGGTCTTTCTGGACTTATTTTTGTGTAGAGTCTTATGCCAGGCTTCTCCCCAGTTTCCTCTAATGGATGCCCTACTATATATTATACCGTGTACCTACATTCTTATGGGCATTCCTGTGGGAAACATGGTTTCTGTTTTGTTTGTTTGTTTTTTTAATCTGTTGATTTGCTCCTTCAAAGTCTCAATAACCTAAATTACTGTCATTATAATGTCTTCATAACTGAAGGCACCAATCCTTAAGTGACTCATAAGCTGAGAGATTCATGGTTCTCTTACTAACTGTCCACAAGACAGTGTATTTGCATGTTTTGTAGAAATTATTGATATTATTAGCTGGCTGTCATTTGGTTATGTTGCTATGCCTGTGCCATGAGCCCCCAGCGTCCTCCAGTCTTGTGAGGACCTTTCTTGGCAAACTCTGTTTTAAAGAAGGGGATTCCTCTTAAGCCATATAACAAGTAGGGGCCAATCTCAGCTCCAGAAATGTGCTGCCATAGCAGAATTTGAATGGACACCCTGAAAATAGCCAAACAAGGAGCTAAAGAGCAGGACCATAAAATTTAACGAGGTCCAGATGTTCCTGGGAGGCATGCTGGCCTTGAAGATACCTTGTCAGTTATTAATGGCTCTTTGTTAGATTTTTGTGTCTAAAAACTGACCAATGGTTTCAGAAACTACCTTACCCTATGCCCTCCTTACCCAATCCTAAGACGATATGAACTCCTCTGATTATGGCATTTCCTCTTTAAAAGTTCTATCCTTTCAGGGCTCCCTGCCACACTCTCTGTACCCACCATGCTGAGGAGCTGGAAAGGTGCTGGTTCAAACATGAGTTTGTGTATTAAAAACCCTCATGTAATTTGCATCTGAAACCCAGCTCTATGAATTTATTTGGGGACCAGAGACTTAAGCATAACAGTCTGAGTTCATATGCAAAAGCAAGCAGCCTTTATTGCGAGCTCGAGCTTGGGCTTTCTGTCCATTCCGACATGAGATCAGGGAGAGCATTGAGCTCAACTATGGCAGGGCTTTGAAGGAGTAAAGGCAGGGGTGGGGGTGAGGGTGGAGGTAGGGGAATTCCAGATTCAGAGGGCTGTTGAGCTCCTGGTCAGGCAGGAGTAAAGTAACAGATGTCTTGTCAAACAAGGATTGGTACTGGTGTTGCTATAAGGATACTGGCAACCTATATACAAGTTAGGTAAGCTATTCTTAATGTTCTGGAGCATCTGCTACTTGTTTGTCTCAATTCTGATTGGCCCCCTGCAGGGTATAGTCAATGGTTTTTCCTGGTTATTGTAAGGGTGCGGCCTAGTCCAGTATTGATAGTCTGTCATGGTTGTACTAATGTTAAATTAGGCCCTTTATCATCAGATTAAAGAATGTTAAGCTGTGGATATTCATGAATACTTGTGTTGATTTTGTATGGTTTTGTCTACTTGGAAGTAGAATCATTTGTCATATTTTTATGTTGTTTTTTTCTTTCTATTCTTTTCTCTTTTTTTTAAGACAAGGCCTTGGTATGCAATCCCAGCTAGCCTTATAATTATTGTGTAGTATAAGCCAGCCTGACACTTGTACTTGACCTCTCGCCCCAGTCTCCTGAGTACTAAGAATACCAATACCCTACTTCCTCTTTGTTTTTCACTTAAAAATTTTAAGTTTCTATGTCAGATGGTGTGTGGTTTGTGACAGAGGTGGGAGAGAGGAAGAGGGAGAGAGAGGAAGGGGAAAAAGGAAGTGGGAGAGAGATGGAGAGAAATCTACAAGTTGTCTGTCTGTCTGTCTGCAGCTCAGGCTGTGCCTGTGGATCTTGGCCTTGCTCTTCCAGGTGCCAAGACTGTGCAGTTCAGTGTCAGGGCCTCCTCAAGGCACATGTCTGGTGATAGCCCGCTTCTCCTACTTTCCAATGTCATGGAGGTGGTTTGTACTTTGAAATGTGAATTTGGGGTAATGAGTTCAGTTCATCACAGGTGTTGTCTTCTTGAGAACTATTAAGTACTTCAAAGACAATTTTTTGTGATGAATATCACTTATTTGATTTTCTATATTGAGTTCAAACCAATAAATTATTATTCTTTATAATTTATAATATACCTAATATGCTAATATAAGAAATTTCAATCTTAAAAACTGTTATCTAAAATACATCAACATTAAAAAAATCCTGCTTCTGAAAAACAAACCACAGAGCCATCGTGGACCTGTTGACAGGAGCATTTAATATCAACCTAACTAAAGCTTCAATAATATGCTCAGGGTTGGAGAGATGGCTCAGTGGCTAAGAGCTCTTGCTGCTGCTCCTCCAGAGGACCTGGGTTCAATTCCCAGCACCTATAAATAGCTCATAACTATCTGTAACTACAGTTCCAGGGTATCTGATGTCCTCTCTGGCCTCCTGAGGCACCAGACATGTGTGTATAGATATACACATAGATGAAATAGCCATACATATCAAATTATAATAAAGTGTTCTTTAGGAGAGAGGGACGGAGTGGAAGAGCAATGAAAGAGAGATATTGATAGAGAGAACCACTGTGGGGTTTGGGAGAAACCTGGTGCTTGGGAAATTCCCAAGAATCCACAAGGATGACTCCAGCTGAAACTCCTACCAATAGTGAAAGGGAGCCCAAACTGACCTCCATCTCAACTATCATCATAGAGCCTTCATCCAGTAACTGATGGAGCCAGATGCAGAGATCTACAGCCAAACACCAGGCGAGCTCTGGGAATCCAGTGGAAGACAGGAAGGAGGGATTTTTTGAGCAAGGGAGATCAAGATCATGATGAAGAAATCTACAGAGAAAGCTGAACCCAGCTTGTGGAAAGTTGTGAAGTTGAGACCAACAGCTGTGGAGCCTCCATGGGCTGAACTAGGCCCTCCATGTGTGGGAGACAGTGGGGAAGCTTGGACTGTCTGTGAGGCACCTGGCAGTGGGACCAGGATCTATCCCTGGTGCATGAGCGAACTTATTGGAGCCCATTCCCTATGGTGGGATGCCATGCTCGGCCTTGGTGCAGAGGGGAGGGTCTTGTCCTGCCCTGGTTTGGTCTGTCTGACTTTGTTGACTTCCCATGGGAGTCCTTACCCATTGGGAGGGGTGGATGGGGGTATGGGAGGGGTGCGAGGCAGGAGGATGGGTGGGAGGGAGAAATGTGGATGGAATGTAAGATGAAATTAAAAAAATAAATTAAGATGAAAAAACTTAAAAATAAATTAAAATATGCTCGTTTGTGTGTCCTTTGTTGACTTTTCTGATTTTTGAGACAAGGTTTCACATAGCCTAGACTAGCCCCAAACTGGCTAGGTAGGATGACCTTAAAGTTCTAATCCTCCTGCCTTCACCTGCCAAGTGCTAGTTACAAGAGTGCCTCTATGCCTCCCCTCTTCCTTCTTCTTGCTCTCCCTCCTCCTATCTCTCCTTCCTCTGTATGGCAAGGTCTCATGTAGTCATGGCTTTAAACTGTCTATGAAGATGAGAACGGCCTTGAAATTCTCATCCTCCTGTCTCTACTTCCTTCATCCAAAGAGCAAGCAGGTTTGCTTAACCATACCTGTTCGATGCCTATGTATGCTAAGCCAGCAGGCTGTCAAATAAGCCACATTTCTATCATATTTTATAATTCCTTAAAAAATTCAGGTCCAGAAAGAAATGGTCAGATATTCATTTATGCAGTAGATAAATGCAGATTCTCAGAAGAGGGAGTTAAGACTTCAACATGAAGGTGAACACATTATGCCTTAAAGTCCAATGTCTGTCCCTTTCTGCCCCATCCACAACTCCCACTGCTAGGTTGTTTGTGGCAAACACAAAGATGGCGTCATTTCACTCACGGTTTGGGTTGGACCTCTGAGTGATGGTGACTGTTTATGTAGCCATATCTGTCTCTCATACACCTACAAAATCACACAATCACATCCCACATAAAACTTCTCACAAGCAGTTTAAGCTTTTCAACTCATGCTGGGTGGTGGTGGCACACGAGAGGCAGAGGCAGATGGATCTCCGTGAGTTCAAGGCCAGCCTGGTCTACAAGAGATAGTTCTAGGGCAGATTCCAAAACTACAGAGAAACCTAGTCTAAAAAAAAAAAAAAAAAAAGAAAGAAAGAAAGAAAAAAGAAAAAAAAAGCTTTTCAACTCGAAGTAGCAAGGCAGCCACACCAAAGTGTATTTCCTAGTCCCTAATTTGACTTTACTAACAGTGTGGCTACCACATTCCCTTTGTGACCCCACAACTGAGCCTGTGTCTTTGCTGCTTTGCCAGCATCTGAGTTTCTGGAACAGTAAAGCTTGTGTGAAGGTGCTTGGCCCCAGCGTAGCCCGAAACAATTGATGAATATCATGCTGTCCTTTGTTATAACATCGTGGAGTTTCTCTCTTGGGCCTATTTTTAGAAGACAAAGCAGTGATTGTACATGCCAAGGACGACAGTCTTTTTTATTATAATTTTAAAACTAAGCTTTATTTGCTTTGTTTTGTTTTTGAGATGCCTGGTGACCTGTCACTGTGGGAACATCACTGAAAGCATTAGCATTGTGCCGACTTTTCCATTTGTCGGTGATGAGTAATTGACTGAGCTGTGTTGTTACATAAGATTGATGAGAATGAGATTGTGGACCTCAGCCAGTAGGAATGGTGGCTTCTGGACCCTGCCAGAGAAATCTGGACCCATGTGTGAGCACAGCTGGCTTGGAGATCTAAGGTAGGCTTTGCTAAGGATTTCTTTCTTTCTCTTTGCAGAATGTGGTAGAGTTATCAGAAGTATGTTGTTTTCACCCCCATGCCTTGTCTTGGAGAGCCATTCCTTTGGGGCACCTCCAAGTATTGTGTTCAATTGAAAATGTTGATTTAAAAAAAAAGCCCATAGGAATTTCATTTAATCACCACTAAAACCCAAGAATCTCCATACAGACTTAATATTCACTATATTTTCAGGATAGCTCTTTCCAAGCTCTGAGTTCATCCTCAGGAGGAAGAAAGAAAATGAGGTGTCAGGGCAGAAATCCAAGACAGGGGCCTGGAGGTGAGAGCTGATGCAGAAGCTGAGGAGGAGGGTGGTTTCCTGGCTTGCTCTCTATGATCTGTTTAGCCTTCTCCTACAACCACAGCCCAGGACCACCTGCTGCTCAGGGGTTGCACCACTCACAGTGGGCTGGACCCTTCCACAGCACTCATCCATCAAGAAAACGCTCTGCAAACTTGCCTACAGGCCAGTCTTATGGAGGCATTTCTCAGTCCAAGTTCTCTCTTCTCAGATGACCCTAACTTGTGTCAACTGGTATTAAATTAGCCATCACACTCCTCCCAAGTTTATAGCAATGATACAGTACACTTTGTTATAACTGTGGAATACAAGGTAAGACTTCTTCAAAGTTGAGTCCTGGGTAGTGAGCTAACCTGATTGTCTTCATGAGATGGAAGTGGAATTGCACAGTCTTTACCAGTATACACTTCCACAAGCAAGCGAACAAGACTTTATATTCACATATCTTACTTGTCATCGTCAGATATGTTAGACAAACTCCTCCTTCTAAATTTAGTCTAATAGCTACTCAGATAGAGCACCTCATCTCTTCTCTTAGCTGAGTCAATTCACATCTGCAATGCTTTTTGTATTTCATTTTATGTCAAGTAGTTCCTGCTTTTTTTTTTGGTTTTCCTCTGAATTCATTGTTTTTTCTTTACTATACTAGAGCATTAAAAATAAGCTTTTTACATTTAATTGATTTGTTTGTTGATTTGTGGTGGGGATGGAGTGGGATGCACCAATTGCTGTGTGCATATCACAGCAATGTGTGGAGGTCAGTTCTTTCCTTCCACCGTGTCCGTTCCTAAGATCAGACTCAGGCCCTGAGACTTGGCTGACTTGCTGGCCCATCTGTACTCGATCTTCTTTTGTCTTTTCTTCCTGATTGTGACATACTTAGTTGGCTGTTTTCTGTGCTTCTCCTAGGAATCATCTGTTGGAATACCCAGTTCTGTGATTTTGTTGCAGGCACCTCTGTCTCAGTGCCAAAGGCTGCATCTGGTTCTTTGTTTAGCTACTTGGGAAGATGGTGCAATGATGGCTTCTTTCCTTCACTTTGGAAGATCAGAAGCTGGAATCATAAACTCTGATATATTTCCCCCAGATTCTTCTGTTTTTCTGGGCAATCTTTCTTGGTTCTTGGCCTTAACGTATTATTTTTGAGTTTGCGACCCCCTTTTTTTGTTATACCCCACTTCGTTGTTATTTTTTTCAATACATTTTGATACAGACTTAGTCATTCTGCTCAGCTGAAATGAAGATGCGAATTGTCATCACACTTCTCCCTCACTAATTTGCCCAACAACATTTTTTCTCTACCCAGTTTCTCTGAGAGTTGGCTCAGAGTGCAGGTGGACAGCAAGCATGCAGCTGGAAATGTCACATGACCATCTAGGAAGCACTGAACCCTCTTCCCCAGAGCTGTGGGTGTTTACCACGCCTCAAATACTGTGCGTGTAATTGTTTAAAAATTCAAGAAAAACTAATTAGCTAAGTGGAGGTTTATCCCCATTTGCAGATGGGAAGAAGGAACTAGAGATCAAGCTGCATGTAACAGAACTCTAGCCCTTAGCATAATAACTCCAAGAGGGAAGTACCATTCAGGCTGGTCAACACGTAGATAGCACCAACTGCCAAAATAAAACAAAAAGTCCACAGTTCTGGGAAAGTCTCTAGAGGCACTAACCGTGTTTTTTGGCTTCTGCAGTTCTACTTTTAGCTAATTGTTCTTGTTAATTGAAGTATGTCAATCCAGGAAATGTTTTTTTTTTTTGTGTGTTTAAAAAGTTCATTCTGGCAAAGGTTTAGGGCTTCACTGGGATCCAGAACACCCAGTATAGCTGCTGACCAGCTAATAAAGACTTTCTATTGACTGAAATCCAAGTCTGAGTAGTCTTCTCTGGTGGATACTCCATAGCATTTCTGGAGGTCCCACCAAGATCCCCAGAAACTAGACCTGAGACACTGGGGTCTTAGGGCCCCTCGGGGTGAAAAAGGCAGTGATTGTGACTCCGGGTTGGGGGGGGGGGCGCAATCTGAGATGCTCTAGGTCCTGGGAACATCTTTGATCAGTCACTGCCTAATGCTTCAAAGCAGTCTGAAACCTCTATCCCGAAAAGAAAAAAAAAAAAAAGGAAAACTAACAGGAACCTTAAAACTTCTAATCTTTAAGCCTTCCATTCACAGTTCAATTAAAGGTCCCAGGATAAGCTGAAGGGGGGGGGGGGCGGGAGGATAAAATTCTGAGGCTAAAGAAATCTACTCATAACAGGTTCCACTTCTCCATAATTCTTTATTCTTTTCTCTTCAATCTGTCGTTTCTCATTGTTCCTTCTTGTTCCCCCTGGTTCTTTGTTCTGCATTGTTTTTCCTTGTCCTACCCATTACAAATGTTCCCAGTCATGAATACTCTTAAAACCAGCAATTCCCCACCCCAGCAGGTTTCAGGGCAGGAATTCTTTTGCCCCATAGGAAATCAGCTAAGAGTTTTCACACACAGATCCATGGGAGTGGCTAGTGCACTGAAAGGAATTAATCCATCAGGGGATTCTTGAAGGGAAGGTTAGTGTACTACACTATATTTTTAGGTGGTAGAAAGAGCTAAAAGGTTTATTTACAGTAAAATTATGAATAGGACAGAGATGGTTTAAATCAGCACATTGCTTCTTTTCTCCCAGCATGCATAGAATCAGGTAACTAGGCAACCTGTGTAAACAGGGGGAAGCTGATGGCTCTTGATCAGACAGCACATATACCTGATGCTGCAGTTTCTAAGGCCTGGGTCTAGAGTTAGATTTACTGCTCTAAGTGAAGAAGAGACTCAGGCTTCTAAATTGTCAGTTCTGAGGTATGCTGTTATCAGCTGTTCTGATGGTGGGTGTGGGTCTTTCTCTGGGTTCCAGTTGATCCCTTCTGCTGTCCTTGAGAGTGAAACACGCTGCTGTAAACTTCCTGAACTAATGTCATCAGGAAATGCACATGAAAGTGGGCGTAAGGGGTTAAGAATCTTCTGAGTGAGGTGAAAGCAGAGCAGCAGCTTGGGCAGGTGATACTCTCTTCCTGGACCCTAAGCACTGACCAAAGGCCTGCTGATAACGATGATTGCAGGCTACCTAGGACAGAGAAACAAGGCCTGGAAGTGGGAAACTGTTCTGAACTAGGAAATTAATTTCCAAATATGTAGCAGAAATGGAAGTCAGCTACAGCAAAAAATCTACAGCAAAGGACAACCACTTTAATCACAAAGCAATAACACCAAAAAAGCCTTGTTTTTTTTGGTTTAGCCTTTACCAGATCCTTGGTTCTGATAAGCCACTTGTGAAAAGACAGTTGAATGATTACTGTATATTGTTGCAGCTTGTAGTAGAAAGTAGTCTGGTCTGTAGCCTCTGGAGGTAAGTCTGGTTAAGGCGCCTTCTGTTTAGACTCATAGGCGAGATCAGATGGGACTGCTGAGCCAGTGTCTGGGTTCTGTGAGAAATCACTGGATTCCCCTGTTTGTCAGTCACACGAATGTGTGGTGGCCAACCCTGTTTGTCTTTACTCACCCTCTGTGTGTGTGTGTGTGCATGTGTGTTTCTGTCAGTCCTGTTATCCTGTGTTGATCAGTGGTCTGAGACACACCTTGGCTTAAGAACTATGCCTCTTATTGGGGACTCAAATCCTTTTGGTTCTGCCAGGTCAGCCAGAGAAACAAACACAAGCAAGCATAAAACTTTGCTTCTCCCACTCCTGAAGTGCTTGCTTGTTTTGATTTTGACTCTCTCTTGTTTTGTCAAATAAGTCCTGCTCATGGTCCAGTCCAGGTGGATCCCTGTGTAGAGACTTGGAGGGGCTGGGCCTCTCACCCAGGGTCCCTGCCATCCAAGTGGAATGCATATGGGGAGGGGGAAACAGTTCCTCAAGCTGCACATTCCTCCAGCTCCCCTTCTGTTCTAGGCAGCTCCAGGGAAAGGGAAAAGAGGACATTCCACTCCTCCCTCTTAATGATTGATATCTCCTTCCCAACTAGTAAACAGTATAACTGGAAAGCTCAAAACCCACCATTTTCTGAAAAAAAGTAGAAAAACTACCCCTGGGAAATAACTGCCAGACAATGCAACTTGGACAGAGTGGATTTCTCTTCCATCAAACACTAGTCAATGAAACTTTAAACAACTTTTGCTAGGGACTTGTAAAAAGGATTAAAGATAGCTGCTAAAAAAATTTCCTTTGGGTGCTGAGGACAACCATCCAGACTGAACCTTCATCTGGTGATGGATGGAGATAGAGACAGAGACCCACATTGGAGCCCTGGACTGAGCTCCCAAGGTCCAGATGAAGAGCAGAAGGGAGAAGATGAGCAAGGAAGTCAGGACCGTGAGGGGTGCGTCCACCCACGGAGACAGAGGGACTAATCTAATGGGAGCTCACCAAGGCCAGCTGGACTGAGTCTGATCGAGCATGTGATCAAACCGGACTCTCTGAATGTGGCTGACCATGAGGGCAGACTGAGAAGCCAATGAAAATGACACCAGATTTTGATTCTACTGCATGTACTGGATTTTTGGGAGCCTAGTCTGTTTGGATGCTCACCTTCCTAGACCTGGATGGAGAGGGGAGGGCCTTGGACTTCCCACAGGGCAGGGCACCCTGGCTTCTCTTAGGACTGGAGAGGGAGGGGGAAGGGGAGTAGAGGGAATGGGAGGGAAATGGGAGGATGGGAGGAGGTGGAATTTTTTAATAAATAAATAAATAAAATTTAAAAAAAGAAAAAAATTCCTTTGTCATCTAGTTAACCCCAGATATTAAACAGGGTTATAAAAGAAAAATGTACAGATATAAATAGATTCCAGTTGCTGGAGGTGACCCAAAGGTGTTTAACAGAGAACTGATTGGAATGAGACCATTAGCATAAGCTGACAGCCACCATCACCTTCTCTGTGATGAGACACAGATTTACAGATACACAGCAAAATATTGGCATCTTGCCCTCTGTCAGAAGAAAATTTGCTAGATGAAAGTCCTGCCTCCTTTCAGAAGACACAGTTTGATTATCTCTCACATTAACAACCAAGATCCCAGGGGTATGGGCAGAAACCAACCACCCAGGACTGGCCCAATACCAAGTTCCTATAATTGTTAAACTAACCACTTCAGCTACCTCCATCCAAATTAAATAATATCTAATAACCTTGGAAACAAAAAGTACAATTGCAGTCTGTGTTTCCGGGATTGGAGAGACATGCATCCTGGTGTCCTGCCAGTCATCCTGGAATACACCTCTCCTTCTTGTGAAGAAACCTGGGACCTCTGATTCTCATGAGCCTGATTCTTCTAGAGAAACAGGTGTACACTGTCTTATACCTGAAAGATAAATTCTTTAGCCTCCCGTTGGTAAGGTGGGTCAACCAATCTATGCTTTCAAATAGAAGAGCCTGTAATGGATTAATAAAAATGTTGCAGGATCCCCAGCGGTTGCAGGCAGCAGAAACGCTGCAGGTCCCCAAACAGTGGCAGCGGGCCCTGAGAGCAGCCAGTCCCAGGCAGGGACGGCTGCAGGCCCCTGAGCAGTGACTGGTCAAGGGCAGGGAGACACGTGGCGGCAGGCAAGAGACAGAGACATGGATAGGCACACCATGCAAAGTGAGGTTGGATATTTATTAGTGAGTTATGGAAGGGAAGGGAGAAGGGGGGAAGAGCAGAGAGTAAGAGAAAGAGAGAGAGAGAGAGAGACAGAGAGACAGAGGGAGGGAGGGAGGGAGGGAGGGAGAGAGAATGGGGAAGGGGAGAAGTGGGGGAGAGGCAGAAGCTGCCTCTTTGAGAGGGAGATGGAAAAGAAAGAGAGCTCAGGCTGGAAGCTGAAGATTAGCCTGCCTCAGTGGACAGGGGAGGGAGTGGGCGTGTCTTGTCTCTTAAAGACACAGAACAGATCATTACAGAGCCCACAGGGAGGTTACAGTGGGCAACATGCCTGGATCAGGTTGCCCCAAGGATTTAAAACTTCTCCAACCCTGTTTGATGCAACACTAAATATTGACCTCCTGCCCTTCCATTAAAGGATTCCCAAGATATATAGAAAAAAGACAGGTTATATTCAAGGACTGAGAACTCAAGTATTCACCTGTCCATGTATTTCTGACACAACGCAAGAAGCAGTTCCTCACCTCCACTGAGAATGGCAAGTGAGAACTCCACTGGGAGTTGGGTACTGCAAAGCTTGAAATCAATATGTGTATGTAAAGTCTCCTCTGATATTGGGAAATTGGTACAACTGGATTTTCTCCACACTTACAAGCAGCAGGAAAAGTTCATGCAGGATCCACAAGATAAAATGCCATTAGAATAACATGCATTTATAGTGCATATATATATATATATATATATATATCCACTTTCTAGCCTGTATAATTAAAATAAGTTACAAAAAATTACTACTGCACGAGTTACAGACCTTAGGCTACAGAATATTGACTAAACGTCCAACTTTGTACATCAGAGCTTGCTGATCTTGGCTACCAGCTGAGGGGAGGCAAAAGGAGCCTGTCTCAGAGTAGGATTGCTGCCATCTTTCAGATACCAGTTCCAAAGACTAAGAGACGGGTTCTAGAGTTTCTAGGTGCAGCTGGATATTGCTGCCTCAGGATACCAGAGTTGTGGAAAGAGCAAGGTATCTATACACCAGCACAAAGGGGTGCACTGAGCCCCTAATCTGGACTGAGGAGAAACGAAAAGCATTTGGGGCTTTCAAATGACTTTGACTTTGGCTTTAGCTTTAGTACTTGTGGATTCTCAAATTTTTTTCATCTGTTCATTCACATATTACAAAAAAGACATTATAAAAATGGTTTTAACCCAAACTTTGAGGCCATGGAAATGCCCCGTGACATACCCGTCCAAATGATTGGACCTTCTACGCTCACAAAAGTTCACAAGCCTAGGATCTGTGGCAACGACTGCTAGTCTAATGAAAAAAAAATGCAGACAAGTTAACTCTGAGTTAAAATCTTATACTCTACAGTACCCCATGATAATGTTTAGGCCCTCCTCCAAGGAACACCAGAATGCTGGCTGTGAGATCCAATACCTGGTTGAGACACCCACTGCATACTCTCTTGCATGATGACAACCCGAGGTGATCATCCGTGACTGTCATGGATGAAGGATGAAAGTAGTGTGTGGGAGCTGTAACAGTCACTTTAACTGGAACAACTCGGACCCAAGCCAGGTACTTCAGCCCAGAGGGAGAACTGACTGACCTGACCTAGGCTCTCAAATAGGGAACATTTATCTAATTATTCTTTATCAATAAAAACTTGGGAGACCAGCTTTGATAAAAATATCAGGGTAGGGCACGGGGATCAGAAAAGTTAGTAAAGAATACAAAGTTATGAGTGAAAATAACAAAACAGAATCAGGATAGTATCAGGAGGGAGTTTTAGTGACCACTGAAATCCTTTTGTGTTTAATTTTTTATACATTTTTATACCCCAGTAAAACAGACGAAGGAAGACAAAAGACAGCTTTAACATGATACAAAGGACAACTAGAACAGTTTTTGCTTCAATACTTTGAGACATTAAGTCATTAGCATTCTGTTGTTTAGGCAGTGAACCTGCCCTAGACCAAATATCCTGAAGGCAGCCATTCCCAAGGTGAAAACTCCCATTTCAAAAGAAGAAGAAGTATGCTTGAATATTCTGACCATTGGTCAGGATGTGTGGGCCATCTTAATGTCAAAAAGGACCAAGTAACAACACCCTAGGTCAGGGTGTGTAGCCAACAATTTAGAGCAACCTCAAGCTCTCTGACCTTCAGACAAGGTGGAAATAGGCTCACATTGTTGGGTCTCCACAATTCCTCCCTTTTATTAATTTTAATAAAGTCTGTGCTTCTGCAACAGGACAGATAACTGTGTCTGTCTTAGGTGAACACTTCCCCATTTTTTAAAACCTATCTATCTTTGGTACATGCATTTTAATAATATATGTCTATGTCTTAAGTGCCTGGGGGGAAAAGGATCAAACTCATCTCTGACTGCTGACCTCTGTAAGCCAAGTGTTAAGGGAGAAAGCACCTCTTGGTGCCCTGCACCTTTGAGCCAACCTTTTGTCAAGAGAGTTTACCAATAACGAAATAATCATGTGCAAGCAGATAATGCTTTGTGATATACATGTTCCTATGGCTACAGTGTCTCCTAATTAAAGGAGTGGAGGATCACCACAGGTGGGAAAGACCTTTTGAGTTGGTCTAGGGTGGTTTTTAAACAGTTTTTAGCTGTATCAAAATCTAAATTTGTCTTACCAAACATGTTAAAACCGAGAACTCATTGGAAATGTCAAACTTTTTAAGACAAGTTTTAATCATTTTTTAAATAATAGCATTTTATAGTAAACTAAAGCAGGTACAAACATTAACAGGTCAATATCATAATTCTAGTGTAGATATTAATAATAAACACACAATTTGCCAAATCATAATTTTCTTAAATCTATTTTAATTAAAAGACAAGAAAAGACTTTTATGATAGGTGAAAGTCCAATTGCAGTGTTGCTTTTAAGTAAATTTCCCAGTCTCTGAGCAGCAGCAGAAACCCTTAGGCTACCCTCCTCATATCTGAAGAGGGGTTTTGGTCACTCCTTTGACTCCATAACAAGTCCTTTTTCCCCAGAAGGGAAAATTGAGGTCTCAGTTCTCAGGTCTTTTATTTTAACAGCAGATTGAATATCTTATGCAGACAATCCAAATTGTGTGTCCAAGAGTATAAAACAGTCAAATTTTCAGTCTGCACTTCTGGGCTGGCTCCAGGGTAAATAGGACTCCCTAGGTCAGGAAGTTTTTCAGCAAGTCCATCAAGAAACTAGGAATCACCAGTCACCACACACTCTTCTTTCCATTCTCAGACTGCAGCATGATGTTGAGTCAAGCATTCGTTCAGGTACCCATTTCCTCAGCCTGTAGCATGTTGGTATGAGGAATTCAGGAATACAGGTTCTCACTTCGGCTCTTCTGTGGGGGTTTTAGCAGCTATGATGTCATCGGGGTTGGCACCCTTCTGCTGGACACATCTAACCAGACATTCTGGAAGTCATCTTGCTTGAGTCTCATCCTGTGAAAAAACATAGACATGCCCTCGACCCCATATTAACAGAGGATTGGGGCTTCTCCATAATCTAGTGCAAGGGTCTCTTTATTTTGTTTTAGCAAAAGTTGCCTTGGTACCATCATACCAAAATTTGTCCATGGGAGATTGCCCATGGACAGCCATATTTAAGAAATTTAGAGCAAAAAGTACATGGCTCAAAGTATTATGTGTTATTTGAGGATATAATTTTCTTGTTTTCACTTTTTGAAGTTGTGCTTTCAAAGAGCCATGGGCATGCTCCACAATTCCTTGTCCTTGAGGATTATAAGGAATATCTGTCTTATGTTCAATATTTTATGGGAAACAAAATTGCCAAAATGCTTTACTAACATATCCAAGCCCATTATCCATCTTTATGATTTTGGGGGTTCCCATATATGAGAACCTAAAAACACTTACCAGGGTAGAAGATCAGAAAAGTTAGTAAAGAATATGAAGATGTGAGTAAAAATATTAAAACAGAACAGGTTAGTAATGGGAGGGATTTCCAGTGAATACTGAAATTCCCTTGCATTTAATTTTTTGTACAGTTTTATACCCCAATACAACAGGGAAGAAGACAAAAGACTGTTTTAACATGATGCAAAGGACAATTAGAATAGTTATTTGCTCCCAGACTTTGAGACATTAAGTCATTAGCATTCTTTTGTTTAGGCCGTGAACCCACCCTAGACCAAGTAAATCTTGAAGGCAGCCACTCCCAAGGTCAAACCTCCTATTTCAAAAGAAGGAGCAGAAGTATGCTTGAATATCCTGACCAGGATATTCATACAGGCGGCTCTACCTGTATGGGCCATCTTAATGTCAAAAAGGACCAAGTAACGACACCCTAGGTCAGGGTATGTTGTCAACAATTTTGAGCAACCTCAAACTCTCTGATCTTCAGACAAAGTGGAAATAGGCTCACATTTTTGGGCCTCCACAGGGGTAAGAACCTGGATGATCAGAAAAGCAACAGCAGACTTCCTCTCTTTTTCCTTACTCAAATCCAAAAAGATTGAGAATCTTTATATGCCCCATCCTGCTACTTCCTGGGCCTCTGTATATATCCTCAGCCCTCTAAAACTTCCGTGATAGGGCTGGAGAGATGGCTCAGAGGTTAAGAGCATTGACTACTCTTCCAGAGGTCCTGAGTTCAAATCCCAGCAACCACATTGTGGCTCACAACCATCTGTAATGAGATCTGGTGCCCTCTTCTGGTCTGCAGGCATACATGGAGGCTGAATACTGTGTATATAATAAATAAATCTTTAAAAATATAAATAAATAAAACTTCTCTGACTAATTTCTGTGAGCTACTAGCTAGTTCTGCCTTCTGATTCAAAGTAAACTTTATTGTCAGTCTCAGGAGTGCCAGAGTGCAGTCAAAATATCCCACAACTATGTACATGAGCAGTCACTATGCTTTTACCACTGCATGTTCATGATTGATAGAGAAGGGCCAGGGGGATTTTCTGATATTCTGATGGCACACCCTGACCCGGTGCTGTCTGAAACTCCATGGTACAACCAAAAGCAAATAGAGGATAAAAAAAAAAAAAGAACAGCTTGAGCCCACTGATTGATTGAGAGCACCAGAGGAAAAGATTGTTGGGTCCAGGATCACACAATGATGGGGGACAGGCCACCAGAGTCTATGAGACCTGAAGCAAATTTTATTCCAGGAAAAAAAAGTCACCTCAGGGCACAAAAAAGTTTATCAGCTAGCTGAGGCCACAGCCAGAGTTCAGCTTTTGAAACAGAGGCAAAGGGAGAGTATTCTGATCCCCTATGTATAGCAAGTAATAAACATTAGACATGGACAAAGGAATTTTTACAATTTTGAAGTAGTTTAGAGACATTTTGTATTTAAAGATTTACAGTTTTGATAACAATTTCATCTAAAATGATGCTTACAGAGGCCTGTGGATCTCCTTCCTAGCTAATAGTGTCTGTAAAGAACTTTACAACTTTTCTGGCACAAAGGATACAAAACAATACAAAGCCAAAAGTAAAAGCAACTCAAAAAACCATTGTTAACAGCCCTTACTGCTGACAAAGCTGATGACTGTCAGTTCTCACTTCTTGTAGGCTTACAAATTTCTATTTTTTTATGCCTATTCATGGATCCTTCAAGATCATCCTTCCAGTTGTGAAGGACTCTGGTAACTGACCTTCCCCAGGATACTCATCTGGGGTCCACGAGACTTTCTGAGTTGCTCATATCAAAGTATGTTACACCTAGAGTGGGACGTCTCAGTGGCCCTTACCCAGGAAGGAGTCCTAGTAAGAGAGTGCACTGGCTGGTTTTGTGTATCAACTTGACACATGTGAGAGTTATGAGAGGCAAGAGCCTCAGTCCGGGAAATGTCTCAAGGAGATCCAGCTGTAAGGCATTTTCTCATTTAGTGATCAATTCAGGAGGGCACAGCCGATAGTGGGTGGTGCTATCCCTGGGCTGTTGAACCTGGGTTTTATAAGACGGTGGGCTGAGTAAGCCAAGGGAAGCAAGCCAGTAAACAGCACTCCTCCATGGCCTCTGCAGCAGCTCCTGCCTCCAGTATCCTGCCCTGTTTGAGTTCCTGTCCTGACTTTCTTCAGTGGTGAACAGCAATGCTGAACTGAATAAACCCTTTCCTCCCCAACTTGCCTTTGGTCATGGTGTTTCGTTACAGCAATAGAAACCTTAACTAAGACAGAGAGGAACACCCTGGCAAACTCTAGGAAAACTGACTTCACTGAGATTTGGTCTGCTGGGGGAGGATAAAAGTACTTGCTATTTTTATAGATAGCTTTTCAGGGTGGGTAGAAATGTTCCCCACCTAGACCAACTGCTCAAACAGTAGCCTAAAAGCTTCTCTAGCAACTGATCCTCTGATTTGGCTTCCCCAAGCAATGAAGTCAGACAGTCACCAAGCTTTCATAGCCCAAACTTTTCAGTTACTAGCTCAAGCCTTAGACATAAATTGAAAACCTCATTGTTCATATAGACCTCAGAGTTCTGGCCAGGTACAAAGGATAAGCAGGACATTAAAAGAAACTAACAAAACTCTCCTTAGAGTTCAGATGAACAGACCTCCTTCCTTCATTTTGGGCCTGTTGTACCCCATATATCCCCATAGCGAGGAATTGACCCCACTATGAGATTATGTTTGGAAGACCTCCTTTGCTGCCTCCCAGGTCTAGAGACCAGCAGTTAGCAGAACTCTTTAAGCATTCCTTTCTCAAATCACTACAGGCCCTCCAGTTCTCCATACAAACTATTCATCAAACTGTCTGAGAGATCTAACTGACCTGAGTCCACTGCCAGGTTCCCCTTGTTCAAGCCCAGTGATACCATCTGGGTCAGTCAGATAGCCAAGGGGGCACTGAAACAGCCTGGAAATCACCCTACATAGTGATTCTCTCTCCTCGTAAAAACCTTGAAGGTAGGTGGCATTCACCATGCATTCACCACACCCATGTCAAGAGAACAGAAGCCAGATGCCAAATGGACTATGGACCCATTAAAATTAAGGTTTCATTGGGCCCCAGGACCCTCCAATCCCTTCCCCCTTTACCTCTTCTTGAGTCTTATGATTGGTGTAACTACAGGGTTATGGTACAACCCCAAGAGTCCTCAGTCCTAGACCCAGGAACTAAGGAAGACTGATACAGGGAAGATATTACCTAGCATTATTACAGACCAGCAACCCATATTCCTCTTGGCCCATGCTCACTGATACCCACTTTAAGTGTATGGCTGTATTGAAAAAATATGGGGTTTATCTTTTGAGATAGAAATACAGAGTTTACAATTTTATGCATACCCTGTAGCAACCTTTCCTAGTTGCCAAGGAAAGGGAGTTTTCGTTGCCAAAAACTGGGGTTATGAAGCAGAGGCTTCTTGGAAGATTCTGTAAGAAAGAGTCTGGCCTTTGGAAAACAGGGAAAACCTGGGAAATCAGACTCTATGCCACAGGAAGGTACCCTGGGGGCAAAGCTAACCATTCCTAGGCTGAAATCATCCACAACTGCTGGTTATGCTTAGACTTCTACCCACAACACTACATAGGGATAGCATCTAACCAGACTGTCAGCCCATTGACTGACGAAAGTCTCTGAGACTGGAGGGAGCCCAAATCAGCATTAGAGGACTTACAAGAAGCTAAAACTTGCCTAACATCCCAAACCTTTAACCTCGGTACCTCCCCTTTTTCTGATACCTGCTTTTCCGCTTTGTGGGTTGTGTTAACTTGTAGGGACAACAGCAATGTTACTGGGTCTCTGAGACTACCTAATGACCATATACTAATGGTTTGACTAAGTGTGCCTCTTCTGATACTTTCCAAACTGAGAAACCTCTTTAATAAGTCTTGGTACATATTTTGCCCCATATACCTATATAATGGGAAAGAAGGGAAAATGCATTTTAATATGGATCCTGGACTACAAAGAAAATAAAAGGACGATTTCTATCCTTATTCCACTCTTAGTCAGAGCAGATAGTGGCTCATTGGCCTTTCTCGTGGGAAATAAGAACTTTAAAAAAACTAGGTAGATAGGTTGATTAGGACCTAGAGGCATTCAGTTTTTGTTTCTGAATTAAAACAGCAGTTAGATCCCCTGCAGAAATGGTTCTACAAAATCAGAGAGGTTTGAACTTATCTCTCGTGAGATAAGGGGTATTATATATGGATTTGGGAAAAATATGTTGTTTCTATACTAATCAATCAAGAGTAATTAAAAGCATTTTGCTATGGTTGATAAAAAATTCAAAAAGAGAGACACAAAAGACATTAATCTGATGATTGATACCAGTCTCTTTTCTCTGACTGGGCCTTTAATTCTTATTCTGATTGGATTAAAAGCAGAGCCCTGCATCTTAACCTGTATGGCCAATTATGTAACAATTTAATAAAATTAATGGTCCTTAGGATCAACTACATCTTTTGAGAGCAAGATGAGCCCATGATCTGATTCGTTCACTAAGACCAGTAGAGAATGTAATAGGGCCTTAGACCTTAGTAGGCCCCCAGCCCTTAGCACAACTAACTCCATGTGTCATTCTGAACATAAAATCCATCATGTAGACAGCACCACCAGCCAAAACAAAATCAAAGACCTAAACTCTCAAAGTCCGTAGTTATAGGAAAGTCTCTAAATGTACTAACCTTGCTTTTTGGCATCTGTAGTGCTGCTTCTGGCTAACTGTTTGTGTTAACTGATGTGTGTCAGCCTGGGCTACGGTTTTTGTGATTAAAAGCTCATCCTGAGAAAGATTCAGGGTTACACTGGGATCCCGAACACCCGTTGTAGCTCCTGGCCGCTAATAAAGACTTTCTATTGGCTTAAACCTGTGTCCTAGTTGTCTTCTCTGGTGGACTCCCTACAACACTGAAAGCAACTGCTCGAACTCAGGAAGTCTGGCTTTAAAGATTACAGGAAGGTGTCTGATTCCCTCACACTTAAGGTTCCATGGTCTCGTTGCATGGTCAGGCTTGTACAGAACTGATTCTTCCACCCGCGCCCTCTGAATGCTGGGATTTATAACCCTGTACCAGTCCAGCGACACTGTCATTTTACTAGAGCAAAAGTCACATGACATAAAGCAGATCACAGTAGCCCATTCTGTGTTGTTCAACCACCACCTCTGTCTGATGCAAAACATTCTCTGTGTGCTGAAAGAAGACCTTGTGGCCACCAAGGAAGCACTGCTTATTTCCTCCTGTCCTAATGCCTTGCAGCCACCAATAGAACTCTATTTCCATGGATTTACTGAAGTAGCACTACAGGATCTTGTGTGTACTTGGCAACTGCTATACCACTGAGTCACACCCCGAGTCCCTCACTGGAGACTCACTGGAGGATTCTAGGCAAGGACTCTAATGTTGAGCCATGTTTCTAATCCTTTACTGGTGGATAGTAGCCAACTACATTCCCAGCCACATAGTATCCACTATTTTTATATTTTTCCTGATTGTGTATGTACAATTATAATATATGTACAAATTATGTGTATATAATGTATACATATAATGTATTTAATATACATGTATATATATAATCAGAAAGAATACAACGCATTTTTTTATTTTTTATTATTAAAAATTTTCTGCCTCCTCCCCACCTCCCATTTTCCTCCCTCTCTCCTCCCCACCTCCCATTTTCCTCCCTCTCTCCCCACTCCCCTACCCCTCCCTCTCTAGTCCAAAGAGCAGTCAGGGTTCCCTGCCCTGTGGGAAGTCCAAGGTCCTCCCCTCTCCATCCAGGTCCAGGAAGGTGCGCATGTAAACAGACTAGGCTCCCTCAAAGCCAGTTCATGCAGTAGGATCAAAACCCAGTGCCATTGTCCTTGGCTTCTCAGTCAGCCCTCATTTTCCGCCACGTTCAGAGAGTCCAGTTTGATCCCCTGCTTTTTCAGTCCCAGTCGAGCTGGCCTTGGTGAGCTCCCATTAGATCAGTCCCACCCTCTCAGTGGGTGGGCGCACCCCTCGCAGTCCTGACTTCCTTGCTCATGTTCTCCCTCCTTCAGCTCCTCATTTGGGCCTTGGGAGCTCAGTCCAGTGCTCCAATGTGGGTCTCTGTCTCTATCTCCATCCATTGCCAGATGAAGCTTCTATGGTGATATGCAAAATATTCATCAGTATGGCTATAGGACAGGGCCATTTCACATTAGAGTACTACTCAGTGGTAAAAATCAATGACATCTTGAACTTTGCATGCGAATGGATGGAAATAGAAAACACTATTCTGAGTGAGGTAACCCAGACCCAAAAAGATGAATTTGGTACGTACTCACTCATCAGTGGATTCTAGACATAAATAAAGGTCAGTGAGCCTATAATTCGTGATCCTAGAGAAGCTAAAAAAGAAGGTGAACCCAAAGAAAAACATATAGTTATCCTCCTGGATATTGGAGGGAGACAAGATTACCAGGCAAAAATTGGAAACTGGGGGGTGGGGATGGGGTGGGAGTAAGGGGAGATGGGGAGATGGGGAGAGAAAAGTGAGGAGGGGAGGATGGGGAGACCCTGGGGGAATGGGATGGTTGGGATGGAGGAAGGGTGGATAGGGGAGCATGGAAGAAGATATCTTAATTAAGGGAGCCATTTTAGGGTTGGCAAGAGACTTGATTCTAGAGGGGTTCCCAGGTATCCATGGAGATGTCCCCAGCTAGTTCCTTGGGCAGCTGAGGAGAGGGAGCCTGAAACACATTTTATTTTATTGCTAGCATCGCCAACAAAGGCAGTAACAAAACAGTACTCATTATCTTATAGTTATGTAAATCGTAAGTCTAAATGAACTCACCTGTATTTTTCCATTAGAGTCTCACAAGGTTAAGGTCACCTGGGTTAGGATCTAATCTGGATGCTTTGAGGAAAAAAAAATCCCCTTACAATACTGTCAGCAGAATCTAGTCTGTTCTGGTGACGGGCCTGAGGTTCCTATCCGTGTCTATGGCATCTCTCCTCTCAGAGATCACCGCATTCTTTTTCCTGCGACCCTCTTGAAGTTTTAAAAGCCCCAGTGCACATGGAGCACATCTCATATTTGGCCCTCTGAGTTTGTCTCCTGTTCTTGAGTTTCATCCGTGGTGCAGACAACACCAGCATGCAGCCCTTTTAATGAACTGAGGAGTGGCTGGATCATTATCTGTCGCCTAAATAGACTGCCATATGCTTATTAATTCACCAGTTTATAGGCATTTTGGTTATTGAAAACGAGGATTAAAATGTCAACCAATGCTTTTTAAGGCCCGCACAAAGGCATATTAAAGAGTGTCCAGATACTGTGATAAAGCTGGTGGAGAGATTTATGGGAACCTAGAGGAAGGTGTTCTGAAATCTATATATAATATATAGGAATATATGTATATTTCTCTGTGACTCTTGCTTGTGGATCAGATACAAGCTCTCAGCTACTGCTCTCATACTATCCTAGCCTGCCTGTTGCCATGCTCCCTGCCGTCATTGTCAAGGATTCTACTACCCTCTGGAAACACAAACCCCAAATGTCAAGTTGTTTTTTTTTTTTTTTTTTTTTTTTTTTTTTTTTTTTTAATATAAGTTGCTTTGGTCATAGTGTTTTGTCACTAAGACAGCTCACCTATGTCAATTAACAAGACATTCTTCCAGAGACATTTCAGCAGGGTGTTTTGATCAAGAGAATTCTTCAAAGGAGGTTCTTTGACACGCTAGGCTGTGTCAAGCTGACAGTTGAAGATAACCAGGACAGGCATGCTGTCACTATGGGCTGAATGTCTACATCTAACCAAAACTCATGATTTGAAACTCTAGTATAATGAGAGGTAGTCCTTGAGAAGGGAGATGACTGAATTGTGAACACCATTCATTAGGTAAATAGAGTTGGAGCTCTTATAAAGAAATACTACAGAAGTCCATCCTTTACCTCTGATACATGAGGATACAAAAAGAAGGCACCATTCACGATGAAGGAAGCTGGGTCTCACAAGACATCAGATCTACTTTTTTTTTCTAGAACTACTAGAAAGACAAATATGTTGTTTTAAAACTATTCTTTATTATGGTAGTTCAAGTAAATCAAGACATCTTGGCATTGGGTACCATGACAACACATGGAAAACATTATACATGGGCAGGAAATATGAGGGACAGCCAGGTTTCAGTGTCCATAAGGGATACCAGATGGAGCTGTGTGCAAGCTGTAGAGCCCATGTGTCATTCAGAAAGACAAATATAGAAAAAGTGGAAACTGAGAGCTTGGAGAATTTGAGCTGGAAATGGAAAACCTCAGCAGAATCCAGCACCTGACAGTAGACTCTAAGTCATGTCAAAATTTTACTGAGTGCACTCAGGGCTTAGTCCTGAAAATAATGAGCTGAACACATTACCTGGTACAACTGGGATGGACCACTGCTGGGTCAGTCATTCGTATACTGCTCAGAGATAGGAACATACTCTGAGAAATACATCCATCAGCTGCTTTCTCACTGTAAAGGAGCCCCCAGGAGCTCCTCCTTTTCTAGTCATTATCACTCTCACAGTAGTATCAAGAATTAGACTTGGATCTAAATTTAAATCTAAATCAGCATGCAGACTGACAGCAGATCTTCACCTCTTCTGCTCCTCCAGATCCAATCCCCTGGTCTCAACCCAAGCTCTATAGAAGATTACCTGTTACAACCCCCATTTCCTTTCTGACCCAATCAACAATGGATTATAAAGATCATCTCCTCCAACTTCATTTGCCCCAACTCATCCCATTATCTTAGTCACCAACACCAGCAGGCATTCCCTGGAATCATACCAAGGACTACTTCCTAATCATTTATGGCAAATGAATGTTACTCATATTACAGAGTGTGGCAAGCTGAGATACATGCATGTGACTATTGGCCACTGCATAAACTGGAGAGGCTACTAAGCGTATAATAACTCATTGCTTAAAATGCTTCTCATATATATATATATATATATATATATATATATATATATATATATGAAAACCCCCAAAATCATAAAGAAGGATAATTAGTATAGCAGTTCAGCAATTTTGTGCTCAGAGGAATATCAAACATAAGACAAGTATTCCTTATAATCCTCAAGGACAAGGAATTATGGAGTGTGCCCATGGCTCCTTAAAAACACAACTTCAAAAGATAAAAACAGGAGAATTATACCCCCAGTCACCACATAATGCCTTAAGTTGTATACTTTTTATTCAAATTTCTTCAATATGGATGTCTGTAAGCAATCTGTCATGGGCAGACAATTTTGGCATGATGGTACCAAGGTGATTTTCACTAAAGCAAGGTGAAAGCACTAAAGCACTGGATTATGGAAAGGATCCTGTAGTGAAGAGATGAGCAGGCCTGCTTTTCATCCTGCCTGGCTCACACACAGCTAGCTTTACACCCAAAATAACAACACACAAATTATATTCATTTAAACACTGCCTGGCCCATTAGTTTCAGCCTCTTATTGGCTAATTCTCACATCTTGCTTAACCCATTTCTAATAATCTGTGTGGTACCACAAGGTGGTGGCTTACCAGGAAAGATTCAGCATGTCTGACCTGTTGGCTGGCTCCATGGTGTCTGACCCAGAGAGGAGAGGCATTGCGATTGCCTCACTTCCCTCTTCTTCCCAGCATTCTGTTCTGTCTACTCCACCCACCTAAGGGTTGGCCTATCAAATGGCCAAGGCAGTTTATTAACCAATGAAATCAACACAAAACAGAAGACCCACCTACATCAGAATCCAACCCTGCACTAATTTGGGATCGAAAATATGTCTGTGCTTCATTCACAGAAAGAAAATAAAGCTTGAGGAGATGACTGCATGTACAATGGAAGGGTGCCAGCCCCGATGACACCGTAGCTGCTAATGCCCCCACAAAGAGTCGACGCGAGAGCCTGTGCTCCTGACTTCCCCATACCACCATGCTGCAGGCCGATAAGGGAAGGAAGCCTGTGATGATGGCAATTCTCAGCCTCTTGATGGACTTGCTGTGCAAACTTCCAGACCTAGTGGATTCTGTTTACCTTAGGGTCAGTCCAAAAATTCCAACTGAACATTTGGCTGTTTTATACTTTGGGACATATAACTCAGATTGCCAGTGAGATGTTCAATCTGCTGTTGAAATGTTGAAAGAACCTGAGAACTGAGACCTCAGTTTTCCCATCTAAGTAAAAAAGACTGAAGACCCTGTTCAGAGATGGGAAAGATAGCCTAAAGTTTTTGCGGCTGTTCAGGGACAGTTACTTAAAAGCAACTATTACAATGAGACTCTCACCCGTACAGGGACCTTTCCTTGTCTTTTGATTAGAATGGATTTAAGAAAATTATGATTTGACAAGTTGTGTGTTTATTGTTAGTTTCCACACTTAAGTTATGGTATTGACCTGTTAATGTTTGTAACTGCTTTAGTTCACTATGTTATTGATAAAAAAGACTAGAACTTGTCTAAGAGAAGTTGTACATTACCAATGAGTCCTTAGATTTGACATGTTTGATGAGACAACTTTAGCTAAAAACATTTAAAAAAACCCACCCTAGACCAATTCAAAAAGACATTCCCACTCTTGGTGATCCTCCACTCCTTTAACTGGAAGATACTATAGCCATAGAAGTGTGTGTAGCACAAAGTATTATCTGCTTACTTATTTAATTATTTAATTGTTGAATGAACTGACTTGGCAGAAACTTGGCTCAGGGACACAGAGCCCAGAGGTACACTCTCCCTTAACCCTTTGCTTACAGAGGTCAGTAGTCAGTCAGAGACAAGTGAGATCCTTCCTCCCCACCCCAGGTGCCTAAGACAATGGGCATCCAGGATTAGAATGCACTTTCTGAAGACAGATAAGTCTAAAAATTGGAAAAATGTATACCTAAGCAGACATGATCATCTGTCCTGTTGCAGAAGAAAGGCTTTATTAAAATTAATAAAAAGGGAGGAATATGTGGAGCCCAGAAAACATGAGCCTATTTCCACCTTGATCAAAGGTCAGAGTGTTGGAACTTCTGTTCCTTCAAGGTTATTGTCTGTTTCTATCTCAAACAAAGGTCCCATCTTGATTTAGTCCTGCTCTCTCAAGGTTATTGTCAACAGGTGTGGCTAATATCGAGACTATGTATTCCAGGTATTGAGAAGTAGATTGCTTCTACCTCGAGTAAAAGTCTAAGGATCCAACTAAGTTCTTACTCCCTTAGGGAGATAATTATGGATTCCGTCCAGGGAGTGGTTTGCCTTAGAATGTTTTGGTCTAGGGTGTGAGCATTACTTGTCTTGTTCTAGCAACAGAATGTTTAACTAAGAATGTAGCCCACAACATTCAACTGGTCTGTTCATTTCCTTGTATCACATTATTGTAGTTTTTATCTTACTCCTGCCTTTTGGGGTCAGGGTATTTTAATCAAATGGAAATTAAACATGGATTATTTCAGCATCCACAGGAACTCCTTCCTGGTACTATCCTATGTTTCTGTTACTTTATTCAAATATATACAAGGTTAATTGGAGCTGGGGAAAGTTCCAGCTACCAGAGTTATCTTGCTTTTGCTGCCCATGAGAGCAGACAACTCATAAAAGTGTCAATCTCTTTTGATGATACCAAGCCATCATCAAAAGTAGGAACTCCAGGTCAACCAGAAGTGTCTTAGGACCAAGGTCGGTATAGCTGCAAGCTCCCACAGAGCCCCAAGTGCAGACTCCAGAGAAACATTTCTCCCAGGTTTAGAGAGTCTCAAAACAATTTCTCAGTCTCTACTGATTAACCCAAACATAGCAAAGGCTTTCCTGAAATGTTTCTCTCATAGCAGACACAAAGGCTTTACTTACATATCACTACAGAGAACAATCCAAGAAACAGTGAAACAAAGTTGTTCTTTGAGAAAAGCAGGAAGATCAACAAACCCCTATCCAAATTAACTAAAAGGTGGAGAGATGATGTCCAAATTAACAAAGCAAAAGTAAAAATGAGACTCAGTAATAAACATGGAAAAATCGAGAGAATCATAGAGACACACTTTAATAACCTTTATACCAACAATACTCTTTACCAAAGTAAGTCAAGATCAGATAAGCAACTTAAACAGAACTGTAACCCTGAGCGAAATAGAAGAAGACATTAAAATCTCCCAATCCAAAAAAAAAAAAAAAAAAAAAAAAAAAAGCCCAGGTTCAGATGATTTTAACCCAGAATGCTACAAGATTTTCAAAGAAGAGTTAATGTCAATATTCCTCAAATTATTTCACAAAATAGAAACAGAGGGAACATCACCCAGTTCATTTTATTAAACCATGGTTACCCTGATACCCAAATCACATAAAGAGCCAACAATGATATTCTGTTGGACTCCTAAATCAGTGCCATCATCAGAGAATCTCTTCCCTGCCGAAGACAGGAACAGATGTAGAAACCCACAGTCAGACTGTATGCAGAGAGGGAGAGACCTTGGAACAAACAACTCAAAATGGAATGTCTCCATCAAATTTCTCCCCTCAGATCTCAAGGAACCCTGTGGAAGAGGGGTGGAAAGAGTGTAAGAGCCGGGGGGAGAACAAGGCCCTTTAAACTAACTGAGCAAATCTCACATAAGCTCACAGAAACTGAAGCAGCAAGCACAGGCCCTCTGCATATGTTTTAAAAATTTCAGTTTAGTATTTTTATAGAACTCCTGAGTGTGTGCATGATTCTTGTGTCTTCTCTTGGGTTCTTTTCCTTCTGTTGGTTTGGCTTGTCCAACTTTTGGTGACAGTTTTAGCTTATTGATAGAGGACTCTTATTTTATTTTATATTTTGTTGTTATCTATTGGAAGCCTGTTCTTTTCTAATGAAAAAGAAAGGGAGTGGATTGGATCTGGATGGGAGAGGAGGTGGGGAGGAACTGAGCAGAATAGAGGGAGCAGTAACCGTAATCATGATATACTCTATAAGAAAGAATCTATTTCCAATAGACACTCCCTCCCCCAAAAAACCCCAAACTAACTAACTAACCAACCAACCAAACAAACAAAAAACAGAATCACTTTAAGAATTAACATATATTCTTTAAAATATACAAGTAAAATTCAAGTATGTAATAAAGTCAGAATTTTCTCCCCACTGCCGAGGCAACATAAAGCAACAAAATTAATAATAAACACTGCATTTTCTTCTTGTCACACCTTATGAATATGACCCCATTTTACAGAGAAGGAAGAGAGGTCACATGAGGAAAGGCAGCTTCTGTGGGAATAACACTAAATCTGGACTTGAACCCAGGAATCCTGTGACCTTCATTCCTTCTAAGATTCCCTCCTGCCCCTTCTTAACCCTTGGTTTAGAAAGCCACTGATATCAGATTCTGCCCCTAACATATGCTGTCCTCAGCCATGCCTTTCCGGGACTCCAGGCAGTGCTGGGACAGCTGGTGCAAGGAGTGTCAGCACTTGCGGATCTTGATCTCGGTGTAATCAGACTTGATGGTCTCCGTGTTCTGAGGCTGCCTGGGCTTCAGGTTTTGGAAGGAAAGGGAGGCGTAGTGGAGCTCAGGCTCATCCGCTAGAGTGTCTAGGACTGTGGCAAAAGGTGGTTGATCTTTCTGTTTTTGTGAACCTGATGCATTCAGGTGACCCTGGAACCCGATTATAGAAGGGCAGTCAAGACTTTGCAGATGGCATCAAAAATCACCAAAGGCACTTGGGGCTTAGCTGTGCGTTTGTTCATTTATCTACTTCCCATGCATTTCCTGAGTGTTCACTCCATGCTTTCACTCATTCACCTTAACTTCATGACGTGTGAACGTGAATATGAATATGCGTCTACACCCCTTCTCTACGTTCCCCCAGGATATACCTATGTGCACACACAACAGCATCCACAGCACTTGTGATCAGTCCCAGGACCCTGCACATAGTAAGCAAGGACTCTAACAACATGCTGCATCTCATCCCCAGCTAATTCTAATTAGCTCTCTGAGTCCTCACAACCCCCTCCTTTCCCATTTTATGGATATAAACATAGTCTGGTTCAGGCTAAGTAACTCACAAAAGAGCATCAGATTGTCACAAACAAACGAAGGAAAAGCCAGCAATTGTATGCCAGCAATTGTCTGCCAGCAATCCTATGACTTGGGAGACTGTAGAAGGAAGTGTGTCTGGGACAAGTTCTGGCTCCACAGTGAGTTCCAGAACAGCCTGGGCTACACAGAAACCCCAAATCATAAATAAGTAAAATTTAAAAAATAAAATGAAACCTTAATCTAATTGTAATCTGGTGGGCAGAAGCAGGAAGTTACAGCAAGCTCTCAAAAAGCTAGGATTAGACCCATCCTGCTCTGGTGGGGCTCACAGTATGTGGAGGGAGCAGGGAAGTCTGAGACTACAAGAGGCAGGTCTGCCTGCCAGAGCTGACACGTGCAAGGTGATTGAGGCTCCATCCACGGAGGGGTCAGAAAGCACCTGCGCGGGGAGTTGGGACTTCATTCTTTAGGTCTCGATGTTGACTATAGTGCTAGCCACATGTAGCATGTGTAATGTGAGGGAGTTAGGGTAGATGTGTGGGAGAACAGAGTAGACACTGGATCTGAGAGACTGAGGACCCCAAATTAAGAATGTGAATGTATCATTAGTAATTTTTTCATTTGGTTATTGACAACAAACTAGAATCACAGTCATTTTGATGTGATGTATGGAATGGAATTTGACGTGTTTCTGCGTTTTATGTGACTAATGAGTATTTTATGTTATGCGTGTGATCAACAGTCTGTTTCTTTATTTTTGTTTTTTATCATGAAGTTAAATCTCTAGGTAGCCCAGACTCTCCTGGAACTCTCCATGCAGCCCAAGCTGGCCTCAAGTTTTCATTTTTTTTTCCTTATGCTTCTCAAGAGTCAGGAATATAGGCAAGTGCCATCGAGCCCAACCTCCTGCTGTCTCTCTTCGACTCTGTCTCTTTTCCTCGCCTACTCCCTTCTCCCGGGGGTAGAACCTAGTGTCTCACACATGCTTGAAAACTACAACAGAGCTACATGCAAGAGCCTCACTGTTAAATTCTGGGCGGGCACTCCAACTCTGAGCCACACCCCCATCCCGGGTGGTTCTAACCCTTAGTCACAAACTGAGCCGGCACTGGTAGGTTCTACGCAGGCGCCACAGCCCGTTTCTTACTGGTGGATACCAGGCAAGTTCTCCACTGTCGAGCCCCATTCCTAGCTCTCTCTTCTCACTTTTGATTTTATTTGTGTCTCATAATTCCTGGTAGGACCTCAACTCTCTAGGGCCTTGCACTCCCCATACCCCTACCTCAGCCTCCTGAATGCTGAGGTCTGCCCACCATGCCCAGCCTGGTATTCTAGTTCTGTTTAATGACACACGTTTGGACTGTTAGGATCAAGCAGAACTCAGCCGCTGTGTTTGGAATTCCTTTCTGAAAGTTAAGTCTGGGCTGATGAAGACAGCACTGAGGCCCAGGGAAAGGCTGTGAAGACTTGACAGGAAGTAGCTATGTGGGGAGAGCTTTGCTGACAGCAGTAACAGGCAGTCCTGTGTAAATAGAGCAGGAGATAGAGGTGGGGACAAATCCAGGTCTCCAGCCTGCCGATGCAGAAGAAAAGCTGGATGCTGGGGGGACATTTGGGGAAACACAAGCTCAGTTTGAATACCTGGGTAGGGTATCTCACCAAAATGCCAGACGAAATCATGCTTGAGACAGGGCTCCCAGCAGGAGGATTGCCTTCGATGCTTGCTACTTTCAGGGCTGATTTCTTTTGGAGAAGCTTCACTCTGGATAAAGAGATTACTTTGTTTTCTGATGGAAGGAGTTTCAGACCAGGGTAGACCAGGCACAGGGGCTACAAATGGGGCTGCTCTGTGAAGCCAAAGCAGCAGGTGCCTTCTGCTAACCCTGACCCTGGCTGAGTCTTCGTGGTTCTTTAAGCAGAGGTCTTACCAAATGGGGCCACCACTCACATGAAGAAGACGAGGCAGAGGCAGACAGCCATGAGACCAGCTCCTCCCACGGCCCCTTGGACCACTCCTATACTGGGTTCTGGTTTGTCTGTTAACAAGAAAGGCCTGGGTGATGGAAAGTTTTCCTCTCAAGCGGTCATCTCAGCAGCCAACTTTCTGCAGCCCATTATTTATAAGAATGTCCACTGCCACTCTGGTCTAGGTCCATTCTTCCCCATGGGTGTATGCGTGTACAGCTTCCTATCCCCAGACCTCCTACCAACCCAACAGAGAGGAAACCGTGGAACACTAGCCCCGTTTAAGCCGAGTCAGCCCTAATTTGTTCACCCAGACGTCTTGTACAACCCAGACATTACCCTTGGTGACCTCTTGACTTGGCAGCAGCAACACAGTGGCACTCTGAACCTCATTGTCGTTCCAAGCCTCACAACGGAGTCTGTGACCAGCGCTGAACTCCTTGCTGAGGATCAGAGAGCTGTTGGCCCATGGTCCTGTGGAGCTGGAGGTGACCTGGAAAGAGGCATTGCTGCTGTTCCCCTCCAGCAGTCCCTCCCCCAGCCACCAGCACAGGGAGGGGGCGGGCCAGGCTCTGCAGGAGCAGCTGCAGTAGAGAGCCTCAGCCTCCCAGGAGCAGGAGGGTGCCAGCAGCTGTAGAAGGCCTGGAGAGTGGAACACAAAGAGAGGCATCACAGGGGCTTTCCAAGTTTTGTTGCAATGCCCCACCCCCATCATCTTCCAACTCACTCCTTATGATGAGGCTCACAGAGGCCACCTGAGCACCTAGACTGTTCTGAGCTCGACAGGTATAGTTTCCATGGTCCTCCAACTCCACCCTCGGCAGCCGCAGTTCCTCATTGGAGAGCTGGATGTGCCTCTGGGTCTGTTGCTCCCAGCTCAGCGTGGCAGGGGGGTTGCTGTCGGCAGCACAGACCAGGCGCAGGGACTCACCCTCTTGGATATGCAGAGATGAGCCACTGTGCAGGATTTCAGGTTCTGAGGAGGCAGAGAGGAGGCTTGAGCCCAGTCACAGGGGGCTTTTGCCTTTCTTTCTCCTCCCTTTACCACACCTGTCTTCTCTTCTGCTGGCTGATGGCCTCACACCGTAAAGAGTGCATAGACAGTATCTCTTAGAGGTGTGAGACCATCAGAGCTACTCTGGGTTCCACTCTTCTCTGCCAACTTAGATGCCTTACTTGCCCTGGAGAGTTTGTCCTTCTGTCTCTCACGGCATCTCACTAAGGCCTGCCTAACTCCACGTGTCCTGGGAGCTCACAGTCCCAGTAGTAGGTGCCTAAGGCAGGCATGGCACAGCACGTGGTGGTTTTTATAGTGGATCTGTCTCCAAAGCTCAGGGATATTCTCAGGGCAAGAAGGTCTTCCAGGAGGAGGAAAGCTGAGGGAGAATGTGAAGGACAGTGGGGCTGTCCAGGGACAATGCTATAGTGAGACAAAATCACCCTCCGCTAACTGTAGGGCACTGAAAAGTCCCTTCACCTACCAAACAGATGACTTTGGAAGCTATCACAGACAACTTATTGTTATTATTTGGAAATTATTAGTTATAATTTGGAAATTATCACAATAGAATTTATTGTTGTTATTATTATTTTTGTGAGAGAGGGTCTCATTTACCTCAGGCAGCTTCAAACTTATGGAGATGAGGGTCACTTGGGATTTTTGAGCCTCCTGCTTCCACCTCTCAAGTGCTGGGTTTGCGGGAGTGCAATTACCATGTGCAGCTTGTGCAGTGCTGGGGATTCCAGCCGAGGCTTCCTGCCTGCTAGGGTAGCACTCTACCAACGGAGGCACAGCCTCAGCACAGAAGTAACACCACAAAAGAGACTCGGTTTCTTGAGAGGATAAAGGGACTTCATCTGTGGCACGAGGGAGGGTGGGGTGCTGGTTAAGGAGAGACACCGTTCCTGAGATATGCATAAGACAAAGTCCATGCTGTGCAAATTGGCAGCATGTGTACAAGATACAAATGACCCTTCGTAATGGAATTTTCTACCTCAGGAAGTAATTTTATAGACAGGTCACATGAATAAAGGGTTTTCATGTAAGTCACTTATTGAATAAAAGACAAGGAACGCCAGTTTTCTGTCAAGAGAAAAGAGGGTAAATGTGCTATCATATCATTAGAAAACCATGGAGTTACTAATATGTGTGAACAAGAAGGTCTCTAAGAAAACTATGTCTAAGGGGAAAAAGTTAATTCAGTCACTTGCCATTGATTGACACATGTATTGTGCCCGGGTAGGCTTGACCACGAAGGCACCGTAAAGATAATTAAAAATTAAGTTTATATGAAGAAGCAAGAGGTGAGACTTTAGACAACCTCAAATATCAGGGCATGCAGGCTTTTTTTTTTTTTTTTTTTTAACGCCAGAGGGTGTCTGCACATGGGTTACACTGTGAACAGGGAACAGAACTCAGAAATACAGAGACCAGAATTCAGGAAGGTGTAGATTACATGCTTCAGATTGGGGGTTTGATGGCCAAGGGCAGGAAATGGGAAGAGAGTGAACTCAGAGCAGAATGAGGAAGTTAGCAGTTTCCTGTAGACTAGCCAGGGCAGGGTCTGTTGTCTCTTTTTGCAACTAAGTGTCTGGGGTGGGTATCAGTTGCTTTGCTTCCACAATCCCTAGCCTTGACTTTTGCCAGGAGTTAGTTTCTTTAGAAACTTCATTAACAAAGGGTGTAGAGTGCAGCTCAGTGCTTTAGTTCCATCCTATATAAGTAAGTAAATAATAAAGAAGAAATTGATAAAGTTGTAGTGTGTGAAGATGTATGTTTCTCCTCCTACCCCAGGGCCTCAGTGTGTGTGTGTGTGGGGGGGAGTGTGTGTGGGGGTGTGTTTAATGTGCATACAAGACTACCTGTGTATGGTCAACCGAAACAGAATATTAGACACTAAGAGCTATTACTATTAATTTTTTATATGGGCAGAATTATATTGCACTAAAATTCATATATATTGGAGCCCCAACCACCAATATATCATAGAGGTAACTGGGAGGTAATTAAGGTAGATGAGATCGTAGAATAGATGTGTCAATGGTAGAATTAATGGGGCTGTAATAAGACAGCAGAGTGCTTGTGTGGTCTGTTTCTGCTGTCCGGTAAAGAGAAGACCACCTATAGCACAGGCAGGATTCCCTCACCAGGAACCAGGCAGACAGATGAGCGCCTGGAGCTGGGGCTCCCGCCTGGAGCTGGGGCTCCCGCCTGGAGCTGGGACTCCTGGCCTTCAAAGGTAAGGAGCCTGTTTCTGCTATGGAAGTCACTCCCTCTATCATGTTACAGGTGGAGGCAGAAGAAGATACATCTCACACTAACGTTGACAAAATCACCTCACAGAGAGGAAGGGAGCTGGGAATGGGGAAGGAGGGCAGGCTGGGGATGAGACACAGCCTTGGCACTGGAGAGAGACCACCATCTGTGCCTTGGCACTGGAGACTACCATCTGTGCCTTGGCACTGGAGAGAGACTACCATCTGTGCCTTGGCACTGGAGACTACCATCTGTGCCTTGGCACTGGAGACTACCATCTGTGTCTTGGCACTGGAGACTACCATCTCTGTCTTGAGAAGCCATGGGCATCTCAGGGAGAGTGCAATGTGTGGGTGAGGTGAGAGGGGATACCGTATCACCCCCTTCTCCACCATGAACCTCTTCCTGCCTGAGCTCCAAAACATCTGCTCGTCTCTGGGGGCAGTAGTTCCTGCACCCACCCAAGGGAGGAGAAATTTCGCCCTACCTGTGTTCTCTCCCCAGGACGCCCTGATGGTCAGCTTCTGTGGAGCATCTGGGCAGACAGATATGGTTGTTCTCTTTTCAGAGAGGAGGTGGTTGCTGGTATTTCACCCCCGTGCTCTTTTCTTCTCCCACACTCCTAGCTTTCAGGACCCATCACCCAGTTATACCCACTCCATCCTGCACCCTAATATCCCATCCCCCCAAACCCTGGTTTCCTGGCTTGGCACTCACAGGTGACACTGAGCTGTTCAGTCCTCTCCACAGTAACACCAACAGCAGGGAAGGTCACCTGACAGGTGATGTTAGTACCGTGGTCCTGGGGCCCGGGCGTGAGCTTCAGCTCTGAGGAGAGGGTGGTCCTAGTGCCCAGGGAGGTGAGGGCAGATGACATCCAGGAGAAGATGGGGGGTGTTCCCCTCTCACAAGCCCAGGGCAGAGAACAGATCATTTGGGTGGAAGTGCCAGACACCAGGGTAGGCATAATTTGGAAGTTAGGAGTTTCAGTCAGAGCTGGACAGAGAGAGGTTGGGACACAAGACAGTCAGCTTCGTTATTTGGTCTGAGGACACCCAGAGCTTTGGGACAAGGACCCCCACACATGCCCTCATCACATACCTATCACATGCACAAAGAGCTTCTGTTCTTTAAAACTGTACTTCATGCTTCCAGTCCCTTCCACTCTGAAGAAGTACTCTCGTGTGTCACTTCTCCTCGCGTCTCTGATCTCCAGGGAGCAGTTATAGGTATCTGGGCCCCCCACAAGATGGAATCGACCTTGAGCTTCCTTCTGAACTGATCGATTTGGGTCATTTGTAGCCACTGGAGAGTCTTTGTTTATAATGGCCCCCTCCTGGAACCAGTAGCCAAAGACAGAACTACTGGAAGGGGGGAAAGTGGCTTGGCAGGACACATAGATGCACAGACCCTCCTGTACTGTTACCGAACTGGCCACCGAGAGTTTATAATCCGCCATCTCAACCAGGGATCCTGCAAATAAATGAGAGTTATCTCGGTCCTGTTCCACCAGCCCTATAGCTGTCCCTACTCACCTGCCCAGAGCAGACACAGAAACAGGAGCCACAGCATCACACAGTGGAAGATTCTGGGCTCTTCTAGGTGGCCGGAGAAAGGAGGTTTGGTCAGTTTGAGGCGGGTCCTTGAGGAGAGAATGACAGGCTTCGATGTCACAGGACTGAGACAACGTCCTCCTGAAAGTCCAGGAATGAGGAAAGAGAGCAACCGACCACAGAGAAGGAACTTTCCTCCCGTAGGTTATCAGAGCTCTTGGAGAGCAAGCACTTCCACTTTTCACGTGGGGTATCGCGGGAGTCACAGTCAGCAAGAAAGACACACCCTCTGCTCCTGAACCCTATCTGTAGCATTTGTTTCTCATTAGTCTGATGGTCAGGGACAAGGCTTAGCAGGTAAAAGCACTTGCCACTAAGCCTGATGACCTAAGTGTAGTCCCCAGGACCCACATTGTGGAAGGAATGAACTGGCTCTCATAAGTTGTCCTTTGCCCCCACTTATGCATGGTGGCACACTCATACCATAGTGAGCACACACACACACACACACACACACACACACACACACACACATTAAAAAATAAATGCAATCAAGTTTTTTTTTTTAATGTATGAAGAGACAATAGGGACACTCGTTGCCTAAGTTGCTGTTAGAGATTATCCTGACAAAATAGCTTAAAGAAAGAAAGGTTTATTTTGGTTCAGAGTTTGAAATTACAGTCCATTGTGGTGAGGCCCATTGATGGCTACCAGGTATGCACGAAACAGAGTGAGAGTTGATAGAATGTTCTCAGCTCACCGTATAGTCTAGGATCTCAGTCTATGGGACAGTGTTAACCTAGCCATGATGATCACCCACTGGCATGCTTGGCAGCCCATCTCCCAGTTAAGCCTAGATTTCCTCAAGTTTCCAGCTGAGGCTAACCATCGCAGGCATAGACACAGATAGGACATCCACATGAGGAGAAGACTTCATCTGCAGGGTAAAGAGAGGCCTCGGGAGAAATCTTTGTTGTAAAAATGTTCATCTAGGCTGGACGGTGGTGGCACACATCTTTAATCCCAGTATTGGGAGGCAGAAGCAGGTAAATTCTGTGAGTTCAAGGCCAGCCTGGTGTTCAAGAGCTAATTTCAGGACAGGCTCCAATGCTACAGAGAAACCCTGTCTTGAAAAACAAAACAAACAAACAAACAAACAAAAAGTTGACTTAGAGCTTCCAGAACTGAGAAAAATAAAGACGTTGAAGCTGCTCGGTATGTGCGTATGGTATATTAGTCAGGGCTCTCTAAAGGGATTGAACTGGTAGACTATGATTCTATGTGGGTAGTCCAACAATGCTTGTCTCACACTAGAGAGGACAAGAAACTGGTAGTTGCTGCTTCACCAGGCTGGATATTGCAGCAGTTCCAGTCTGGTGCTGAAGGACAGGAGAATTACTAGAGAGCTGCTGGTCCTCAGTCTATACTGAAAGTTTGAAGAAACCGGTTCTAACGTCAGTGAAGGAAGGAAGCAGCAGCAAGATGCTGTTGGGAGTCTCCTGTTCCACACGGGAGATGGGTGAGCCCATGAGCTCATACCGCTGCCTGACACTGTGCGGTCTCCGTGAATAGATGGGGTCTGAAGACTCTTCTGGTAAGAGGTGTGTGTGATGGGGGTACATCACACACACCTCATCTTCTGTTTTGCTCCTCAGCCCTAAGTCCTATTGCCAACACACACTGGAGTCTTCTTCAGTTGCCTCTTGCTTTACTTCTGAGGTTTGTCATTGTGCTCAGGGAAAGGAGGAGGAAGTGAGTCAACGCCATCTTTTCTGTACCAGAGGTCTGCCAGTCACTCTGTAATGTTCTGACCAGTAGGTGGAGAAGTGTACCCATACTCTCCTTATAACCCTTCTCATAAGCAGGGGTAGAGTGTGGGCATCAGGTACTTTTGAGATAGAAGCAGATCATTAATCTTCTTAGCAGCTGCCATGAATGCTGGCATCATGATCCCATCATGTTCAGAGTGCTACCAGAAAATTTGGGACTTTTTTTTGCTGAATCTGATTTTTACTATTTTAATATTTTTTTTTCCAGGAGGAAGCTTACAGGCTCCTATTGTTGTCTACTACCTATACCCAAACACTTGCTTTTAAATAAAAACGATTTTTTAAATATATATGTGTGCATCTGTTTATGTGCACCACATATGTGCCTGGCACCTGTAGAGGTCAGAAAAGGAGATCAGATTCACTGGAACGGGCAGCTGTGAGTCACTTGATCTGGGTACTGGTAACTGAACTCAAGACCTGTTCAAGAGCAGGACGCTCTTAACCACTGAACCATCTCTCCAGCTCCCAGGCACCTGCTTCTGAGCTATTTCTAAAGAGAAGAAAGTGATAACATGGTCATGGGTGTTACTGGAGGAAGGGCATGGATACACACGGGAAGAAAGGGGTATCCTAGAATGGACACGGAGACACCAGAGAAGAAAGAACATCTGAGTCTTCTCTTCTTGTCTGCACTGGATGGTCCCTAAACATCTGTGTGGCTCATATGCTTCCAAAAGGGCCAGAAGCAATGGGCCTGCGATGTGGTTATTGGATGCTTGAGTCACCAACTGGTCGCACTTGGTCACACCTCACAGGATGCCAACATGCAGATTCAAGGGCATACCCTGGCACCTGACTATCCTACCAACTGCTCTGTTGGGTAGGGACTAGATGTCATTACCAGTGGAACCAGGCAGTGTAGGAGCTACTCATTTGGAACATATGTCAGGACTGAGGACCAATACAGTAAAAAGAAATGTCCTGGGAGTCAGAAGCAGACAGATCTCTGCAAGTTCAAGGGCAGCCTTGTCTACATAGGAAGTTCCTGGCAGTCGTGGTTAAATAAATACATAAATGGGATTAGAATAAATGGCCCAAGATTTTCAGGACTGTGTCATATTCCATGTGACCATGTCACATGTGTGACAAAGATAAGGCACATCCAACACCCGGGGTGAGCTGTGATGTGCCCTGTGGATTACAGGTAATAGAGATGATACACACATGTGGGTTTATCCTTCGTGACAGTGGACCATCTGAAGGGAGATGACAACAACATCGGAGTCTGTGAATGTGAAGACAGTGAGAAACAGGTTGTTGTCCCTGACAGTGCCAGGCTTTGGTGTCACAGACCCAGGCAAATCTTCAGAAACGAGGTCAGAGGGCTGAGGAACCACAGAAGAGAAACTTCCTACCCACACATAAGCTGATCTGTTAAGGAGAGAAAATAGTCCGTGTGGGGCTCCATGGGGGAAGAGGGAAGAGGACCTGCACTCAGGTCCTGGTCCCCATCTGTGCCCCCCCATGCCACTGTCACCATCTGTGCCCCCCACACCACTGTCACCATCTGTGCCCCCCCACTGTCACCATCTGTGCCCCCCCCACTGTCACCATCTGTGCCCCCCATGCCACTGTCACCATCTGTGCCCCCCACTGTCACCATCTGTGCCCCCCCACTGTCACCATCTGTGCCCCCCATGCCACTGTCACCATCTGTGCCCCCCACACCACTGTCACCATCTGTGCCCCCCCACTGTCACCATCTGTGCCCCCCACACCACTGTCACCATCTGTGCCCCCCCATGCCACTGTCACCATCTGTGCTCCCCACACCACTGTCACCATCTTATGTCCTCTGTGGCCTTTCACTGCTTCTAGATGTTCTGGATGGTCGACCTGTCAGGGGCAGGACTCAGGAGAGGTTCACAGAGAAACCATGGGGGGAAAACATGAAAAAGTTTCCTGGGATGAAGACAAGTGGGGCTGAACAAATTACTAAATGAGGAATGGAAAATGCAAATGAATTCAACATGTTCTTCATGGGCAGTTCCCCACTGCTGGGAAGTGGAGTCAGAAAAGAGACTGAGAGGCTCTGAGAAATGAGAAGCTGCTTGTGATTGATGTGGGGGCTTATGGGAATCCTCACTAACTGAGTCAAGTGTGTAGACGTGGGCTTTGGTAGCTTCATTAGGACATGGCCCCCTGGGGGCTTCCTAACCCACTTAATACTCTTCTCTTGGTGGCCCTGGTGTGGATTGTTCAAAACAGGTGCCAAGAGCCTGGCATATGGAGCAGACGAGAAGAACTGAGTTGCTGGATGCTGTGGTTTAAGTGGCAGAGAGTCCTAGCCCATGTCCCCCTCCAAGCCTCTTTTCTCATTTGTCAAACAGGACTAACCACAGCCCCAGCCCTCGGTCTGAGGCAATCCCAGTGGGAGAATGGAGGACAAAATTTTCTGTAGACTCCGAAATACTGTCGTGTTGTGTGTTCCAGCATGCCCCAGAGGCTATATGGGCCACCTTGTGGTCATTCTGAGTCTTACCCATATCAAACATGTCCTTATGATTCACAGGTGCCCATGGCCTCATTGTGTGTGGCCTCACAGGAAGGAGTCTACACCACAGAGGCTGTTAGTGTAGGCTAGTTTTCCTAATGCCTGCTGCCCTGTTTGGAGAAGGGTAATAATCAAATGTACACTCTCTTGGAGAATCATGGGATGAATTGGTCCATCTTCATATTCATGTGCTGAAAGTCCCAGTCTTCAGAATGTGACTGTCTGGAAAGATGGTATTTAACGATGTTCAGTTATAACAAGGACTTTAGCATTAGAAGAGAAGCTTGGGACATAGAGATACACAGAGAAAACAATGTGGGGACACAGGAGATGCCACATGCACATCAATGAGAGAGGCCATGGGAGGAATCTGCCCTGCACACACCCTGATCTGAGACTTCCAGCCTCAGAGCTGAGAAAAAAAAGGCTATGGTGTAGCTGCCTAGTATGTGGTTCTGTGTCACCAGAGTCTGAGCAAGCTGACACCTGGAGCCTTCCTGAGGATGCCATGTGTTTCTACAAGAAAGCCACTCACATAGCCTGCTCTGCCAGTGGAGGACTAGATGTCAATGGCAAAATCAGCACAGTGTGAGTGGCCAGACTATGAGATGGGGATGCAGAGAGGATAGAGGGAGAAAGGGAAGGCTAAGGATGGGCCACCAGAAGAAGCCATTGTCACCCTACGCCAGGCCTAGATCTACATGATAGTTCTGTCATCTTGCCACCCTTGATCTTCTCTTTCCATCGCAGTACATATCTTGCCCGTGGGCCTAATGTCCTTCTGGGATGTGCTAAAGTTTGAAAGGCTCTGCAGGGACTCATGAGGGATGGAGTACAAGGAGATTAGGTCACAACTTGTCATGATCTGGGCTGAACCCCAGAAGGTCATGACTGCGGGAGCCCCGGTGATGAAATGTGAGTCTGACCATCAGATGAGACCGCTGAGTAAGATAGGCCATTCTTGGTCACAGAACAGGTTCTGAGCCAGAGACCATGAGGAAATAGTTATGTCAAACTAGCTCCACACCCAGTTCCTAACGTGGGACATTAGAAGATGAATAGAAGTGAAAAATTCCCAATTGAGAATCTAACAGTTGTTGGGCAATGAGTAATGTGTCACAAAGTGTGTGATGGGGCAAATGTGACCAACTGGGAGAGCTGGGTTCATCAGAAGGGATTGAGGGACCACTCTTGGGGCAGGTATTCAATTGAGAGACAAATAACTGTATGGTCATGAGTCTAGTCAAGGAAACCTATTTTAGTTACCTTTCTATGGTTGTGATAAAATATCATGATCAAGGCAACTTACAAAGAGAAGAGTTTGTTTGGATTTATGGTTCCAGAGGAGTTCAGTCTGATGACAGTGAAGTCATGGTGGCAGGGGAGGAAGATGGGGCTCACAGCTTGAACTACAAGCACCATGCAAAGAGAGTGAATTAGAAATGGTGCAAGTCTTTAAACTCTCAAAGCCCACCTGCAGGAACACACTTTCTCCAACAAAGCAACACTTAAGGGATTCAAACAGCAACAGCAATGGGAGATTAAGTAGTCAAAGGACTGAGACTATTGGCACTTCTCATTCAAACCACCATTACCCCAAAACAAAATATAGTCCAATGGTCTAGGGTTCCTCTCACCATCACTGATTGGCTAACATACATAGGCACAGACAATGGAAGAGCATGCATTTCCATCTCCTAGTGGCCCTCATTGTTGTAGGGTATCCACAAGAGGAGATTGCTCAGACAGGGATTTAAGTCAAAAGGAAGACATTATTAACCAGTTGGTGACTACAGTGGGTGTTTAGGATCCCAGTGAAGCCCTGAACCTTTCTCAGGATAAACTTTTAAGCACAAAAAACATGCTCTGGGTTGTCATACTTCAATTAACAATAACAGTCAGAAGTGAAACTATAGAAGCTGAAAAGCAAGGTTAGTACATTTAGAGACTTTCCAGGAAGGAAAGTGAAGGAGAGAATCCCCAGTCCACACTCTACAAATACACCTAATTTACTGACAGCAGCTGCCGAACTGCTCAGTGCTAATAACTAACAGCTCTGAAGACAGAAGCCTGTGTCTGTATGTGGTCAGATTGGAGACATGTGCTGGAGGAGGCCACTTGTTTTGTTCCCTACCACCTGGTTATCGTGACACCTTTCTGTTATCTGGTCAGTCTATCATCTAGCAGTTGCCTGGCCAGTCTGTCACTCCTCAGTCATTGGTCACATACAGAGATCTGGCTCCTATAGTAATTAAATCTTGTGGCTTCTTTTCCATCCCCACAAAAGGAAAAGGAGCCTGCCCGACCCCTTTGCATTTCCAATGTCCAGGTATTACTCTGTGGGATCCAGGAGATGTGAAATTATCTTTGATTCTCCTTTTGACCTGGTCACTCTGTGTTGTTTGTGGCTGCTAGACAGTCATGATCTTGTTGGTCCCTTATGAAGCCAGTATCCTGAGATATGGTCAGTGCTGGGGTATGAGCAGGAAAAGAAGAACGTGAGGGCATGAGGATGCACAGACTGCCCTGCTCTGTACCAGTCTCTGCACTTCCAGAATCTCTCCATGATTGCTTTCCTCAAATTCTGTATCAAAAGGAGGGTCTGCTTCAAGTGCCAGGCTATCTGCTTACATCCGGGACAGCAGTGTTGAGAAGGGCTTCTGGGCTTCTGTGAGTGAGCAGAGATGGATGGTCACGTGAGGAGAAAGTGCTGAGGAATGCACAGAAGCTGGAAAGGACCCAGAGACTCCAGTTCACAAGAGAATAACCACAGATCATAGGGAGCTGGAGCACAGACCTGATGGATAACAGAGAGACATCAGAGACCTACAAAGAGCTAGGCCGAGATCATGTCCTACCCTGTCTTACAAACTTCTCTGCTATGCTAGTATTGAACATGAACTAAAATGAGTTGGGGTTTTCCTACTTAATTATGTTGTTATCCAATTTAATGTGTTAACAAAATTTTTAGACATTATCATCAAGTGCTTTGACATTTAACCAATTTTGACATTCATTTTTCTTTTTTGAGTCAAGGTCTTGTTGTGTGTAGCCCAGGCTGGTTTTCAACTCATGGTTCTTGCCTCAACCAGGTCCCTCACAGACTGTTGGGTCTGCATGAGTATAGTGTCAGGGACAGGAGAGGCTCTTAGATGAACTAAATCTTGCAAGGGGGAGACTCCTGGGTGGAGTAAATCTGACATCTATTCATTTACTCATCCAGCGAACACACTGAGCTTTGGACTTCGCTGAGTTAGCCAAAAGAAGAGATCCTTGTGTTATGGTACCCACCTGGAGCAGTCCCCATGCCTCAAACCTGACCCCCCCGCACACACACGATTTTTGAGAGGCCAAGGCTCCCACAGAATCAGGGAGTCCTTAGCCCTAGTACAACCCTGGAACAGCCTGGCTCCGGGTTCAGAACCAGGGAAAGAAATACACCCTAAAAATGCGACCAGAGCCAGGGGAACAGACACTTACTTTGTCTCTGAACCTAGAGCCAAAGACAAGTCCCCAGACCCTGATACTGGGACCAAAAGGATGCACTAAGACCCTAGATTCAGAGCATCCCAAAGATATTTTCCTTGGTACCAAATAAGAGACAAAAGGTAAAAAAACAAAACAAAAAAACAAAACAACAACAAAAAAAAAAACAAAGAAAGAAACAGAGTTTGGCCCCAGAAACAGAGCCATCTCTGCCTCTGACACAAAACCAGTCAATCGGTTACAGTCTTGCGGTGATGTTTTGGGGATCGGAACTTTGGGTATAACATTCTGTCTTCAGAGCTGTTAGCACCCGGCAGTTCACCAATTGCTTTGCCTGTGCAGATATTTGGTGTATCCATAAAGCGTCGGCTGGGGATTCTTTCCTTTACAGTTGTTTATTAATGCTGCCTGGGTATGATGTGGATGGGAAGCCATATGTGAGTCCTCATTGTATGTGTCAATACTTCCTTCCTTGTTGCCAGTCTACATCTGCCAGTCAAATTAGCATCAGAAGAAATTACATTGTTAGAGTGAGAGGACTGCACACCAAAGTGAAGTGTTTGGTTCTGCCCACATGGCTCTCACGACATCATAGCATTTGATGTCAACAGGACTTGAAAGTTTTCTTTTTTCCCCTTTAGTCAGTCTAATTGGTATGCACTGGTGTCTTGTTCCAGTTTTACTCTGCAATTTCATAGTGCCCAATGGAGGTAAACTTGTTTTAACATGAATCTTACCCCCCTCTGTAGTGAGGAGGCGGTTTTGCAGTGGTCGTGGGAAATATACATTATATTGTTTTAATCACCATGGTGCACAGGTGAGTGGCTTTAAGGGTGCTCACTGCAATGTGCAATCATCACTACCACCAGACTCCTGATCCTTTTCCATGTCCTCACAGTGGAGCTCGCTCTGTGGCCTAGAGAGGACACCTGATGCCATGGAACCCCAGTGCTACTATCCAAGGACCTGTCTCTGATAGTTCACTAACTAGGCATGTTAGTACCACAGGAGATAGTACTCCTTTATTTAAATTCTGTTTTTTGTAATTAATTTCCTAGGCAAGTTTATTAGTAAATCTTTTATAGCATCAATTTGATTACTTCCAGTTTCGCCTGCATCAGTACCATGCCCATATTGGACCAAATTTGGTACAAGCTAGGTTCATCAGGGAAGAGGGAACCTCAACTGAAAAAATAATGCCTCCATCCTGTAGGCAAGCTTGTGGAGCATTTTCTTGATTAATGTTTGATGCTCTGTTTTTGAGTTTGTTTGATTTGCAAAGGTTTGCTTATTTTATTTTTAGAGACAGGGACTTTCTTCTGTAGCCCTGGCTATCCTGGAACTCATTATGTAAACTCAGATGACCTTGAACTCACAGAGATCCACCTGCCTCTGCCTCCCGAGTGCTGGAATTAAAGGCCACCACACCTAGCTGTTTAAAACATTTTTAAAATTTTTATTTTCATTTTATGTACGTGAGTTGTTTGACTGAGTGTATGTATGTCTGGTACCCACAAAGACCAGAGAAGAGAGGAGGATCCTGTAGCATGTGGGCACTGGGAACTGAACCTGGGTCCTCTGCAAGATCAGACAATGCTCTTAACTACTGAGTCATCTTTTCAGCCCTAAAACACCTTTTTCAAAAATCGTTTTCTTGAGAGGTTGTCTTCCTATAAATATAAAGTTAGCCTTGATTTGTGGTGGTCTACTTACTTCTAACTCTTTGAATACTGGAATTATAGGTGTATGCTACCATCCCCAGCCCAGAAAAATAAAATAAATATTAAAGATAAATTATAACTCTGAGGTCTGCTTCACATGAGTGTCATGATCAGTTGGAGTTATATATAGTGATTCAGTGCTTGCCTTTGGACCCCTGTACAAGATAAAGACCTGTGATTGACCATGGACTAGAATGAGACTATTTCCATATTGGGGCATGCCATTTTAGTCCTTTCTGTTAGGAGGGATTTGGGGTACATTATACTTTCTGGGAAGCATTTATTGGTTGTCAAGATAGTGATGACTTCAGAAACCTGGGGCAGGTTACTGGCTAGGAGGCACATTGTACCTGGCACTCCTGTGCTTCACTGGGTGCAGGTTTCTGGAAGGTACTGGTATCATGACAGGCTGGAAGAGCTCAGTGTGGGGATGTCCTGGTGTACATTTGCAGATTTTCTGGGCTAAGGATGGGTTAGTGAATTTAAGCAATGTGTCCAAACCAGAATAGACTGTGTGCCTGTGAATGGACAGGAAAATGTCTAGAAACTCAGACTAGAATCATGTTACCCTAAGCTCTCTGGGCAACAGGAAACAGAAATGCTGTTTTCAGATGCTGACTACAGAAGGGATTGACTAACTACTATGGTGGCCAGTGCGTTCCTTAGAAAGAAAACAGCTTGAATCTGTTCCCTTGTTCTTCTATTTAGTGACCTGTAAGCAAATTAAGCGGAAATCTAATGCTTAGTATGTGTAGCTGAAAGAGTTGTTTGAAATTAAATAAAAATTCAATTGACAGCTTACTGATTACCACCTGCCAGACAACTACTGAAAGCTTGGTGAACCTTCCTGGCTGGCCGTGCCATTTTAGATCCCTAAAACATACCTCTGTCCTCATTTTGGAAACCACTAAGTAACTATCTTCAAATTCTTCCATTTAATAGATGGATGTCCCAAAATGAATCTTTTCTTGACTTTTGCTGAAACTCATTCAAAGGGTTCTCTATTCCCCACAAACCCAGTCTCTCTGACTTGTCCCTAGTTTTGCAACAGGACACCAGCTACAGCCTCCCCTCTACTTCTCCATGCTTCCTGTGAATCCCACAGACCATCCTGGGTCTCTCCCCCACTTGTTCCTGTGTCCACACCTGAGCTTGGGCAGACACACCACTGCTCAACCAGAGGCCAGGCCTGTCAGAAGACCAGGTAGCCTGCCCGCAGACCTCCTCTGCAATCTCTGTTCCCCTAGTGTACCCACACTCTCAGGCTCATCCCTGGCTCTACAGCATGACCCAAACTGTAGTCTCCCTTTCTTCCTATGTGTTCCTCCTTTGGACCCCACAGACCATCTCCTCTTGTTCCCTCTCCCCCACTCATCAGTGCATGCCAGCCTCCAACAACAGCAAGCATTTCCATACCACTCAGGAGGTCAGTAAAACAGTCAAGACACAGCCATCACAGTCAGAGAAGAAACAGAAACCAAGGAACAAAATGCCCATGCCACAAAGACAAATCCAGAAATCAGCACCTTGACCTATAATCACCCTAGAACAAGATTCCAGCATAAGAATACAATCAATAGCAGCCAGGACAACATGCATCCATTAGAGCCCAACTATCCTACCACAGCAGTCCCTGGATATAGTTCAATATAAATATAAATATAAATATAAATATAAATATAAATATAAATAGCTGAAGCACAAGAAAAAGACCTTAAAACCAACTATGTAAAGGAAGATGATAGAGGTTCTTAAAGAGGAAATGGATAAGTCCCTTAAAGTAATCCAGGAACATGTTAACAAAAAATTGAACAAAATTAATTAATCCCTTAAAGAAAGACAAGAAAGAAAAAAACAAATAGTTGAAGAAAATGAATACAATTGTTCATGACATAAAAATGGAAATAGTATTAATAAAGAAAGCACAGATGAATGGGACACAATGAAAGCAGTGCTAAGAGGAAAGTTCATAGCACTAAGTGCCCACTTAAAGAAAACGGAGAAAGCACTCATTGGAGACTTAACAGTACACCTGAAAGCTCTGGAAAAAAAAGAAGCAGACTCACCTAGGAGAAGTAGAAGACTGGAAATAATCAAACTGAGGGCAGAAATCAACAAAATAAAAACACAGAAAACAATCCAAAGAATCAATGAAACAAGAAGCTGGTTCTTGGAGAAAATCAACAAGATTGACAAACCCTTAGCCAAACTAATCAAACGGCAGAGGGAGAACACGCATATTAATAAGATCAGAAATGAAAAGGGGGACATAACCACAGACACAGAGGAAATTCAGAGAATCATTAGATCTTACTACAAAAGCCTGTATGCCACAAAATTGGAAAATGTAAAAGAAATGGACAGTTTTTTAGATAAATACCATATACCAAAGTTAAACCAGGACCAGGTAAATGCTCTAAATCATCCGGTTAGTCGCGAAGAATTAGAAACTGTTATCAGAAACCTCCCTACCAAAAAGAGCCCAGGACCAGATGGTTTCAATGCGGAGTTCTACCAGAACTTCCAAGAAGACCTAATACCTATACTCCTTAAGGTATTTCATAATATAGAAACATAACAGTCATTGCCAAATTCCTTCTATGAAGCTACAGTTACCCTGATACCTAAACCACACAAAGACTCAACCAAGAAAGAGAATTACAGGCCAATCTCACTCATGAACATTGACGCAAAAATTCTCAATAAATACTGGCAACCGATCCAAGAACACATTAGAAAATTATCCATTACGATCAAGTAGGCTTCATCCCAGAGATGCAGGGCTGGTTCAACATACGAAAATCTATCAATGTAATCCATCATATAAATAAACTGAAGGAAAAAAAACCATATGGTCATCTCATTAGATGCTGAAAAAGCATTTGACAAAATTCAGCACCCTTTTATGATAAAGGTCTTGGAGAGATTAGGGATACAAGGGTCATTCCTAAATATAATAAAGCTATTTACAGCAAGCCGACAGCTAACATCAAATTAAACGGAGAGAAACTCAAGGCTATCCCACTAAATTCAGGAACACGACAAGGCTGTCCACTCTCTCCTTATCTCTTCAATAGTGCTTGAAGTTCTAGCAATAGCAATAAGACAACATAAGGGAATCAAGGGGATTCAATTTGGAAAGGAAGAAGTTAAACTTTCATTATTGCAGATGATATGATAGTATACATAAGCGACCCCCAAAAACTCCACCAAAGAACTCCTACAGCTGATAAACTCCTTCAGTAACGTGGCAGGTTACAAGATCAACTCCAAAAAATCAGTCGCCCTCCTATACACAAAGGATAAGGAAGCAGAGAGGGAAATCAGAGAAGTATCACCTTTCACAATAGCCACAAATAGCATAAGATATCTGGGAGTATCTCTAACCAAGGAAGTGAAGGATTTATTTGACAAGAACTTTAAGTCTTTGAAGAAAGAAATTGAAGAGGATACCAGAAATGGAAGGATCTCCCCTGCTCGTGGATTGGGAGGATCAACATAGTAAAAATGGCAATTCTACCAAAAGCAATCTATAGATTCAATGCAATCCCAATCAAGGTCCCATTAAAATTCTTCACAGAGATTGAGAGGACAATAATCAACTTTATATGGAAAAAAAAGAAAGTCAGGATAGCCAAAACAATCTTATACAATAAAGGTTCTTCTGGAGGCATTACCATCCCTGACTTCAAACTCTATTACAAAGCTACAGTATTGAAAACAGCTTGGTATTGGCATAAAAACAGAGAAGTTGACCAATGGAATCGTATAGAAGACCCGGATCTTAAACCACAAACCTATGAACACCTGATTTTTGATAAAGGAGCCAAGAGTACACAATGGAAGAAAGAGGGCATCTTCAACAAATGGTGCTGGCATAACTGGATGTCAACCTGTAGAAGAATGAAAGTAGATCCATATCTATCACCATGCACAAAACTCAAGTCCAAATGGATTAAAGACCTCAATATTAATTTGAACACATTGAGCTTGATAGAGGAGAAAGTGGGAAGTACTCTACAACAAATGGGCACAGGGAACCGTTTCCTACGCATAACCCCAGCTGCACAGACCTTAAGGGCAACATTGAATAAATGGGACCTCCTGAAGTTGAGCAGCTTCTGTAAAGCAAAGGACATCGTCACTAAGACACAAAGGCAGCCTACTGACTGGGAAAAGATCTTCACCAACCCTGCAACTGACAAAGGTCTGATCTCTAAAATATATAAGGAACTCAAGAGACTAGACGGTAAAATGCCAATTAACCCAATTAAAAAATGGGGCGCTGAACTGAACAGAGAATTCTCAACAGAAGAAGTTCGAATGGCCAAAAGACACTTAAGGTCATGCTCAACCTCCCTAGCTATCAGGGAAATGCAAATCAAAACAACTTTGAGATATCATCTTACACCTGTCAGATTGGCTAAAATCCAAAACACCAATAATAACCTTTGCTGGAGAGGTTGTGGGGTAAGGGGTACACTCATCCATTGCTGGTGGGAATGCACACTTGTGCAACCACTTTGGAAAGCAGTGTGGCGGTTTTCTCAGGAAATTCAGGATCAACCTACCCCAGGACCCAGCAATTCCACTATTGGGAATCTACCCAAGAGATGCCCAATCATACAACAAAAAGCATATGCTCATCTATGTTCATAGCAGCATTATTTGTAATAGCCAGATCCTGGAAACAACCTAGATGCCCTTCAGTGGAAGAATGGATGAAGAAACTGTGGAATATATACATGCTAGAATACTACTCAGCGGTAAAAAACAATGACATCTTGAATTTTGCAGGCAAATGGATGGAAATAGAAAACACTATTCTGAGTGAGGTAACCCAGACCCAAAAAGATGAATATGGGATGTACTCACTCATAATCGGTTTCTAGCCATAATTAAAGGACATCGAGCCTATAAATTTGGGATCCTTGAGAAGATAATAAGAAGGTGAACTCCCCCAAAAAGATATAGTAATCCTCCTGGATATTGGAAGTAGACACGATCGCCAGGCAAAATTGGGAACTTGAGGGTTTGGCAAGACTGGGCCAAGGGAAGATGGGGAGAGAAAAGTGTGAAGGGGAGAACGGGGGGAGCTCGGAGGAATGGGGTGCTTGGGATATAGGAAGGGTGGATATGGGAGCAGGGAAGCATATATCTTAATTTAAGGAGCTACCTGAGGGTTGTCAAGAGACTTGACCCTAGAGGGGTTCCCAGGTTCCAGGGAGACGCCCCCAGTTAGTTCCTTGGGTAGCTGAGGTGAGGGAGCCTGAAAAGGCCAGTTCCTATAGCCATACTGATGAATTTCTTGCATATCACCATAGAACCTCCACCTGACGATAGATGAAGAAAAATGAACAGAGCCCCACATTGGAGCACCGGACTGAGCTCCCAAGGTCCTGATGAGGAGCAGAAGGAGCGAGAACATGAGAAAGAAAGTCAGGAACGAGAGGGGTGCGTTACTCATGGAGACGGTGGGACAGAACTAATGGGAGATCACCAACTCCAGTTGAATGGGACTGATGGATCATGCGACCAAACCCGTCTCTCTGAATGTGGCCAACAGCGGGGGCTGGACTGTGAAGCAAAGGACAATGGCTCTGGGCTCTGATTCTTCTGCATGGACGGGCTCTGTGGGAGCCTTCTCAGCTTGGTCGATCACCTTCCTGGACCTGGGGGGAGTTGGAGGACCTTGGTCTTAGCATAGAGTGGGGAACCCTGATGGCTCCTTGGCCTTGAGAGGGAGGGAGGGGAGGTATGGGTGGAGGGGGAGGGGAGGGAAGGGAAGGGGGAGGCGGAGGGGGAGGGAGGGGGGAGGAGGAAGGAAGGAGATGGAATTTTTAAATATAAAAAAATAAACCATGAGAAAAAAAAAGGAAAGCACAGATGATGCGAATTTTTTAATGAAAATTTAGAAAGTGGAACAGTAACTACAGAAGTAAGCTTCACCTACAGAATACAAACAATGGAAGAGAGAATCTTAGTCATTGAAGACACAACAGAAGAAATGGATACTTTGGTTAAGAAAATGTAAATCTAAAAAATCTGACACAAAACATTCAGGAAATCTGGGACATTACGAAAAGAACAAAAGAAAAAATCTAAGAATAATAGAAATAGAGGAAGGAGAAGAAACCCAGCTCAAATGTCCAGAAAATATTTCACAAGTCACAGAAGAAAATTTTCCTAACCTAAAGAAGGAGCTACCGATAAAGGTACAAGAAACATAGAGAATGCCAAATACATTGGACCAGAAAAAGAAAGTCTCCTTAGCATATAGCAATTAAAACATAAAATTCAGAATAAAGAAAGAATATTAAAATCTGTAGAGGCAAAAGATCAAGTAACATTTAGGCTACCTATTAGAATTACACATGACTTCTAAATGGAGAGCCAGATCAGATGTGATACAGACTCCGAGAGACCACAGGTGCCAACCAGACTACTCTTCCCAATAACTCTTAATCACTATAGATGGAGAGAAAAAAGACATTCCATGATATAAAGTCAAATTTAAAACAATATCTATCTACAAATCAAGCCTTACAGAGGTGCTAGAAGGAAAACTGTAATGTAAGTGGGTTGATTATATACCCGTGAAAACAAAGGAATAAATAATCTCACATCTGAAAAACCCAAAGAAGGAAGTACATGCATGTGTGCACGCACGCGCGTGTGCCACCCCCCCCATATCACCCATCACTACAACCCAAAACAAAATAACAGGAATCAATAATCACTGATCATTGATATCTCTCAACAATCAATAGCCTCAATTCACCAATTAAATAAAAAGACTAACAGAATGGATGCAGAAACAGTACCCATCCTTCCATTTGTGTCCAAAACCACACCTCAATATCAAGACAGACATTACCTCAAGGTAAAGGTTGGAAAAATACATTACAAGCAAATGAACCCAATAAGAAGCTTGTATATCCATTTTAATATCCAACATAATAGACTTCAAACCAAAAGTAGTCAAAACAGATAAGGAAGGACATTTCACACTAAGTAAAGGAAAAATCCAAGATGACATTTCAGTTCTTAACATCTATGCCCCAAACATAAAGGCACTCTCTTTAGAAAAAAAAGCACTTCTGCATCTTAAACCACATATTGACCCTCACACACTGATAGTGGGAGATATCAACACCTGACTCTCACCAACGGATAGGTCATCCAGACAAAACCTGAACAGAGAAATGCTGGAACTAATAGATGTTATAAACCAAATGGACCTACCAGATATTTATAGAACGTTTTTCTACACACAAAAGAATATAACTTTTTCTCTGTTCCTCATGTAAGTTTCTCCAAATTGACTGCATACTCAGAAATAAAGCAAGTCTCAACAGATAAAAGATAATTGAAATAACACCCTGAGTCCTATCAGACCACCATGAATTAAAGCCAGATATAAGCAACAACAGAAACAACAGAGTTTACAGACTTGCAGAAAGAGAACAACTCTCTATGAATGAAAAATGGGTCAAGATAGAAATAAACAAAGTAAAGATTTCCTAGAATTGAATAAAAAATTGCTTTTTTGAATAAAAAACAAGCTAGGTGGTGTTGGCACACACCTTTAATCCCAACACTTGGGAGGCAGAGGTAGGTCAATTTCTGTTACTTAGAGGCCAGCCTGGTTATAAAGAGAGTTCTAGCACAGCCAGAACTGCTACACAGAGAAATCCTGTTCTTCCCCAGCCCCCCTCCAAAAAAAGAAGAAGAGGGCTACAAACATACCCAAACTTATGGGACACAATGAAGGCTATTTGATAATTCATAATAATAAGTGACTACATTAAAAAAAAACCTGGAGAGATCTCTTATTAGCAATGTAATAATCACACCTGAAAGCTCTAGAACAAAAAATAAAACTCACTAAGATCAACAAACCCTTACCTAAACTAACTAAAAGACGGAGAGAGAAAATCCAAATTAACAAAAGCAGACAATGAACAAGGGGGACGTAACAGACACTAAGGAAATCCAGAGAATCATAAAAGCATACTTTAAAAACCTGTACTCCACCAAATTGGAAAATCAAAAGAAATGAGTAATTTTCTCAGTAGGTATTACTAAAGTTAAATCAATATCAGATAAACAATTTAAAAAGACCTATAACCCCTAGTGAAATCGAAGCAGTCATTAAAAATCTTCCATCCAAAGAAGCCCTGAGCCAGAATTTAGCACAGAATTCTACCAAACTTTCAAAGAGTTAACTCAAATACTCTTTAAATTACTGCAGAAAATAGAAACAGAAGGAATATTATCCAATTCATTTTATAAGGCCACAGTTACCCAAATCACATAAAGACTCAACACAGAAAGATAATTACAGAACAAATTTCCCTTATGAACATAGATGCAAAATACTAAATAAAATACTTGCAAAATGAATCTCAGAACAAATCAAAAGATCACCCACTATGCCGGAGGTGGTGCATACCTTTACTGGGGAGGCAGACACAGGTGTAAGTTCTGTAAATTCGAGGACAGTCTGGTCTATAGAATGAGTTCAAGGGACAGGCTCAAAGCTACAGAGAAACCCTGTCTTGAAAAACAAACAAATTTCTGGGTGGTGGTGGCACACACCTTTAATCCCAGCACTCAGGAGGCAGAGGCAGGCAGATCTCTGTGAGTTCGAGGCTGGTCCACAAGAGCTAGTTCCAGGACAGGCTCCAAAGCTACAGAGAAACCCTGTCTTGAAGAACCCCCCAAAAAAGAGAAAAAAAGAAAAACAAACAAACATAAACTTGATCATCTGCTATTCTGCTATGATTAAGTAGGCTTCATTCAGGAGATTCAGGGAAGGTTCAACATACAAAAATCAGTAAATGTAATCCACTGTATAAACTGGAAAACAAAAGACCCCACATGATTATATCATTAGATGTATAAAAAGTCTTTTTGACACAATCCAACACCTGTTGTGAAATATTATTTTACCTAGGAAAAATGTGTTGTATTTGTTTATGTTGCAGAATATTAATCTGATTATCTGAAGGTGTGTACATTAGTTTATGGTTGCTTAAGGCACCTAACTGATCTAATAAAGCTGAATGGCCAATACCTAGAACAAGTAAGGGATAGGTGGAACTAGCAGGCAGAGAAAATAAGTAGGAGAAGAAATCTAGCAAGAGAGAAGAGAGAAGAGAAAGAGGGAGAAAGGAGGAGACACCTGGGCCAGTAAGGCACTCACCCTGCTGGCAAGATGGAGTAGGACATAAAGAAAGAAAGAAAGAAGAAAGAAAGAAGAGAAAGAAAGAAAAGTAAAAAGCCCCAACAGAAAGTGTAGATGAAGAGAAACAGGTTAAATTATAAGAGCTATCAAGAATGAGCATAAGATAAGGATGAGCATTCACAATATTAAGTCTTTGTGCCCTGACTTGGGAGCTTGATGTGGAGTGCCCCTCTGTATGCTCAATGAATACATTATCACCATTTGGCTAATAAAAAGATTTTTTTGCCAATAGCCAGGCAGAATAGGTTGGAAATCCAAGCAAAGATACAGGGAAAAGAAGGCAGAGTCAAGGAGACACCAGCAGCTGCCAAAGAAACAAGATGTGAGATAACAAGTCACAAGCCTCGTGGTAAAAATATAGAATAATAGAAATGGGTTAATTTAAGTTGTAAGAGCTAGTTAATAATAAGCCTGAGCTAATAGGTGCTTGTTGTTTCAAAGAAAAAGCTGGGTACAGACTACCCTTCAGCGTAAAAGCCCTGGAGAAATTAGTGAATCTGTAGATTGCTTTTGGTAGAATGCCCATTTGACTATGTTAATCCTATCAATGCATGAGCAAGGGATGTAGGCAGAAGTTTCTGTCCTGCAAGCCACTCCCAAGTAACCACACAAAGGCTTAATATTAGTTATAAATGCTAAGCCAATAGGTCAGGCTTGTTACTAGCTAACTCTTACATTTAAATTAACCCATATTTCTTATCTATGCTTTGCCACATAGCTTGGTGCCTTTTCTCAACAAGGCATGCCCATCTTCCTTCTGTCTGCATCTGCTCTCCATTCCTCTGACTCCACCCTTTCTCTTCCCAGCATTCTGTTTGTCTCTCCTCCTAACTATATCCCATCTCGCTATTGTCCAGTCAGCTTCATTATTAAACCAATCACAGTGACATGTATTCATAAACTGTTAAGGAATATTTCACAATGGGAAATCTTTCTATGTTCTGATATCTTCTTCAGTTTCTTTCTTCAAAGACCTAAAGTTTTAGTCATACAGGTCATTCACTTCTTGGTCAGAGTTACCGCAAGATATTTTGTATTATTTGAGACTCTTGTGAAAGGTGCCATTTCCATGATTTCTATCTCAGTCCATTTGTCATTTGTCTGTGGGAGAGTTATTGATTTTTATGAGTTAATTTTGTAAAATCTAGCTACTTCACTGAAAGAGTTTATTAGCTGTAGGAGTTCCCTAGTGGAACTTTTGGGTCACTTATGTATATTATTATAAACAAAAATACTTTGATTCTTTTCTTTCCAATTTATACCCCCTTGATCTCCTTTCATTATCGTATTACTCTAGCTAGAACTTCAAGCACTGTATGAATAGATGGAGAAGAAAGTGGACAGTCTTGTCTTGTTCCTGATTTTAGTGGAATTGCTGTAGCATGAATAATAAAAACCCAGAGACAGACATTGGAGTTAACCTGAAGATCAGAAAAGTTAAAGCAATGAAGCTACCAGAGAGCTCTTACCTCTATGAAATCTTCAGACTGAAAGAGAGTGAGTTACTATCTTCTCACACCTTACATTCCTCACTAGTGCTGGGATTAAATGGTGTTGCACCACCACTGCCCATCTCTATGGCTAGCTAGTATGGTTGCTGGGATTAAAAGTGTGTGCTACCACTGCCTGGTCTGTATGGCTGACTACTGTCACTGTTTTGCCTTCTGGTCTTCAGGCAAGCTTTATTTATTAAAATACAAGTGAAATATCACTACATTTTTCCCCTCTTAGGTTTAAAAACCAAAAGAAGGCTATAACCAGTATATAGAAAACTATATATAGTAAGTACATCAAGTATATACACTATACACAGGCAAAAAATACACTATAGTGTTAGCCATTTGCATTTGACAATTCAGAAAAAATACTCCATATCTATACTATCTTGTGTGAGTCCAAAGTTTTGTACATAATTTTACTTTTATTACAACTGCTTTCTGCATCTGGTAAACAAAGAAACTATAACCATCTAATCTTCAACTCCCTCAGAGACCAAAACGGAAATAATATCACTGAGTAAGCAGGGAGTAACAAGTAGACAACTTGCAAAAGATGTGAGAAATGACAGGAAACATCTGGCTGCTTGGACAGTCACCCAAAGTTCCTCTTGCACTCATTGGCAGTATCCATCTTTGGCCTACAGGCTAGCATATCCAATAGACGTTTCTGTGAAGCAGTATATTCTGAAGGGCCTGTCCCTTCTTGTCTTGCTGTAATGTTTGGCAGTCACTATCTTTTGTGTCCTGCTTGTGCAATTAGACTAGGATGCTGAGAGCAGTCAAGGCAAGTTCGATTTTTATGTTCAGTGGCTTACTTTTGCCACAAAGAACATAACACTCCATGTGGAGTTTTTTTCCAGTGCACATTATCTTCTTTGAAGTAGAATTGGTGCTGCAGGAGCAGGCATGCCTCATTGTCATAAAAAAGAGGCTGTTATTAAAAATCTTAATGCCACATTCTGTAGATCTCTGAGTGTTTGAGAATGACTATCTATTAAAACACACCTTTGTTGACCTTGAAAACATACCTAATATGACTACAAGTTCTATTATAATAGGTGATTAACTACTGACCTGCATTTCCTTATTATCCTCAAGAATTGGTAATGATAATTTCAAGGACTAGAAATTTGCCTTACATTGTTAAATGAGTATATAGTACAATACCTTGAACTAAAGTAGAAATATATGTGCAGTATGTTCTAACAAAATTCATCTCAAATTTGTATCAATATACCAAATCTGTATACAATATACATAAGCTAATTTAATATAAAACATTTAAAACTAGTAGTTACTTTTAAAAGTAGATAAACATAATGTTGCCTCTTTTTATCTTATCATGTCTATATCCTCCTTTTATCTTCTCAGAGAAGATTTAATAATCTACCCTTTTATCTTATCATCACCCTTTTTTGTTTTCAAACAAGAACTCGGAATCTAATCTCTTTTGTTCAACTTTCATCCTGGCTGTAACCAATAATAATTTATAACCAACCTCTCTAAACAATGACAAATATCCATAATATATTGAATGACCAAAACCCACCCACCCATCTCTTGGGAATGTAGGTGTGATATTCTTAAATTTACTTCTGTTGTCTGGGGGGTAATGGCATCTTTAAGGATCCTGAAAAAGAAAAATGTGAGTTTAATTGTCAGTCCTGGGAGAAGTAGTTGTATCATTTGCTGTCTAGTCTCTGCATATGGGAAAATGCAGGGCTTGTCTCAAGTCCTAGCTAGAGTAATTTGTTAGACTGGATCATCTCAGTTAGCCAACTCAAAATTGTTCATGAGCAGTTGTGGTCCAAAGTCAATCTTTAGGTGGTGTTTTCAACTTAGTGGTGTTTTCATAGTCCTGAAGGAACTATCATTTGTAGCGTCCCAACATCCTTTTGGAGACTTCAAAAGTTTCTGTTAGGCTTGCTCATGATTCACTGCAAAAAACTAACAGAGCCTCAACCCAAAATTATGTGCAGGAAGGTTATATGAAACCTTTTCCTAGAATTAGTACTCTGTATGACCATTAATATCATGACAAAAAATTAGAATATGTGTGTGTGTATGTGTGTGTGTGTGGGGGGGTGTATCTTATAAAATTTATACCATAAGAAAAACTGTTAAAAAGTCAATGTAAAACCAATGGATTATGGGATCAGTAGCAAGAAAACAGTCCTTAAATATTGTTTTTTCTTTTGTCCCATATCCGGGTGGCTCTCTTGACATGGAAAACTGAGATTGAGTTTAGAGAAAGAGGACAGCCCACACTCCAACTCCAAAGCCAGCTTTAATCTTTAATTGAACTGGGAATACAAAAAGAGCATTTACATTGATGTCTGTAGAGAACATCAGAAACAAAACATTTGGGAAAATTTATGAAATTTATCTGGTTGGAAATGTGATAAATGTTGATATGGGTCAATTTACGCTTTTTCTTGTAATTTTTTTCTGGATAATTTGTCCTTTTTCTTCAGATATCTCATTTGTCCAGTGGTCCTCAGATTCTTTAGTTGGATGTCTTTATTCTCCTGAAAAGACAGACACAAAACCCTTCCCCACCCCTAATTTGGAGATATTCTCTTTTGGCAAGTATATCTGATCAAATTAAAGCATTTATTACTTTTATAGATTAGTTTAGATTAAATAGCCATGCTGATTGATGAACTAACATTCCCTTCTAGTTAAGAGGTATACGTGTTCAAATCAAATCTATTTATTTTGATAGTATCTATAGCTTTTCTTCTCCTGTGGAAAACAAAAGCAAACCCTTTCCCAATCGTAACACATGTCCTGATTTTCATTTTGAGGGTCAGTACATCTTTAAAGTATATCCAGTATGATTTTATTCTGAAGTTTTATTCTACAATCCAATGCCTTTCCACAGCTTTGGTTCCTTTCTCATTAGTATTAGAAAATTCAAAGTTAATAAGCATCATGCAATCAATTTCTGGGGGTTATTTCTTATCCCTTTCTCTTTAGTTAATGTATTCTTTAGAGTTTGATTTGACCTTTCTATAGCTGCCTGCCCCTGTAGGATTTGTGTGGAATACCTATAATATGCTTTAAATTATAATAAGCAAAAAACTGTTTCATTTTCTTAGAGACATATGTTGGAGGATTGTCTGGTCTTTATTGTATAGGTATACCCACAATGGCCATAAACTTCTAGCAAATTATAGCATATGTGTGATTACCAAATCAGGTCTTTCTGAAATAAAAGACAGTTGCACCATTGAAATCTGAATAGCTATCCAATAGTGTAGTGTACATATTTTAGTTTTCCAAATTCTACCAAATGAAACAGTCCATTTGCCAGATTTCATTCCTTGGAGTACCCTTTGGATTTACTTCTGCAGGTAGTGGTGTTTGGTTGTATAAAGAACAAGAAATACATTCCTATAATTTCTTGGCTTGTTGCCATGTTATGGAAAAGTCATTTTTTAAACCTTTATTGACATGATATTTTTAAATACAATTCTGAGACATTTGGCTCGTTTTCAATCAATAATTGATCAATTTCTTCATTACCTTGTGCTAGAGGACCATGGTAGACTTGTATAGGATTGGATGTATATTATGTATATGGGGTAATGCCTATTCCTGATTGATGTTTTTGTAACTGAATAAATAATAAAGTCGATTCTGCTCGCCTTGTAATGAATTCAATGGTTTCAATATGCAAAACCAATCTTTCTGCATATTGTGAATCGGTAACCATGTTGAGAGGTTCTTTAAAATCCTTTAGTACCATGAGAATAGCATATAATTCTGACTTTTGGACAGAATCAAAAGGGCTTTGTTCCACTTTACTTAAATTTTCTGATTTGTTACCTGTTTTTCTTGATTTATTTGCATCAGTATAGTGTGTCCTGTACAATGTGATTGAAGGATTCAGTTAGTTCTTTTTTAAATTTCAATTCTCTTGCTTTTGGGATAATTCTGTTAATCTCTCTCAAAAATTACTACAAGCTCTTTGTCAGAGTTCACTTCTTCCCATAATTTGTCAATTTCATCATATTAAAAGGTGCGTGTAATTTCTGCTGTGTTTAGTAGTCCTGCTGATTGATGAAGTCTCCGTTTGCCTTTAGAATTAACTCGAGAACTTTTTCCATGTAAGTATTTGATTTCTTACTTGGTTTATGCGATATAAAACTCTTCATTCTAAGATAATATCCTTTCTCTGCATTAAAATTCCTGTAGGAGAATGTTTGGAGGATAATATGACCAGAGTGCAGTTAAGATTTGGATCCACATGATTCACATGTGGCTTCTATAATTTCTCTTCAATTATAGCCAATTTTTCTCTCAGCTTAGCTGATATTCCCTGGGACTATGACACCACTAAAGTTTTGTTTAAATTAATCAAGTCCATTAGGATCTATCCAACAGTGTATCAGGATGGGGAATTGTCTTCTCGCAATCTTTGGAAGACTTAAGAGTCTGCAATTGATCTCTCCTAATTTGCACCTTTTTGGGGTCTAAACTTTTTGTAAACCTATTTAATAGCCCAAACATAATTAATAGTACCTCTTCTTTGTATTTTTCAGGAGCAATCTGTAATTCCCAACAAGGCAAAATTTCTTTATTTTTCAAACTTTTTTTCTAAAATATCTACATGTTGAATCAGATAGCAAAATATCATTCATGTCATGGTATAGATTCAGTAGATTGGTATGTACTCATTTCCAAGTAGCTGACTTGCAAATATTAGCACAGGGGTGGGGCTATTTAACATTCCCTTTGAAGAACCTTCTATTGATATCTTTTAGCAGGCTGAGAATTATCACAAGTAGGCACTATGAAAGCATTTTTCTCTGTCTTTTTCTTATAAAAATATAATGAAGAAACAATTTTTTAAATTTATAACTATAAGAGTCCATACTTTAGGCAATAGAGAAGGCAAAGGAATGAGACTGTAGAGAGCCTATTGGCTGAGTCACCTTATTAACAGCTCTTAGATCTGTTACTATTCTCCATTTTTCAAATTTCTTTTTAACAACAAATGCAGCAGAATTTCAAGGGCTGGTTGATTCTTCAAAATGCTGAGCATCCAGCTGCTCCTGTACCAGCTGTTCTGCAGTTTCTTTAGTGTTAAAGGCCATTGCACACCTATACAAGTTTGTCTGTAAAAGAAAGGGCTATTGGTTTCTTTGAAATATCAGCAATTGTTGTGCCCTGTTCTTATACAAACTGAGTGATTGGTGACTATTCTTTATCAAACTTTCTAATATTAATTTATGGTTTGTTTCTAAGATTGGGGGAATGCTAATCTGAGTATTTCATTGCTGTAACAAATCACATCCCTACAAATTCATTGCTATGTTAGCCACGTATGGTTTTAATATTCCTCTCTGTCTTCCTGGTCCTAGACATTTGACCCATCTCCCCTCTGCTTTGCCTGAAATAAAGTTCCAATCCCTAAAACATGAATATTTACTTCCTGAAGAGAACAATTTGGATGTCAAGATTCTGATAAAATTATTGTTACATTTGTACCTGTGTCTACCAGACCTTAATGGCAATATCATTTATTTGTATTTTTAAATTTTGGTCTTTGTTCAGTTATAGAAGTTTGACAAAATACTCACTTTATGGTTTTTCCTGAATTTTTGTGTTCTCTTCTATAACTGTTCTATTACTATTCTTACAATAGGCATTAGGCTCTTTAATTGCTCTGGAAGGAGTATTTTCTATGATGGGAAGGGAAACAACTGAACTGAATTTGGCAAAGGGACCTGCAGAAGGTCCCTCATGGAGTTTCCTGGTGGCAAAGGATCACCATGATATTTCTCATTGACCCACATTCATTAGTCCAATTTTTTCCTTGGCACACCTTTCCCATCATCCAGAAGGGAGGGGTGTTCTAAAATGGATTATTCTTAGAAAAGATTGTTTTCTAGGAACTCCATGTCTACAATCCTTTTTTAAGGTACCTTTTTTTGCCACAAATTATAACATTTGACATTTTAATTTTTCCTCAAACCTCTGGAAATCCCCTCTCCTATCCATGCATCATCATGGTCATGAGATTCAATATTAATTGTATCTTGAATCCATTCCTTCAAAGGTGGTGACCTTGCCTTTAACAGCATATTTGCATAGAGAATTGGCATTTTTAAAAGCCAGAGATTCAATTATTATTTGTCGAACTTCTAAATTGGTATTATTCTACTTTACTGCTGAAGTCACTCTTTGTAAGAAATCTGTAAAGGCTTCCTTTGGGCCCTGTATATCTTTCGTAAATGACTCTATTTTCTTTCCAATTTCTCCATTCTGTTCCATGCATTCAGAACTGCTACACAGCATAAATCCAGGGTGTGGTCATCATATATAGTTCGCCTTTCTATAGTAGCATAATCTCCCCCAAGAATGTGATCTTGGGAGATTTCCCTACCTCTAGCTTTACTCCATTGTTCAATAATCTTAGCCTCGTCTTTGAACCAGGTCCTCCACTGTAATTGTGGACCAGGCTCTAAAGCACCTTAACCAATCCTATCCAGTCTTTAGGGGTATCTCTATTACAAACTGATCACGAGTTTAACATTTGTTTCACAAAAGGTGAATGCTTTTTATAGGAGACTATTGCTTCCTTGAATCTCCTTAAATTTAACATTGGCACAGGAGTCCAATTAGCTGTAACAGAGACTCTTCCATTTGGCAATTCCTATAAGGTTACTGGATATATTAAGGTTGGTAATCTAAAAATTTAGGCTGTTCATCTCTATTCTTATAATGCAGTGCTGAAATTGGCTCTCCATTAAATTCCTCTGTCTGGATTTGAATATCTCTGAGATCTGTTTTATTAGGTTTCTCTAAGGCCTGTATCTTAGCACTCAGATTAACCAACTTTTTAGTGATAAAACAAAAATGATAAAGCCGATGTTTACAATTGACATCACATAAATCCCATCTAAATTAGATATCCTCTCATTTAATCCTTTCATTTTCAAACTGTCTAGCATATTATCATACAGAAACACAAATCCCTCCATTGTAATGTTTTTTCCCCAATTTTGTAATGTGGGAAAACAAATCTTCTCTTTTAACCAGTTCCTCCCTTTAAGAATTCCCAATTGTCTTACCAAATCTACTGATGATTTTGATGAAGATGTGAGGCTTATTGCTGCTGTATAGAACAGTAAAAGCCTGACTGGATTTCAAGGTAGCTACCTAGTTTGACAGCAGCGTGAGGAGGGGGTTCAGGGAAACTTTGCAACCCACAGTGGGGATCTATCTATCTATCTATCTATCTATCTATCTATCTATCTATCTATCTATCATCTATCTATCTATCTATCTATCTACACACACACACACACACACACACACACACACACATATATATATATATAGAGAGAGAGAGAGAGGAAGAGTGTGTGTGTGTGTGTGAGAGAGAGAGAGAGAGAGAGAGAAGGCAGTCTGAAAAACGCACAGGGGAATTGTTCAGAACGAGCACTTGTGGCCAGGGCTGCCTGAAGGAAGAACCAGCCAGTCTAGGGTGACTGAGTCCTGTGTTGTTCAGAGCCCAGGTGCTTCTGGGGTTTGGTTGGCAGCTGGAGACTGTTTCAGAGAGGCTACAACATGAAAATCCCAAACTCACTCAGAGGCTTAGGGAAAACATTGAAGAAATCCTGGCCACGTGGAGCTAAAACCTTACATGCAGCTCTGGCCTATGCTGGCGGCTTTAAAAGCCTAAGGTAAATGGCTTTTTCATGAATTCATACTCCAAACATTGGCCACCAAATGTAGCATGAATAATAAAAACCCAGAGACAGATATCGCAGTTCAACCTGAAGATCAAAAAAGCAAAGCAGCCAGCTACTGGCTCTTAACTCTACCTCAGACCAAAATGGCGATTTGCCTCCATGAAGCCTCATGATGAGACTGAGCCTGAGACATGTTTCCTTCCATTTTATATTCCTCTCTAGTGCTGGGATTAAAGGCATGCATAATGACTGCCAGGCCTCTATAGCTAACAGTGTGGCTGCTGGGATTAAAGGTGTGTGGCACCACTGCCTGGCCTGTATGGCTGATTATTGTGGCTGTTTTGCATTCTTGTTTTTAGGCAAGCTTTATTTATTAAAATATAAATGAAATATCATTACAAGTTGGTTTGAATCTCTCTGCATTAATGACTTAGTGCTTAAGAGAACTTGTTATCTCAGAGGGCCTAGTATTTACATTACATGTTTGTCAACCATCTGTAAGTAACCACAGTTCCAGGGTATCCAACACCTTCTTATCTCCAGAGCACCAGGCACAATTGTGGTGCACATACATACATTCAGGCAAACATACACACAAATAAATATTAAAATATATCTTTGATAAAATTTTGAGTTCTACTGTTAATCCTGGAATTCTTTTCAGTGCAGAAACCATAAATACTGGTTTCGTTTGAATAAAAATCCCTAAAAGTCTCCTGTGGAACTTCTTAGGATCCTGAAGGTGGCAGAGGGAAGTGTACTTCTTGTGCCTGCATTCCCAAATACTGACAATATATTGCCAACACTCTTTACTCTGGTTATTGTACTGTGTAGTGGTTTGCCAAAGGATTCTATAGAGCTTTCTGCTCTAACCTTTTGACCTGGCTCTCCCCATTTGCATTCTTGCTCTACCTCTGTCCCACACTGTTGTGTTCCATATGAAAACAACAATAACCAATACCCATCCCCCACAAACCTTATGCAATGAGAATAGACTTTTGTTCAATGGTCACCATGCAATGATTCCAAACTGTCATGTACAAGAAAGTTTATTTCAGCCAGATATGGTGACACAAGACTGTAATTTAATTACTTGTGAGGTTGATGCAGAAGGATGGAGAATTTAAGTTCAGCCTGGAATACAGAGAAGCCCTATCCAACAAAGAAAGAAAGAAAGACAGAAAGAAAGAAAGAAAGAAAGAAAGAAGGGAAGAAATAAAGAAAGAAAGAAAAGAGAAAGAAAAGAAAGAATGGGAAAACAAACACGCAGAAAGAAACAAAGAAAAGAGGGCTGGAGAGATGACCTAGTGGGTAAAGGTTCCTGTTGACAAGCCTGAAGACCCGAGTTCCAAATATATGCCACTGAGATTTTTAGCATCATAGCCTGGGTCCCGAAAGACCTAGCAAGCTAGAATCTGGTAACCAACTGAAGCAATGAATAATAACAAAAAAACAGAAAAGGAGATGTATTCAATTTGTCTATGCAGAGGCTAGGAACAAGAGATGCAGTGACAGACACCCTCTGCCTCTGCTTGCAGAGTGCTGGGATTACAGATGTATATGAACATACCAAGACTATGAAATTTAACAAAAGTCTTTAGATATTTCCATATGCACTCTATCTCGGAGAAACATGGATGGACAGTCTATTAGTTTTTTTTTTTTAATGTTCTATTCCATTGCCTTTTGAAACAGAGTCTCACCATGTAACTCTGGCTAGCCTGGACTTAACCGTGTAGACCAGGCTGGATTCAAACTCACGGAGATCTACTGCTTTCTGCCTCCTAAATGCTGGGATTAAGGTGAGCACCACCCTGTCAGACCTATTCTACTTGTTTGAAAGTTTCTGTTAGTACATTAATAATTTCTTTCCCCCCAAAGACTTACATAATTTGGGAAGTACAATTTTAAAAAACAATAGAGATCTGTCAGGAATAGTTCACCATTCCACAATAGCAAAATCGAAGTCTTGGGGTTGGATTATATTTTGCTATGTAGCCCAGGCAGGCTCAGAATCAGAGATGTGTCTTTCTTCTGCCTTTACAGTGCTGGGATTAATGGTGTGGTACACCTCATTTGGCCAAGATTTTTATTTTATTTAAGACTTATTTTTTTATATTTTGATATTTTGAACAAGGCTTCTCTCTGTAGCTTTGGCTGTCCTGGAACTCTTGCTCTGCTAGACCAGGCTGGCCTCAAACTCCACCTGCCTCTGCTTTCCTAAGACTGGAATAAAAGTGCGTGCCACCTCTGTCCATCCATAGATTTTAATTTTTATTTTACGTGTATGGGTGCTTTATCTGCATGTATGTCTGTGCACCACTTGTGTGCCTGGTGCCTTTGGAGGTCAGAAGAGAGCATCAGAGCCCCTGGAACTGCACTTATAGATGGTTGTGACCACCATGTGGGTGCTGGAATCGAACCTGGTTCCTCCGCACTAGCCATTTGTGCTCTTTCTTAACTTCTGAGCTACCTTTCCACCCCACACCCATCCCCGCAGAATTACGTTTAAATGGAAGGCAAGGTATGTAACTAAGCAGTCTTAGTGTGTGCCCCACTCCCCACTTATCTATTTCTCTGGCTGCAGTCTGTTCTGCAAAGTGGTCAGAATTGCATGAAATATTTTTTTCCTGTGAGAAGTCCCAGCTCTGACTGCCTCCTGGCGTCAGCATATCCCCTCCCCCATCATGAGATTTCTATTTCTGGGGTCCATTGTCTCAATGATCTGCAAAGGAAGGGGCATAAACGTCTCCAAAGAAAATCATTAATTCCTGTCAGGCCTGTCACACCATGTGGGACAGCGTCCAGCTTCCACTTTATGGCACTGTATTCAGACTTCCCCGCCTGTACGGAATCGAAGTTCCCGGATGGTGGCTCTTCCAAACATCCTGAGCATATGGATGCCGCCACCAGCGATTTCCAGAGAAACTGCAACCACCTGGTCCGCCATGACGACTGTGGCAGGCGCTCATCTCAGTTTCAAAAAGTGTTACGCGGGGGCATCCTATCATGCTACGGGGCGTGGACAAATCCTGCCGGAAATCTAAAAGACACCGGAAATAGGAGTGGCCATGAAATGTTAAATGTTCTAGTCATTCTAGTGTTGCTTGGCTGGCGGGTCCCCGAGGTGGCTCGGAACCTTTCTTTCCGGGACTCTGTGGCGGCCGCGGGCGGAAGTCGCGGCCCGGCGGGCCGTGCGCACAGCTCGCTCTGCGGTTTGCAGTGAGGTGAGTGGCTGCGGGGCAGGGGCGGACGTCTGTGCCTGCCGAAGCGCTGGTCTGTGCCGAGCGGCGGCTGCGGAGGTTGCAAGGGGATGCGTGGATAAGGTGGGGGTCGTTCGATTCGGTTTCGTTCCGTGCTTGCGGTTTCCGCGTCTTCTGTTTTTGTCACTTCCAGTGTGCTCTCCTGTGGGAATTCTCACAGTCGTCCGTGAAATTGTCAGGACGTTCGTGGCAGGACTCAGTGAGTGTGCGCTGCTGGAGCAGATCCTGGGTGGGAGCCGGGAGCTTCAGGACGAGGATCTTGAGGTGGCTTTGACCCACTCAGGCCCGTGATGGGCGTACATGTCAGCGCAGGCAGCGATGTCAGCCGGGGGCGGGTGTTGTGGTGGGTGCTGTGCGGGCCTTTGGTGGGGCAGCGTTTTGCTTAGCCAGTGAACTGTATGCTGGTCGTGTCTTAGTACATGAAGAGAACGAGCCCGTCAGGATACCAAAATAGAAAGTATTAGGCCACAAATGTCACTCTGTTCTCTCTTTCTTTCTCGTGTGTGTGTGTGTGTTTATCGTATCTGTGCTGTCTCCTGGCGGGGGGCACGCTTGCCTAGTATTCTAAACTGCTGAACTCAGACTTCTCGCTTAAAGTCTGTAAAGTAAGGAATTTCTTTTGTTTTGTGGGCTGCTGTTGGATCTCCTTGACTAGTTCCTCCCACTGTGGGTGACTAGCATTACTGAAGGAAATAAACACAAATAAAACAAATTCTCACCAGCAGCACGGTGGTGGTTCATGCTTTTAGTCCCAGCACTCAGGAGGCAGAGGCATTTTGAGCTCTGTGAGTTCAAGGCCAGTCTTGTCTACGTAGTGAGTTCCAAAACAGTCAGCCTCACAGAGAACTCTCTCATAAAACAACAATAAACAACAACAACAACACCCCCTCCCCCCGCCCAAATTCTCATTCTTTGGGCCACTGTAGGATCCCATTTAGGGACCCTCTGGAGATTATGTGCATCAGTGCTCGGCTCTCTTTGGGTTCAGTGATGGCAGCCTGACCAAATGAGAGGGCTTCCATATTGGGCCGTATATTGTACCTGAACATTTGTACTGATTTAGAGTCCTTAAAAACAGTGTATCAGGCTGGGTGTGGTGGCACCTTTCAAGGCAGGTGAAGCTGAGGCTGTGTGAGTTCAAGGCCAGCCTGGTCTAAGTAGCTAGTTCCAGGACAACCAGAGCTACATAATAGATCCCATCTCAAAAACTAACGAACAGCCTCACACACACACACACACACACACGAACATCCACACACAGAAGAGTATATTATACCCTCCTGGAGCATCTTTTGGGTTCTAGGGCCAGTAAATGATTTAAGCTGTTGCCTGGAAACAGTCAGTGACTTGGAGGCAGTTTGTAACGCGGCAGTACTGTGCAGCACTGGTTGGAGGTTACTGGAAATTATCTATTGTAGTGGTTGCATTATGGTGGAGGAGGGAACCTTCATGGACACGCTTAGAAGTGATCAGTGTAGAGAGGTCCTGTGCATTTTTCTTAGGGTTTGGGGCCTTGTGTGGTGGTGTGTGTGTGGTGTGTGTGTGTGTGAGGTTGGTGAGTGAATTTTTCATGATGTTGGCTGTGTGTGGACAAAGAAATGTCTAGAAACTCAGACTAGAATCATGATTGGCTGTCATCCTGAGCTCCCTGGACCAATAGGAAACAGAAATGCTGTTTTCAGATGCTGACTACAGAAGGGATTACATAGACTACTAGGGTGGCCAGTGTGTTCCTAGAAGAAAACAGCTTTAATCTGTTCCCCTGTTCTTCTATTTAGTGACCTGTGAGCGAATTGAAGGAAATCTAATGCTTAGTATGTGTAGCTGAAAGGGTTGTTTGAAATAAAATCAAAATGAAGTTGGCAGCTTACTGAGTTTTTGTTGGTGTTTACTACCTTTCGGGTGCTGAGGGCTTGGTCAGCCTACTCAGGCATGACATTCTGGATCCCTATGATAAACACCTGTGTCCTAATTTTGTAAACAACTAGGTTAACATATTTTTTTTCCTCGTAATTAAAATGTGAGCATAGCAGGTGTATCCAAACTGATGGTTTTTTAAAATATTTTTGTTTCTTTTGTTGTCTGTTTTATACCCCTGACTAATAATGAGCAGGGCTTTCTGTACCCTCTGCCGTGCCTACCTGTGAGCTTCCACACGGGCCCTCACCAATTCATTGTCTTCTAGGGACTGCCAGTGTCTCAAGCTCCTGGGACCTCTGAAATCATTCAAGCCTTAGGATCTTTTGCTGTGTCCCAGGTAGCCTTGTTCAGCATCTGTAACTTGAGGAATTCGGGTCTGCTACGAAGAAACATCAAAACTACAAGCTCAGAGGGGACATGGCTGCGGATACGAATTTCCAACAGAAGATCCAACCATTGGGTGCAGAGGAGCAGCGTGGGGCCTGTGAGGTAAGAGGGAGAGAGTTCAGACTTGGCTCTTCTGGACTTAAGGGCAGAGACAAGAAGCTGCAGACCCTACGTTGCCTTATTTCTGAGCTCTTTAATCTAGTTAAAAGAGTGGACTGTATATCCCACACCAATTAATTACACTTCACACCCCAGCCCACCTCACCGCCCTATCTTTATTTGGATACAGGGTCTTATTGTGTATGTGAGGCTGGCCTAGAACTTTCTGTATAATCTAAGCTGCCATCAAACTCAACTCCTTTTTTGCCTCAGCCTCTCCAGTCTAGAATTACAGCCCTACATTACTATAGATACTGTCTCATCTGTTTTATTTAAATGACTATAGATATCATCTTATCTATTTTTTAGGGAGAACAGAACAAGCTGACAAGGCAGATATCCTGAAAGTCCTGTAGTTGCAGGGGGACGGAGATGGAGGGGACATAAATCTTATATTTAGGCAGTGAGGCCAGCAAGTGGCCGTGGGATGGGGCAGCTGTAGGTGGGTGGTATTTTCGGAGATCCTGGGGAAAGCATACTAGGAGGCTTTGCCCAGGATCTGAAAAAGAGAAGGAAAAGTCAGTTTTTGCATTAGAGTTCTGTTGACAGAAATTTCTGTCCCACCTGGCCCCACAGCCTTTCAATCCCAAAGAAAGACAAGGAGGCTTATGTTAATTATCAGATCTGTAAGCACTGTTCTGAGGGAGGAAGCTGACTAACAGTGAACATCTGTAAGTGCTGTTCTGAGGGAGGGAGCTGATGAGGTTCCTAACTATTCCTACCAACGCCTTAGCATCTCCTCAGGTGAATCTGTTTTTCTGGTATTTCCTGTTCAAGTGATGGTAGCCAGGATGTGGATTTAACTCTTCCAGGAGACTCCTGAGCTTATGCTGTTGTCTCATATTAAAGAAGAGAAACTGAGGCACAGATGACACACCAGCTGAACTTATATGTTGAAGCATCTGCCAGCCTGGGATTCAAGCCTGGCAGGGTGTTCCATGGTCTGGCTACCGGTTCCATTCCCTGCTCTTCCTGAGGAAACTTCTGGTGGTTTTCTAACTGCATGGCCAGGCTGCTGTCTTCGCACTCCCTTCCCTGCCTTGTCCTGTTAGCTCCCTGCACTGTCATGGGAATTCTTTTCTCTTCATGTGTTCAGGTCCCTTAGTCTCCAGGTCCTGTGGATTTCTCTTCTAGTTCGTAGCTGCTCTGGTTTTTTGAGGTGTACTTTGCAAGAGTGCCTTGGATGGGTATGTAAGCGAAGGTGCAGCGAAACTACCGAACTAGACCTCTCCATTGGTAGAAAGGTTTATTGGGGAGCAAACTGAAGGCATGTTTCTGAGTGGGGGGAGAAATATGGCGGAAAAAAAAGCAGATTTTGTGTTAGAAGGGTGGGTCTTTGAGCTGATACAGAAATTGATCGGGGTCCTAAGGTAGTTAACATCTGTGGGAAGATTAAGGATGGGTCCATTAAACAGAGACCCACCTTTAGTGGATGACTCCTCCTGAAGTAGGGAGAAGATTTGTATTGTAGATATGAGGGAGAAGGCAGGCAGAGCGGAGAGTCCAGGCTAAACATGGCAGGCTGACCAGAGCAGACTATGAGAAGAGCAAGAGAGGAGCTGCCAGCCAGGGCAGAGGCATAGTCAAATTGTTGACTTGTGTAGAGATCTGGCTGGGGAAGGGAAGCAGAAGCCCTGCCCCTGGGAGGGAGAGCTTTAGAGTAGGGGCAGGATGAGAAGTGCTGGGTGGAGCCCCAGGTACTGAGGAGTGCAGGGAGAGCAGTGAGCATTGGCCTCCACATGTTACTAGGCACTGTTGTTAGCCATTTGTCCAGGGTTACTTTGAGACCTAACATTCATTCATTCATTCATTCATTCATTCATTTTTGAGACAAGGTTCTCACTATGTAGCCCTGGCTGCCCTGGAATTTGCTATGTAGATCGGGCTGGCCTCAAACTCACAGTAATCTGCCTACTGCATCCCACATGCTGACATTAAAAGTGTGCTCTACCATTCTTAGCTATTTATTTTTAAAGCTTTAAAACATATTTATTTGTGAGTTTGTGCCTGCATGATTTTGCACATATACACTGTGTATAAGTAGGTGTCTGTGAGGAGGCCAGAGAGGATGCAGAATCCACTGGAACTGGAGTTGTGAACAACTGTTTGTATGCTGGGAACCGAACCTGGGTCCTTTGCTAGAGCAGCTAGTGCTCCTAACTGCTGAGCTATCTCTCAGTACTATTTATTTTTAATGTGCTGCTTCCCTCATTCCTTTTTCCTAATATTTATTTATTTATTTATTTATTTTGTTTTGTTTTGTTTTTTTGAGACAGGGTTTCTCAGTGTACCAGCTCTGGCTGTCCTGGAACTCGCTCTCGTAGACCAGGCTGGCCTTGAACTCACAGAGATCTACCTGCCTCTGCTTCCCGAGTGCTGGGACTAAAGGTGTGCGCCACCATCTGGCTACTCTGTTTTTTGAATGTACATGTGTCACAAAAGTGTAGATGTCAGAGGACAACTTGTGGGATCTAGTTCTTTCTACTCTGTGGGTCTTGGGGATCAGATTTCCATTGTCAGTCCTGATGGAGATGCCTTTCTCTGCTGAACCATCTTTTAGCTCAATTAGTGTTCTTTTTTTAAAGGAGTTTTAGGTTGTCAGAGAGATGACTCAGCAGTTAAGAACATTGGCTGCTCTAGCAGAGGAACCAGGTTCAGGTCCTAGACAGTTCACAGCTAGTTCCAGGACATCTGCTGGCTTCTTTTGGCCTCCCTGCCTACTGCACACACAGGGGTGCATAAGCCTGCAGGCACAAAACATTCATAAAATTAAAAAAAAATCATCTTTTAAAAAAGGGAATTTTAAGAACCTTTTGATGTTTGATTAATGGCATTTCATCCTGTACTTGTAGTTCGTGATATTTTGAAATGTGGCTTTTCTGGATGGATATTATGAGCTTAAAAAATTAAGCTTTCTGTGTCTTTTTTATTTTTTTCCCTGTGCACTGTCTGGCAGTGTCCTCCATTCCTCTGTTGTCTGGGTCTCATCAGCATGTCATGATCTTTAGCCACTTTGTACCCTTTCCCTAGTCACTCTTTCCCTAGTCTCAGAGAAGGAGACAAGGTCTCAGTAACCCTTGCTGGGCCAGAACTTGCTCCGTAGGCCAGGCTGACCTTAAATTTACAGAAATCTGACTACCTCTATCTCTTGAGTGCCTGAACTAACTTCTTGTGCAAGCTTCTTCCACATACAGTTGAATGAGCAAGAGACATGCTTGTGTAGTAATGGAAACAGGAAAAGCTGAGCTTCCTCAGCTGAATGGAAAATGTATGTATAATTGCCATGGCTCCTTCCATTGGAGTGTCTAAAATTAGCCCCACAAAAATATCAAGTGTTGATGTGCTTGTGTCCCAAGGAAGCAGAAGGAACACTGTGCTGCTGCTGAGAGTATCAGTTAGTCAAGCCAGTTTGGAAAACTGCAGTCTTTTGTGAAGTATGTATTGTCTGACACCCCGCATTGCTCCTGCTCGGGAGTAAATGCAGCTGGATAGAGCTGTGCAGGCTCAGCTATCATATTGATCATTGCCAGTCAGCTTATTGAAAGCAGGGCATTTGCTTGTGTTTTAATTTCTACGTTTATAAATGTGTGGATGTTCATTTACTTCTTGAGTACCTAGTTATTTGGTCATTGTTCTTTTTCTTTTTTACTCCCAGTCTTCTGTATTTCTTTTTTTTTCTCATTTTTTTTATTAAAAATTTCCATCTCCTCCCCTCCTCCTCCCCCTTCCCTCCCCTCCCTTTCACCCATACCCCCACTCCCTCCCTCTCCAAGCCAAAGAGCCATCAGGGTTCCCTTTATTATGTTAAGTCCAAGGTCCTCCCAACTCCCCCTAAGTCCAGGAAAGTGAGCAACCTTCTTGATATGAAAATGAAGTCTATGCCCTGGCAATGCTGAAGCATGCATGGGCAGCCCATATATGGTGGTTCTGTTGAACTTGTCCATGTTGAGTTTCATGAGGATGATTGACCAGGTCTCTTTCTCAAGAGGGCACCATATCTCATTACAGGATGGTTGTGAGCCACCATATGTTTGCTGGGAATTGAACTCAGGCAGTGCACTTAACTGCTGAGCCATCTCTCCAGCCCAAACTAGCTGCACACTCCCTGTGTAGTTGACACTAGTCTTAAATGCCTCATCCTCCTGCCTTCACCTTCTGGGACTGCAAGCGTCTATTGTCACACCTGGCTTCTTTCTTTTCCTTCTTTGTTGTTGTTTACTTATGTTTTAGTATTTTTTAGGAATTTTGCTTCTGATTTTTCTCTTATGTTTTATATATCTTTCTCACTTATATTTTTATTGTTTACATTATTTTTCTGTTCATTTTTGCTTTTGTAGTTGTTTTTGTTCCTTCTGAATTTTTTTGTACTGTTAAATATTTTTTCCTTTTTGTTAAATGTAAGGAAGCTGCTTGTTCCTGCTTGTTCATTTCCCTGCTGCCCAGACTCCTGAAATAAACACACAGAAACTGTATTAATTAAACCGCTGCTTGGCCCATTAGCTCTAGCTTCTTATTGGCTAACTCTTACATATTAGTTTAACCCAGCTCTGTTAATCTCTGTATCTCCACGTGGCAGTGGCTTACCGGCAAAGTTTTGGCATGTCTGTCTCTGGTGGTGGCTCCATGGCTTCTCCCTGCATTCAGACTAGCTTTCCCCACCTAACTAAGTTCTGCCCTATCAACAGGCCAAGGCAGTTTCTTTATTCACCAGTGGTATTCACAGCATACAGAGTACTGTGTAACTGAGGCTGACCCTGAACTCTGCTGTGTTTGTTTGAGTCGGAGTCTTCCCTGTTTTCCCCACTTACTAAGGCGAAGTGGTTGTCTGGTGAGGTCTGCTGCCCAGCTGCTCATGTTCATCTTTTCGGTCTGTTGTCATGTGTTCTTAAAGTCCCACTCGTGAAGGCTCTACTTTCATGAATTGATCATCTATCAAAGGTTGATATAAATTTTGGGGGTGCGCATACATTCTGGGGGGCTTGGTTTGGTTTTGAGGCAGGATTTCTTTATGTTGCCCTGGTTGTCCTGAAACTATGTAGGCCCAGCTGGCCTCAAACTCCCAGAGATCCACCTGCCAGCTGTCTTCAGAGTGGTGAAATTAAAAGTGTGTGTCACTAGCCTGGCTGCAGGCATTCTACCAGAGGAGGCAACAGTTTTTAATAAACTGTTGAATGCTCCAAAGGAAATTTCTCATAGTAATATTATCAATTGACATTTTCTCCATTAGACATTTCAACAGAGTACTTCTGGAATTATCCGTTATGGTTACAGTAATATGCCTGATATTTTAATTTAGAGAATTTTAATACAAAATATTTTTCACACAGAAGAACGATAGGTGCGTGACACCTCTTTGCCTGTTTGCTGGTGTCACTAGTGTCAGCCTGGAAGATCTGTCAAAAGTACTTGAAGGCCTAGAAAGAAATAGCCGTGTGCCCCGTTACACATGTAGGAACCTTCAGATTATCACTGTTGTAGTATTAAGATTTTCATCCATGAATAAAAGAATGAGTTGTGCCCCTGACCCTTCTCTGATTATTAGTATAGGTCCCATCCTGTTTCTTTTCCATTGCTAGGTTATTTGTAACCCAAACATTAGAACCTACACTTTTCTCTGTGTGTTAGGTTTTTGTTTTTTTTTTTTTGTTTTTTTTTGTTTTGTTTTTTTTTTTTTTGGTTTTTCGAGACAGGGTTTCCCTGTAGTTTCTAGAGCCTGTCCTGGATCTAGCTCTTGTAGACCAGGCTGGCCTCGAACTCAGAGATCCGCCTGCCTCTGCCTCCCGAGTGCTGGGATTTGTGTGTTAGTTTTTTATCTCTGAGATGATAACCTTCTTACATAACCATTAATCCTTCTTAAAGTCATTTGTTCTTGATCATATTTCCATATGTGGAGTCTTCCTCTCGAGGTCCAGCCAGTGCTCACACATCCAGCTTAACTAAAAAGTATCTTAGTCTCTTTTAATCTCTTAATTTTCTCCCCTATGTTAATCATTTCTTGAAGACTGTGACAGATTCTGAATTTGACTAAGTTGCCGATGCTGTCCTTTAGCATGAATTCCCATTCTTACATTTCTAGGAAGCTGGTCTTTAAATTTAAACATGTAAGGTCTAGTGTGATGGTGACACATGCGTGTACCTGTCATTGGCCAAGGGAGACTCAGCATTGTGGACTGTGTAATTTTAAGAGTCCGTATCATGGGATTATTAAATTTTATATGTGTGATGAATGTATTGCTTGCATGTGTGTGTACAGTGTGTTTGTCTGGTTCTTTGGAGACCAGAAGAAAGCATCAGATCCTCTGGGAATGGAGTTATAGCTGGTTGTGAGCCACCATGTAGGCACTGGGACTTGAACCCAGGCACTCTGCAAGAGCAACAGATGTTCTAAACTGCTGTCATCTCTCTAAGTCCACTTCCCCCCACCTTCTATAGTCATGCTCAGAGCATGGGCTTGTCTGTAATTAAGACAGGTCTTCTCACGTTACTTAACAATTCACAGTGACCATCACAAGTTCTACTCAGGTGGACCAAGGATCCTGAGTTGGCTTGGAAATGGTTTCAAGAGGTATCTGTATCAAATGAAGCCAAGGGGCAGAGAGACATCTACAGCACGTGGGGGCTTCAGAAGAGGGAGTGAAGGTTGCATTATTAGCAGTAGCTATATGTAAGATTTTGTGTTTTCTTTTTTTTAGTTGCCTTGTTCAAATAACGTCATCTGTGTCTATGGTTGGTGAATTAAAATATTTTTGTGTGAGGATTCTTTTCCTAGGTGGTATCAGGAGTTTTATGAAATGCATTGCACAGGTATACAGAGAGAAAGAAGTGCCAATAAGGTAAAGTGCAGGTGTATTCCTTAGTTTTCTCTTCATCTCTACAAAATACTTAATAGAAACATTTTGAGAAAATATTATACACAGAGGCAGTCCTAGGCCATCCTGATTTATGCAACAAGTTCCAGGCTGCTGAGGCCACAGATTAAGGTTCTCTTTGAAGAGAGGAAGAGGAAGAAAAGGAAATTTTGCTGTTTTTTTGTTTGTGGTGCTAGAAACCAGGTGGTAGGGTTTTGTTTTCACAGCTGATTAGTAAGCAGCCATAAGTATAACTAAGAAGTCCCTATTGCAAGAAGAGGGTTCTTGTAGGGTAATTACTTCTGTTCAGGGCACAGCCTCAAGAAGAAGATTTAAGGACAAGAACAGTGACCAGTCTTTCTCCCTTTATCTCTGAAGGGAGTTGGGGTATCTAGACTGGTGCTCTTTGATGAACATGTGCTCATGTACAGACATCAGTAGGTGACCCAGAGCCAAGGAGACAGACACAGATGAAGTAGAGATGCCAGGTTCTTACTTGGCATTTAGTTCCAAGTGAGGAGTTAATACTTTTAGCAAAGCAGCTTCTAAATGCCTATTTCATAATGTTGAATCCAGTGGGTCCATCTACCTCCAACCTGGAATATGGTTGTTCAATCAGTGTTGTGCTATGTACTCTTCCTTAGAGTATTGAAGAATTCTTTTTTAGTGTACTTAGAAATGTGACTGTGTATGACGGATGGCAGGATTGAGGGCTTTGAGCGCTCTCTATCTGATAACAAGTCGCCCATTGTGCACTGTGGTACGTTGTTACAGAAGTGGATGTCCTTTGAGGATGTGACTGTCGCCATCATTAAAAACTTAACCTTATGCAAATTTTTCTGTTTTCCAACGAGTCGTTCACCGTGCACTGTGGTACATTGTTACAGAGGTGGATGTCGTTTGAGGATGTGACTGTGGACTTCAGCCAGGAGGAGTGGCAGCACCTGGACTCCGCCCAGAGACGCCTGTACCAGGACGTGATGCTGGAGATCTACAGCCACCTCTTGGCAGTGGGTGAGCACAGCCACCTGGGGATCCAGGATGAGCTCCATTGAGGTTTCCTTCCTTCTCTTTACAAAACATGGTGGGGTATCAGTGGCCCCACTCCCACCCCCTGTGTGTGTTTGCTTTATTTGCCCTGATGTTTCATTTCTTTTGTGTAGCTACAAATATTAGTTATACAAAATAGAAAATGTTGACTTGGTTTTAGCAGTGAGGCAGTTTCAAGCTTCATTGTATCATCTAAAGACAAGAAATGACCCCAAAATCCAATATGCTTTTGGTTAACAGGATACCCCATTCCCAGCCCCGGAGTCATCTTTAGGATGGAAAAAGGAAAGGAGGCACAGGCAGGGAAAGCTGAATTCACAGGCCAGCAGTGTCCAGGTGAGCCATTGCTTCCCAGGTGGGGGTAAAGTTCATGAGGCCTTTGTCAATTTGTCTCACCAAGTCCCCGGTGGTGGTCACCTTTATGCTGTTTTCTCCTTGGAGTTTTTATGATTAATTCTGAAATCCATTTATTATTGGTGTAAGGCAATGTGAGACTTTCTTTATGAGTTTGTGGGACTAGCTTCTCTGACCATAGATATAATGCACCTAAGTGAACTAACTCATAATGATGACCAGTTACACCCCCATGTGTAAATGCACACTTGTTCATGAACATCTGACATTAGCCAAGTTGGTTACTATATTGTCCAAGTAATGGAGGAAAGACTGGTTGTAATTTGTGTGTTCTAACCACTGACTTTTGGATTAGCATATTGTCCTTAGGGTTCTTATTATTGTTTATGTTGTGTCTGTTTTTGCTTTTCCTGTCTGTCTCTGAGTTTATTGATTTTCTTTCCTGTGCTGGTCTATCTCTCCCCCTTAGTGTGGCACCTTAGGCTTAGTGTTCTGTATGTTTCTCTTCTCCTTCTGAACGTGCAGTTCTTGCTGTGTCCTCATGGTTGCTTAGTCTCTGCTGCGTGTTTAGACATATGAGAACATTCCTGCGAGAGGATTCGCTTCCTTCATTTGGGAGATCAGAACTGGAATCTACCTCATTCAAGTTAGAAAGTCTTTTTTTGTCTGGCTGATTATCCTTCTCTTCTGAACTGTTTTCTTTCGGTGCTTTAATTTGTTTTATTATTTTGGGCCCCTACCCATTTTCCTTTTTGAATGCACAGTTATTTTCTTAGCCCATTGGCATCAGTACAGGCCATCTCCTTCTTCCGTTGTTTGTTTATTTCTGTGGTATTTTACTTATTTATTTTTTGGTTTTTACTGTTATTTTTCAGGCAGGTCTCTATGTAGCCCTGGCTGTCCTAGAACTCACTTTGTCGGTCAGGCTGTTTTGTACTTGTGGAGATCCACTTGCCTCTGCCTCCGAACTGCTGAGTTAAAGGCCTGTGCCACCTTGTCTGGGGCTTTCTTATTTAGGTTAAGTTTTCCTTATGTGATTTATGGATTTCACTTAAGACATGCTATCAATCAAATGTTATTGCAGCAAATGATGTAATTTTGGTTTTTGATACATTTAGTTAGAAATATGCATCTAATTTCTATTATATAAGATTTAGTAACTTTCTGATGTTCTTTGTAGTACAATTGATAAAACCTCAGAGACAGAAATTGGGGTTCAGCCTAAAGGGTCAGAAAAGTAAAACAGCCAGCCACTGGCTCTTGCCTCGACCTCACTCCAAAATGGCGATCCTGCTTCCAGGAATCTCAGATGAGACTGTGTCTAAGAGCTGTCTCCTCCCGTCTTATGTTCCTCTCTGGTCCTGGGATTAGGGGTATGCACCACTGGGGTAAAAGGCCTGCACCTCCCAGTTTCTGTGGCAAACTAGTGTGGCTGCTGGGATTAAGGTGTGTGTGACTGTAGCCTGGTCTGTGAGGCTGGGCAGTGTGGCTGCTTTACTCTCTGGACTTCAGGCAAGCTTTATTATTAAAATATAAATGAAATATCACTAAAGTTTTTATCATGTTTATATATTTCTATCTTAAAAATACAGCTGGATAGTTTATATGCTTCATCCTCTGATCCATTGTTGTCATAATTATACTAATGTCTGCTATGCAGGTGATCCCCATTGTATACAGTTGTGATTAGCTTCTTTTTACTAATTGTCAGCATCATCAGCATCATTAGTAACTGATTTAGGCATTCATATTCAGTCACAGTCCCTCTGTATCATTCATCCTTTATCCTATTCACTCTGTTTATTCTTTCATCTCTTTATGTTCCTAGAAAAATCAGAAATTGAAACCTCACCACAGAGAGTATCTGAGGAAGCTTCAGTTCATAGTGATATGACCAGTGAAGTCACAAGAAATGGTTTGTGGTGCTCACTTTCACAAGAACTATGGCAGGATTCTGACACTGCTAAGAGAGATAAACAAAACCAGATTCTACCCTTGCTTCCTGGCACCTTCCTCAAGAAAACTCTGAGCACAAATAGTGGACATGAATATCAAAATCCCAGGGAAACCATTCCTTTGGGACCCTACCTCATTTCTACACAAGAGAATCTTCCACAATATTGCCTACTTCCAAAAAGTTTGGGGCTAAACCTCGGAGCAAATGGTCAGAATGAAAGCAGTGTCACCGAACAGCTTATTAACATTGTCGCCTCCAATCAGCTCCTGATAGGAGGCTCTTGTAATGCTAACTGTGTGGCTGCTCATGGAGGAGAATCGTGCAGAAGTACTGGGAATGGAGGAGACATTCTCAGCTATCAACAACCACCGGTACATGAAAACCATTCTCAGGAGAAAGCAGATCAAGGCTCTCGGTGCGGGGAAGTACTCTATGCCCTATCTTTGCCCAAACCTGAGATCACTCTCACTTTGGACAGACCTCTTGTTTCTTTCAATGGTGGGAAGGCCTTCCTTTATGTGTCGGGTTCACCGAATTATCCATTTCAGCTGAAGGTGGGGTGTCCAGTTCACCCTGGAGGGGAGCCTTACAGATGCAGCCGCTGCGAGAAAACCTTTGGTACTAAGGCTGCCCTCCAAGAGCACGAGCAAGTGCACACAGAGGAGAAACCGTATGTGTGCACACTGTGTGGAAAAGCCTTCAGAGACAGGTCTGCTCTCTATGAACACGAATTGATTCACAAGAATCACACGCCTTTTATCTGTGACAAATGTGGGAAGGCCTTCTTACGGAAGTCAGAGTTGATGTCCCATAAACAAAGTCACAACGGAGAGAAGCCTTACAAATGCAGTGACTGTGGGAAGTCCTTTAAGTTTCCATCCCAGCTGAAGGTGCATCGTCAAAGTCACACGGGCGAGAAGCCTTATGAATGCCACGAATGTGGAAAGTCATTCAGCAAAACAGCCAAACTCAAGGTGCATCAGCGGATTCACACAGGGGAGAAGCCTTATGTGTGTTCTCAGTGTGGAAAGGCCTTCAACCAGAAGTCAATACTAGACAGACACGAGAAGCTTCACCCTGGGGAGAAGCCTTACAGCTGCAGGGAGTGCGGGAAGTCCTTTAATTACCCGTCCCAGCTGAAGGTGCACTGCCACAGCCACACCGGGGAGAAGCCGTACAAATGCCACGAGTGCGGGAAGTCCTTTAACTTTCCGTGCGAACTGAAAGTGCATTATCAGAACCACACAGGAGAGAAGCCTTACAAATGCCGCGAGTGTTGGAAACTGTTCAGTAAGATGTCCCAACTGAAGGCACATTCTCGAGTCCACACAGGAGAAAGACCTTACAAATGCAGCCACTGTGGAAAAGCCTTCTCTACTAAGGAACAAGTCCAGGAGCACGAGCGGATTCACACGGGGGAGAGACCCTTTGTGTGCACGGAATGTGGGAAAGCCTTCAGTAGCAGGTCATCTTTTCGTAAACATCAGTTAATTCACACTAAAGAGAGGCCTTTCGTCTCTCAGAAATGTGAGACAGGCCTCCAGGAGTCGACTTTGACCCCCCACCAGCAGCTTCATATTGGCGAGAAGCCTTACAAGTGCCCTGACTGTGGGAAGTTGTTTAATTATCCATCCCAACTGAAATCACATTATCAAATCCACACAGGAGAGAAGCCTTGTAAATGTCTTGATTGTGGGAAATCATTTAGTAAAACATCTCAACTGAAGGCGCATTCTCGAATTCACACAGGGGAGAGGCCTTACGTGTGCTCTGTGTGTGCAAAGGCCTTCAAACAATTGTCAACATTGAGCAGACATGAAAAAATTCACCTGCTTGAGAAGCCTTACAAATGCAATTTTTGTGGGAAATCATTTTGTTCTCCATCTGAACTGAAGGTGCATCTTTTAATTCATACGGGAGAGAGACCTTACAAATGCAGCAACTGTTGGAAAGCCTTTTGTACTAAGGTCCAACTCCAAGAGCACGAGCGAATTCACACAGGAGAGAGACCTTACGTGTGCACTCACTGTGGGAAAACCTTCCGAAGCAGGTCGGTTTTCTCTAAGCATAAACTGATTCACAGGAAGGAAGCGCCTTTTGTCTGTGAGAGGTGTGGGAAAGTGTTCTTACACAAGGCCGAGCTGACGTCCCACGTACAGACGCACACTGAGGACAAGCCTTAGGGATGTCGAGACGGAGCATGCCGTCAAATTACATGATGAAGCCTCTGTGGGAAAGTCTTGCTTCCTGATGCCCTACGCAGGCAGCATGAACACATGACATCACCCAGGAGAGACCCTCTGTGCTGAGTGGGGAGCAGCTTTCAGTAGCAGGCTAACTTTCTAGACAGCACACGTCTCATGCTAGGGTGTGTAGTGATACTTTTATGATCTAGCAAATAAAGCTTTCCTGAAGATCAGAGTACAAAGTTAGCCACACTAGTCAGCCATACAGGCCAGGCAGTGGTGGGACACACCTTTAATCCCAGCAGCCACACTAGGCCATAGAGGCCAGGCGGTGGTGGTGCATGCTTTTAATCCCAGCACTAGAGAGTGTAAAGTGGGAGTTGACGGGAACTCGCTCTCTTTTCAGTGTGAGGATTTCATAGAGGCCAGAGCTCTCTAGTGGCTTGACTGCTTTGCTTTTCTGATCTTCATGTTGAACCCAGTATCTTCTGTGGGTCTGTATTAGTCGTGCTATGAGGGCGAGACCTTTGTCTCTTAACTCATATTGAAGAGAAGGTGTTGGAATGCCACAATTGGGAAATCATTACTATATCACAGATCAGTCACGTCATCAGTTCATGGGTTGGGATGCCCTAGGTGTGTTGTGAATGAAGAAGGTCCTAAATAGGACAGAACTCAGCATATAGACTACAGGTTTTACAGGTGCAGTTTTATAGAACATGGTTTATTGAGAAAAAAGTTCCTAGCTTATTAGTATATTCCAAAATGAAATTTATTTCTATTTACTTGAAGTTCTTTTTATATGCCATCTAATTGCACATCACCTGATTAATATTACAGAAAAAAAATCTAGCTATGCATTGTTTAGACATAACAGACATTATTATGCATGAGGAAAGTTTTTAGTCACAAATTAACTAATAATGATAAGCACACTTGTTTATATTTGTCTTGTTAAACATGAATTTCATTTCAGGTTAACCTTGACTAATTTCAGAAGTGTTTTTATAGACTATAAGACACATTTTACCAAATTATTAGAAAGTTTATGGGAAATTAAGTCAGTGATATTCCCATTTATTTGGGAGTCCAGTAAAATCCTTAACTACCAGCCATGGTAATTGTAGGGTGATTATATAAATGGGCATGTGTATGGAGTGTGTGTGTGTGTGTGTGTGTGTGTGTGTGTGTGTATACGTGTGTGTATACGTGTGTGTATACACGTGTGCCGGTGTTTGGTCAGTGCCTGTATGAAATTGTTTGTAGTCCCACAATTTTGTGGGATTTCCTGTAAAATTAACTGCATACTAGAAGAGGGCAGTTTATTATTAAGATGTACATTCATTTATTTTGTATATATTTATGTATACATGCTGCTAGGTGTATGTGGCTGTCAGAAGATCATTGAACTGGTAAGAGTCAGTAATCTCACACCATGTGGATCCTGGGGTTTGAACTTGGATTGTCAGGCTTGGTGATCATTAATTACCTTTACCCACTGGAACATCTTGCTGTAACTATTATTTTTACTTTTTATTAACAGTCTCTATCTACTTGTACCATCAATAATTAATACTTTTTTATTGTACGGGTGTACTTTGAATAAATGAGATCTGGGGCATTTACTGTTCATGTTGCTTTTCTCTTTTGTGCTTAGCTCAGGTCTATTGTGTCCCCCGTCCCCCCCCCCCCCCCCGTGTAGCCTATGTGGTGATATTGGAACCAACCATTAGTCTGCTATTTTGGTGTGATTGCTGGTACTTGTGAGCTATTGCACACACGTAGAGGTCAGAGGACAACTTCTAGGAGTCCATTTTTCTCCTCTCTGGTTTCTGCTGCTGCTGCATGGTCCGGGCTGGCGGTTTTGTGAGTTTCCAGGAGATAGTCTCCTTTCTCAACCGTCCATCCATCCTGTCAGATGGGTGCTGTAAATACAGATGTACCACACTGTATCTGACTTTTTAAAGTGGGGTTTGCGGATTGAATTTAGATTTTGTTTTTTTTTTTTGAGGGGGGGTTGGTTTTTTTTGAGACAAGGTTTCTTTGTAGCTTTGGGGTCTTGTCCTGGAACTCCCTCTGTAGACCAGGCTGGCCTCGAACTCATAGAGATCTGCCTGCCTCTGCCTCTGCCTCCCAAGTGCTGGGATTAAGGGTGTATGCTGCCACTCCCACCCACCCCCACTTAAATTTAGGTTCCTTCCTTCCTTCCTTCCTTCCTTCCTTCCTTCCTTCCTTCCTTCCTTCCTTCTTTCCTTCCTTTTTTAAATTTTATTTTATTGATATTTATTGAGCTCTACATTTTTCTCTGCTCCCCTCCCTGCCTCTCTCCTCCCCACTTCAACCCTTCCCCTTCCTCCAAAGTCCCCGTGTTCCCAATTTACTCAGGGGATCTTATGCTCCCACTCCCATTTCCCCACCCGCCCTGAAGCAGGCTGTGGTGGTGGATCTAAGGACCACACAGATGGAAAGGAGAGCTTGGGGGCAAGATGGAATGGGGTAAATAGAGAGAGCCAGTAGCGGGGGGGGGGGGGGGAGACGCCCCGCTGTTTAGGGAATTGGAGGGTGCCTGTACTCTGTTCCCGGGATATCTGGCCAGCCAGGTGGGCATACACTTACCCCTCCGGATGGATCTTCTCCCCTCTATTTTTTCAGACACTCTTTTTATACTCCCCACACCAAGTCCGTTACAAGAGGAGGATTTCCTCATAACCAGAAGTTACATAGTTACCACATAATCACCATAAAAACATTTTTTTTTGGAACAGGCCAACCCCATTATATTTCTTAACTGCATCCTTTCGTATTTTTTTACAAAGCCAGGCTCAGTTAAGCATTCTTCTTTGAGGCTTCTCATAGGTCAGGAGCCTTCCAGCCATAGCTGTTTACCTAGGCAGTTTTTGTGGTTGCCAGAAAAACAAGTTACTTGTTTTGTTTTTTATATTTTAAGGTCCTGTCTAATTAACCATCCAATTCCTTGTTGTTCTTTTTATCACATAAAAGCAATTATTTAGACCTTTGTTTCACATTTCCCAACATCAAAAAGAATTTGAGTTAGCCTGACTCCTGGAACTGGATTGTTTTTCTTTCTTTTTTTTCTCATTTTTTTTTTATTAAAAATTTCCATCTCCTCCCCCTTACCTCCCCTCCCTTCCACCCATACCACCACTCCACCCCTCTCCAAGACAAAGAGCCATCAGGGTTCCCTTCACTATGTTAAGTCCAAGGTCCTCCCAGCTCCCCCTAAGTCCAGGAAGGTGAGCAACCAAACTGACAAGGCTCACAGTGAGCCCGTCCATGCTGTAGAGTTCATGCTCATTGCCGTTGTCCTTGGTTTCTCAGTCCTCCTCCACCATCAGCCACATTCAGAGAGTCCGGTTTGGTCCCCTCTTCCATCAGTCCCATTCCAACTGGACTTGGTGGTCTCCCGTTAGATCTGTCCCACCGTCTCAATGGGTAAACGCACTCCTCCTGGTCCTGACTTCCTTGCTCATGATCTCCCTCCTTTTGCTCCTCATCAGGACCTTGGGAGCTCAGTCCGGTGCTCCTATGTGGGGCTCTGTCATTTTCTCCATCCAATGCCAGGTGAAGGTTCTATGGTGATATGCAAGATATTCATGAGTATGGCAATAGGATCTGGCCATTTCTGACACCCTCTCCTCAGCTGCCCCAGGAACTAGCTGGGGGCGTCTTCCTGGACACCTGGGAACCCCTCTAGAGTCAAGTCTCTGCCAACCCTAGAATGGCTCCCTTAACTAAGATATATAATTCCTTGTTCCCATATCCACCCTTCCTATATCCTATTTCCCCAAGCTCTTCCCATCCTCCACTTCACACTTTTCTCTCCCCATCCCCCCATCCCACCCCACCCCCATGTTCCCATTTTTTGTCCGGCAATCTTGTCTACTTTCAGTATCCAGGAGGATAACTATATGTTTTTCTTTGGGTTCACCTTCTTATATAGCTTCTCTAGGATTTTTTACGAATTATAGGCTCGATGTCCTTTATGGCTAGAAACCAATTATGAGTGAGTACATCCCATGTTCATCTTTTTGGGCCTGGGTTACCTCACTCAGGATGGTGTTTTCTGTTTGCATCCATTTGCATGCAAAATTCAAGATGTCATTGTTTTTTACCGCCAAGTAGTACTCTAATATGTATATATTCCACACTTTCTTCATCCATTCTTCCACTGAAGGGCATCTAGGTTGTTTCCAGGTTCTAGCTATTACAAATAATGCTGCTATAAACATACCCAAGAGATGCACAACTTAGATTCTTAAGCACTTAGTGATTTAAAAGTGCTGGTTAGAATCTTGCCTGAAGCCCACAGTCATGTGGTGATTCACAGATTAATATAAATGGGTTAAATTAAGATGTAAGAATTAGCCAATAAGAAGCTAGAGCTAATGAGCCAGGCAGTGTTTAAATGAATGCAGTTTCTGTGTGATTATTTCAGGTATAAACTAGCCAGGTGGCCAGGATAAACAAAGGGCCCCTCTTCATGCAACAGGGGCTAAAGGGACAGGAGTAGGAACTGGGGTTGAAGGAGCAGCAGCTGGAGCTAAAGGGATAGGAGTAGAAAGTGGGGCTGAAGGAACAATGGCAGGAGCTGAAGGAGCAGGATGGGGGTGGCTTCCCACTGAGGTCAAAAAGCTAGGGGGTTGTTAGCTGGGTCCAGAGCAGAAGTGGAGGGTTCTTCCAGTACAGATGGCATAGCCAGGAACATGTGAGCAGGCGAACAGCTTGCAAGGACAGAGGGCTTAGGCTTAGAGCCTAAATAGTAAAAGGCTTGGATGTAAAGAAGCTCCTTCCATTTGGCTGTGAGCTGACAGTAGTTAGAAAGCTCCTGCAAAATATTGGGATCAAAGGTGCTGTTAGGTTGCCACTTTAGATTGCCATATAAATTGTATGAGGCCATTTTTTTTTTTTTTCAGTGATTCTTTTTTCATTTAATTAAAGAATTATTTTAAAATTATTTTACAAGCAAAGATTTACACTGTAAAAGAAAAATTAACTGTAGATATTGCAATTGTAAGGGTTTCAAAAGTTCAATAGATGCACACAAAAACAAGAGTGTGGCATGCAGATTTTGAGTTGATAGATTTACAGGATATTATGTATAAAACAACCTAAGTAGGCAGTACTTATCTTCCCCAATCATTGAGAAGATAACTATATCATTTTGCTGTTGTAAAGAGAGGATCAAATAATACACTTTCAATTCAATGGCTAATGCTAGATAACAGTACTGAGGAGTTTTGCTTTAGTTTGACTCACACTGACAAACCCTCATGTATTGACTAGATTAAGAAAATGCTTTGGTAATACCTTTTAGTGTTTCTCATCTTTCTACCTTTAAAAGTTTTTTTTTTTTTTTTATTTTTTTTTTTATATTTAAAAATTTCCATCTCCTTCCCTCCTCCTCCCCCCTCCCTCCCCTCCTCCTCCCCCTTCCCTCCCCTCCATCTCCCCCTTCCCTCCCCTCCCCTCCACCCATACCTCCCCTCCCTCCTTTTCAAGGCCAAGGAGCCATCAGGGTTCCCCACTCTATGCTAAGACCAATGTCCTCCCAACTCCCCCCAGGTCCAGGAAGGTGATCGACCAAGCTGAGAAGGCTCCCACAGAGCCCGTCCATGCAGAAGAATCAGAGCCCAGAGCCATTGTCCTTTGCTTCTCAGTCAGCCCCCGCTGTTGGCCACATTCAGAGAGACGGGTTTGGTCGCATGATCCATCAGTCCCATTCCAACTGGAGTTGGTGATCTCCCATTAGTTCTGTCCCACCGTCTCCATGAGTGAACGCACCCTTCTCGTTCCTGACTTTCTCCCTCAAGTTCTCGCTCCTTCTGCTCCTCATCAGGACCTTGGGAGCTCAGTCCAGTGCTCCAATGTGGGGCTCAGTCACCTTCCCCATCTGTCGCCAGCTGGAGGTTCCCTCACGGTCCTGACTTTCTTTCTCATGTTCTCTCTCCTTCTGCTCCTCATCAGGACCTTGGGATCTCAGGCCGGTGCTCCAAGGTGGGGCTCTGTCATTTTCTTCATCTATCGTCAGGTGGAGGTTCTATGGTGATATGCAAGAAATTCATCAGTATGGCTATAGGGACTGGCCTTTTCAGGCTCCCTCTCCTCAGCTGCCCAAGGAACTAACTGGGGGCGTCTCCCTGGAAACCTGGGAACCCCTCTAGGGTCAAGTCTCTTGACAACCCTCAGGTAGCTCCTTAAATTAAGATATATGCTTCCCTGCTCTCATATCCACCCTTCCTATATCCCAAGCACCCCATTCCTCCGAGCTCCCCCCGCTCTCCCCTTCACACATTTCTCTCCCCATCTTCCCTTGGCCCAGTCTTGCCCAACCCTCAAGTTCCCAATTTTGCCTGGCGATCGTGTCTACTTCCAATATCCAGGAGGATTACTATATCTTTTTTGGGAGTTCACCTTCTTATTATCTTCTCAAGGATCCCAAACTTATAGGCTCGATGTCCTTTAATTATGGCTAGAAACTGAATATGAGTGAGTACATCCCATGTTCATCTTTATGGGTCTGGGTTACCTCACTCAGAATAGTGTTTTCTATTTCCATCCATTTGTGAGGCCATTTTTTAAACAAGTGTGGGAATCTGTAGGTAGGACATTAAGGCCTGGGGTTTCATGACCTCTAAAAGACATCCCAATGGGAGGCTGAATTGATGGGTTTGGATGGCTTGCTACTCATAGCTGAAATTGTGAAAACCTGTGAAATGGAGACACCACAAGGCTCACAGTAAGGCGTCTCTTGACTGTGGACAGTGTGTGAATCAGTGCATCACTAGACACATAGGAGGGCATCCTCAGCCACAAGTGGGACAGTAAGGCCTGACTGGATCCTGTTAGGGCAACTCGAAACTCAGAGAGGCCAGAGGCTGTTCTGAGAAACCTCTCACAGTAAGGGGAAAAAAGAAAGGAAATGAAATGAAAAAAGAGAGAGAAAGAAGAATCTGAAGGACCCTGGGCCCCCAGTCATAGGTGGATTGGCCCCAGGCCATTCCAAACACAATTTCAGCTAAGTGAAGCAATCCAGAGATGAATGTCAGTGAAGGGCACAACCGTAACCTTGAAGGCCATGGTTGGGGCAGTCCCACCATTTCTGGGAACACCAGAGGATTGCCAGAGCTGAACAGTCAATTCCTCAGGTTTGGAGAAACAGTTAAGCTGACCAGAATGAGGAAACTCACCAATTGAAGCTGGTGTTGTTCAGAAAAATTGTGCTCAAGCATATGGAACACGTGGTTGTTGTGGAGAAAATTTCCCAACCCCAGGAGAGGGGCTTAGGGAGGGAGAGCTTCCTGAGTCTCAGCACCAATGAAATTACCTGGCACAAGTGAGAAGGAAACAAAGAACGTGCAACAAACCCGCTTAGGAGTTTATTAGTGGGGGTGTGTACAGGCCTGGGGATTGGTGTGCAGAGAAAAAGAGGGAGATGGTGCATCCAGCTTTTAAAAGCTGCCTAGCACATGTGCACAGGGGATTGGCATGACTACATCACACGCTGATGACTCAGAGAGCAGGTCTTGTGTGCACACACAAAGGTTTAGCTGAGTCATATGTGAATGTAACCATGAATCTGAGCATGTGGGTCACATGGGGCCCTTTGTACCTGAGGGCCCATCTGCATGTGCCTGCCTTTAGAACCCAGAAGTGCAGCCTTATCTGTGGCTGAATAATTACAATGGAAACATGGCAAGAAGGGTTATAAAGAAGGGGCCTACCATTTACAGTGTGAGGTGTAGAATTCCAGTAATCCTGAATTGGGAAAATGACTGGATTGAAGTCTCTGAGTCCAGGATCCTAGTATGCTTCAGACTGTCTGCCTGCGGATGGGAGAGAACATGGAGAAAGCATGGCCAAGTTACACACCAATGTAAGATAAAGCACACAATGACCAAATAGTCGTGGGAGAAAAACAAACAAACAAACAAACAAACAAACCGTGCTTTAGCCAGAGGAAGGGTTTGCCGATTTTTCATGGGTCTGAGAACTTGGTCCTTATCAAGACAGTGCTCATGTCAACAACATACATTCTATGAGGATCTAATAGACTATATATTCATGCAAGGTTTCTTTGGCTTTCCACAAAACTAATTCATATTTAGCAATAAGTTATCTAAAAACAGTATTCATCCACTCACCAAATATTTTTAGTTCCTACAATATAGTAGATAAAATACTGAGAATATACTAGATTATAAAACAATGCATACTCTAATTGAGCATTTGATTTAGACTATTAATCTTATACAAATTGTTCATAGTATTAGTGGTTTCTTTATGTTTACATAAAGAAAGCAAATATTCGGCTATGCAATGTCCTAGGTAATATTAACACCATAAGCTCAATTTCTTATCTCTTTCAAATTTTTTCTCATTCTTTTTTATTAAAAATTTCCATCTCCTCCCCTCCTCCTCCCCTTTCCCTCCCCTCCCTTCCACCTATACCCCCACTCTGCCCCTCTCCAAGCCAAAGAGCCATCACAGTTCCCCTCACTATGTTAAGTCCAAGGTCCTCCCAGCTCCCCCTAAGTCCAGGAAGGTGAGCAACCAAACTGACAAGGCTCACAGTGAGCCCGTCCATGCTGTAGAGTTCATGCTCATCACCATTGTCCTTGGTTTCTCAGTCCTCCTCCACCGTCAGCCACATTCAGAGTCTGGTTTGGTCGCCTGTTCCATCAGTCCCATTCCAACTGGACTTGGTGGTCTCCCGTTAGATCTGTCCCACCGTCTCAATGGGTGAACTCACTCCTCCTGGTCCTGACTTCCTTGCTCATGATCTCCCTCCTTTTGCTCCTCATCAGGACCTTGGGAGCTCAGTCCGGTGCTCCTATGTGGGGCTCTGTCATTTTCTCCATCCAATGCCAGGTGAAGGTTCCCAATGAATGATGGATCTTCTGGTCAACAATTCCATTTTTTATCATAAGGCTTAAATGAATTTTTCTGTTGGGAAATGGTCCATTTGCCACATAAGTGTCTTGAAATGCATGAGAACATCTGACACGGAGAAGAATGTTTTTGCTCATCCATGCAACTAAGGATTAAACACCTTTGCTACTGTGCGTTGGTTTAGGTTTCTTCAGATAATCTCTCTGGGGAAAGTGACATGACCCCAAAATAAAGTGACATGATAAATTGTGTGACAAGAACCAAAGGTTCGTGGGTTTCACATGAGCTTTGGAATGGGCTGGAGGATGTGTGACATCTGTAGGCAGGGCTGGAGCATTGCAATCTTGAGGAACATGAGAATGTGCATAAAGCTGAGGAGGAAAAGACAATTGCTGTCAAGTCTACGGTAAACTTTATGTTCACAGGGCTACATTATAATTTTTAGTTCAATTGTGGAATATGAAATATTGTGAATAATTAATTGATATTGTTACAGGATGGGCTTACCCCTCTGATGCTAGCACTCCAAGAAAGGAAACTCCTCATTACAGAATACCTAATTACACATGGGACAAATATTCATGTACGTGATGGTCATCAAAAGTACTGTATTTTGATTTTTTAAAACACTATTTGTGTTTTAAAGTAGTCTAGAATAGTAAAAATAATTGAATTAAAAATATTATAGAAATATACTAGAAAATGTCAACAAAACATCAGTTGCATTTCTGAAAAATATCTATTTCATAAATGATTATAGGAAAATATGATATATAGTCCTGTTTATATTCTCTATTGTAATGAGATGTTTTTATTATTTAAATGTCTATTTTTACTGGCATAAGATCTCATATGAGTTGATAGAGATCACATCAGATTCTATATTTACAGCATCAGTTCCAAATTTGTCCAGTTTGTAGTTAAACAACCTTGTAAACATCTTTTAATTTCCTAATACTTTTTGGAGGTGTTCAAAGAAGGAAGCAATACATGGATGGTAGTTGTAAGCTTCCTTTTGTGGCACATATTAGTATCAATATTTGAAAACACACATAATTTTGACCATTAAAATTATTTGATAATAATATTACTATTGGTTTATCCAAATAAAAATCCCATTTTTGACAGTGGATTAGAGTATAAAAGGAAATGATATTCATAGAAATCTTTCTTTTCTTTTGGGAAATGGTCTCCACATAGTTATTTACCGCAAACAATTTAAAATATGATTTCCGCTATATAAAGTGCCAAAAGGGGGTAAAAAAGTTTCCTGCTTGTTTTCTCCTTTTAGCTTTGGACTTTATAAATCTTAACTCTTTGCTTTTAAGGTGCTTAAATATACTTAGTTAATGATCAATTATACACATGTAGGTCTTATAGTGATTTGGTAAAATATATAAAGTCACTATTTAAATAATTTAATCATCTCTGTCATTCTAGAACAACACTCATGTATGGAGTTAAATGGGATTGTCCAGGCATTATTGAGCTTTTATTGAAGAGAGGTATTGATCACACCTTAAAGGATGAATTCAGATGGAGTACAATGCAGTATGCTGTTGTGGGAAAATGCAAAGTGTAAGTAAAAGAGTTAAAATGCTAATTGATACTGTGTATAGGCATGAAATATATGCCAATGTCATATATTAACCAAGTGTGAATTCATTATTTTAATACTTTTAGAAGGGAAACATTTTAGTCAACTCGATTTCCCATGGGACAGGCAAAGGGATAGATTGATGAGAAGTAGCAATGGATGCAGGAGACCATCTCCAGCCTGATCTATCATAGTGCCCTACAACCCAACATGGGCCCTCAGTACAAGAAAGTAAAAACTCTTACATATATCAGTTGGGTGTGGCAGACATGAGGAGAACTTAGGAAGCACTTACTCATAGGTATGGGTATTAAAAGCCTGTGCTTCAGTCCGGTGTTGATGAAAGGTGACTATCAGGTTGTACCTACTGATTGTGATCTCTGAGTCTTTATCATAATAATCACGGAAACCTGAGAACTGTGTAGTTCACATGCCCGTGTGCTTGTAAATTCAGATTTTCTCCTCTTGCAGCTGAGATTCTTAAGATTCCCCAAAGCCATTGCTAGGCATCTGAACCTTATTATTTATTCAAAGCATTTCCAGTATCCTAGGAAAACATCACAGCATGGTACTTTTGAGAAGTTTAGTTTGTATGCCATCAAATGGGTTTACGGATTCACTAATTATCACATGAAGCCAAATACTTGCAGAAAGAGGCCAGAGATGCTTTCTTTCTTTCATAGTAATCTGTATGCAAGGGTGCCTTCCCATCATCCTCTGTCCACAGTCTGTGTGTGTGTGACAGAGCTCTAGCTCCTTTCTTAGGGAATGTGAAAGGGAGTGATTGGTACCAAGTGCTTTTTCAATGTTAAGGAACATTTTCTCAACTCTTGAGTTTGTACCTCAAGAATTCAGGATATGTCTTAACTCTTCCTCTAAAGGTAGACACTGAGTATACTTCTCTGAATCTAAATTATATTAACTCTATTTAATAGTTAAAATGTATCACAGCTCATGAGTATACTTATTGCAAGTATTAAAGATATTTTTTTTTCTTCTGTGTGTGACTTGTGACTTGTGAAAATATGATGTGTATGAGTAAAACAAGACATAATATTAAATAATTTTATGACTTCCCTTCCTAAGTATGTTATTTAAGGGAATGTTTTCTATGCATTTTTACTAAAGTATAGTTAGATCACTTCTCTAATTACCCTTCTAAGAAGTTAGAGCTAATGGGCCAAGCAGTGATTTTTTTTAAATTGATATTTATTGAGCTCCACATTTTTTTATGCTGCCCTCCCTGCCCCTCCCCTCTCCCTTTCAACCCTCCCCCACGGTCTCCATGCTCCCAATTTACTCAGGAGATCTTGTCTTTTTCTACTTCCCATGTAGATTAGATCTATGTAAGTCTCTCTTAGTGTCCTCATTGCTAAGTTCTCTGGGATTGTAGGTTGTAGGCTGGGTTTTCTTTGCTTTATGTTTTAAAAAACCACTTATGAGTGAGTACATGTGATATTTGTCTTTCTGTGCCTGGGTTACCTTACTCAAAATAATGTTTTCTAGCTCCATTTATTTTCCTACAAAATTCAAGATTTTTTCTGCTGTGTAGTACTCCATTGTGTAAATGAACCACATTTTCCTTATCCATTCTTTGGTCGAGGGGCATTTAGGTTGTTTCCAGGTTCTGGATAGGACAAACAATGCTGATCTCCTGAGTAAATTGAGAGCATTGGGATCGTGGGAGACGGTTGATGGGGAGGGAAGAGGAGGGGAGGAGAGTAGAAAAAAATATATAGCTCAATAAAATCAATAAAACAAACATTTTAAAGTCTTTGAATATAAATGTTAAATTATAATTAGAATGAGGGGAAAGAAGCTAGCATTTATTGAATGTTTTCCACTGGATTCCATCTAATTCAATTAATGTACATGATATATTAATATAATCATAAGTTTAATGCATTTATATCCTTATGACTAAGTGTCTTACTTCTTTAGCAAAGATCATCTAAAGAGTTTGATTAGTTCCATGATCCCTTAGTTAGCCAGTTCCCAGCTCCTGACATCCTGTCATCCTTGTCATTCTCTTCTTGCTCTGACTATATTGAGATGGTCCCACATAAAAAGCCAGTTTTCCTTGTATTTCAACTCTGGGTTACAATTTTCCTAAGAAACCTATCTATAATGCCATAGTTTGTCTTAACCTTTAGAAAGTTGCTGTTAGACATGGCATGAGTATATTTTGCTGCTATCAAAGATTGAAGGGGAAAACTTCTCAAAACTGTCTCCATAGTGTCATAGACTAGAAATGTGCACGATGAGAGATGTCTTTGAATTGCATTTTTGGAATGGTAGTACATGTGCACATACACCAATTCCTGTTTATTACATTCAGCATCTTTTTAAAGGATATTAATAACTTATGTATAATTTTTTATTCTTTCTTCAAACTACTGGAATGAGAGAGGGAGGCTTTTTCCTTTATATCAAGTCTTTGTTTCCTTGTGACATTAAGCATCTTGAAACTTTTAATGTATATTTTATTTTTCATGATTCCTGATGTGTAGTTAATTTTTTTCTGTCTGCCAGGTGTTGCTTCTTGTTTTACTATTGAATCCCAGATCTTAAAATTTCATAGTTTTCCAGGAAACTTGAAATTTAGTTTAAAATATCTTGAGCACAGCAACCTAGATTAACCATTCTATGAAAATAGTTGTTCTGATGGAGAACACAAAGCTCAAAACAATATTCTGTGGAGGTGGAAATACAAATGGTCTGGTTTGGATTTACATGTGTGCCTTCACTAGTGGACCTGTCCTCACTAACCAGTATTGGACTGAATGTTTCAGTAGGAGAATATGGGAGTGGCTGAAGTGTTCCAAGTGAAAGAAGACAAGAATGGCATCAAAAAGTGAGCCCAGCAGTGGACAATTTGAATGCCTTTAACAGTGGAAGGACAATTTCAAAAGGAGCATCATGGAGGTCAATAGGACTAAGAGTTTGGCATCATGGCTGAATTAAAAAAAAACACAAATCAAGTCATTTACATAGGACTCAGGTCGGGTGGAAGTACCAGGCAGTAACAGCCACTCTGGAGGAGAAACGGAAGGAAAAGGCCAAGATGTACTATAGGAAGAAGAAGCAGCTCTTGAGGCTGTGGAAACAGGCAGAAAAGAACGTGGAGAAGAAAATCTGCAAGTTCACAGAGGCCTCAAGACCAATGGACTCCTTGTGTGAGCCCAATAAAGACTATTTGTGCCTCAAAAAAAAAAAAAACCAAAAAAAAAATCAAAAAACAAAAAACAAAAGAAGGTAGCAACATGCATAAGCTTGGGATGTGTGTTGCTGATCTTCCATTTAGCTTGTTTGCTGGAACTAGGAAACAAGCTGCCTTTCAGGTTCTTTGAGCCTGTGCTTTCAGGAATCTGCACCTTCCTGGGATGAATATTTAAAAACTGGACAGCACCATTGAAGACTGCTGAAGAGGGAATAAGGAGTGGTAGCCTATAGAAGGAATACATCTAGAGAACATAGAGGGAAACAAAGGCAAAAGTCCAAGTGATCTGCATTTCCAGAAGTCTCTGCCATCACCTGAGCACATACTAAGGTTTTTAAGTGATGGTAGATTTCCATATGCTGGCACCATGTAGGAAGCACAACTGAGATATTCACATTTCAGTGTCTGGACGTCCCTGTAAAGAGCATTCCTCACCTCCATGTGCACATTTGGTTGTTCACTTACAACTGAAAGTGGTCAAGATTCATGTCTTATGTTGACTGTCATTAGCTGTTTACAATGAATGGATGTGATGGTTTTCTTTTAGTAGTTTATTTTTCCATGCTGAAGAATGAATGTTAACATTTATTAGTTATACAGTTTCGTGCTTTGTTAATAGAGTAGAATGAGGGCACTTTTTTCTTTATTTGGGGCTATTATTTTTATTTAAATTAGTAGTGAAGGAATATGTGAACAACTAATTGTAATTTGTGTGCAAACATCAGGGCAGACATTTCAAAACAAATGACTTCAGAGTCTACAAATATATTGACTTGCATTATTTGATGTGGAACTATGTGTGAGACTTCCCTGATAAGATGAAGAGATGAGGAGAAGTAGACACAAAAAGTAACAACTGAGCAAATGTTATAAAAACCAAATGTGTAACAACAATAGAAACACCCTTTGCTGTTAAAATCATTAAATATTTGAGAAAAATTTGACCACTACTCACTTATTTTGCTGTGTGTTTTACTTGAAAGACATATTTTCAAATCTGAGTCACTGACTTCTATGCATTCAAGAACCGAGGACAGAACTAATTCTGAAACTCAGGTAATCAGAGTCTTTTTGAGATCAATTCTTTTACTTAATTTCAGTTTTGTGTGGTTTGATGTGTTAGAATATAGCAGTTGTCAAAATGTTATCACTTTAGATGGACAATTGACTGTAATAATTTTAAAAATTATAATAATCATAATGTCTTGACTGTTAAAGATGCTAAAACATAATAAATACCTTAAGATCATGAAAGCCAAAAGTGAGGTAAGAAATAAGTAACCATAAAAAAATTATAGTGTTACTACAGTTAAAGGAATTTGAACTTTGGGGACATTTGGATAAATAAATGGTAGTAGTTTGATTTTTTATTTCTCATAGTACGACTTGCATAATTTTCAGGATTCTCTCAATATGTAGACTAGCCTATATATATTATGTATGGTAACCCATGTCTGACTCAGTTTCCATCTGGATCCAATTCTGACTTAAAGAAGCCATTTGAATTCAAACTTGCCGGCTCTGCCTGCATCCTTGAGGGCTGTGAGAAAGATCTGGTTAAGCCCAGATGAAAGAACGTGTTATCTGCTAAGATTTGGGCTGGCGTATGGCACGTCAAGTCAGAGTTGGTAACGCTTACTGCCATCTGGAGTCTTGTGTGAGATAACGCACTCGATTAAGCTTCCCCCAGAGGTTGTGTCCAGGGATGCACTTAGTGAACTGTCTGGCTCTTTATTCTGACTTTTGCCTGTAATTAGTATATAAGCAGGCTCTGAAATAAACTTGGAGCTGGTTGGTATTCGCCTTCAGTTCTCCCAGTCTATCCTGTGTTTTCTGTCTTCTTTTCTCTCAATCGGCCATTTCCTTTAACCTTGTGGTCCCTCCCATGTACCCCCTGCTGATTCCTGTCAGAGATGGCTCTGACATTTATGTATCTCATCAAAAGCTTACATTTGAAAACCATGTATCAAAGAACACAGAAATTAGCAGTAGCTTTTAAAGTTCCTTGTAAAACATCTTTTACTTATGATACTTTTTAAAAAAATTTCTGTGTCTTGATACTTTATTTAGAAAGAATATTATTAAAGTCATTAAAATTCATAAATATCTCTCAAAATTAGTATAACAATGGCTTTATTTCATTTGTTCTAATAATAAGTTGGGGCCAGGCATCATGGCACACACTCTTTATTCTTAAATTCAGATGACAGAGGGGTAGGTTGAACTTTCCATGAGCATAAGTTCTGCCTGGATATAATGAGTTCCATCTCAGGCTTGCAGTGGGTATATAATGAGGTACAAAAGATAATGCTTTAAAGCTCTTCATGTACTTGCATAAGTTTGCATGTCCTTGGGCAAGGAACAAGCGTTTCCCTTTCCGTGCATCTGCCCCAAATGAGCTGTCATTTGAGTGTTTGTGATCTTGACCCTTGTGCCTTAGGTAAAATGAAATATCTAAGTGGCTTAAATTTACATTTATTTGACAACTAAATATGTTGACTATTTCCTGACATGTTTGTCAGCCCTTTTTACTCCATATTTTGAGAACTCTCCGCTAAGTTCTGCACCGTTTTTAAAATGCGCTGGGCTGTAAGAAGTCTTACAGCTTATATTAACCCGCCTACTGGGGCGTGGCCTCTCTTACTATTTACATGCAGGAGTCTGAGGCTTCTGGGTTGCTGTTCTCTGTGCCTGGACTCTGAGTTTTCTTGCTCCGGGTATGGAATTAATTTAAGTACATTTAATCTGTTGAGTGACTAATATTTCTCCAGTCTTTAACAAGTACCAAGGTGGACATTACCTGTCCTGCCATGGTTGCATTGGTCCTAGTCGCGACTCGGCAACAGCGCCATCTGCTGGAGAACAGGCAACATGGCCGATTTTGTTCCTTTTTTTTTCAGATTTCATTTCTAATGGAACTTTTACTGCCTTCTTTATTACACAAGCCTATATGACAATGGAAGTACCTCAATTTATTGGTTACTAGGTTTCAGTTTTCTTCTCCACATTCTATCATTAAGGAAGAATATGGCACTAGTTGACAGAATTAATAAAATCGAAAATTTTATTGTTCAGAGGTTATCTGAACAAGAGGATACTATGATAGGCAAAATCGACTCCATATCTATGGGTACTAGGAAGTTACCTGAAAGGGTTCATACTGTTGAATTTGACGTTCAGAAGTCATCACAAAGTTTTGATAAGTTAACAGACAAATATACCTCCAGGGTGGCAATCTGCACAGTATCCAAGAAAAATTCAAGCAGATGTTATCTTTAAAAGGGGAACATTAAAACCTTGGAATCACAAGTGGAGAATGAGGACCAGAAAATTGATACCTTAGTGAAATCATATGCAGGTCAAGAGATTCAGGCTTTACAAAAGACAATGATAAAAAGATTTGAAATGACTGAGGAAATTATTGGAGCTGGTGGACAGGGAAAGAAGGCACAAGGATAGGATACAATGTCACCACTGGCTGTCAGAACTGGTTTACCCAGGGCTTTAGAGTCCTACTGTGTAATTTACTCTGACAAAGCATCAACTTCTAAAGGCTCGAAGGGAGCCAAAGAAGGTAGATGAACGCCAATAGGAATGAATGATCTAAAAGAAATTAAGCAAGCTGTCCTTACTTATGGCTTGCATTCCACATTTGTTAAGGAGATAATAAAACACTTGGGCCTCTAATGTCAAAGCTACTCTCCATGATTTTTCTCAGTTAGTGTCAGCAGTACTGGATGATGGACTTTTCTTGATGTTTGAAATTTATTTCAGGAAGGAATCCAAACATATGAAATGACAGGGGAAAACTAAAGGTCTTGAGGTTTCCTAAGATCAACTTCTTGGCAAAGGCCCATATGCTGACCCACAGGTCCAAGCTCTTTACAATGAAGAAATCTTGTTCCTATGCCACAAAGCAGCCTTGAACTAGGAACTAGGAAATCCAGGAACTAGGAAAAAAGGATCAAATCATATACCAGGATTAGGCAGGGGCAGAGAGAAGCCTTTACTGACTTTTTACAGAGATTAACTAAGGCTGTACAAATAGGAGTAACAGACCCAGAAACTAGATGAACAATTCTTGAATCTCTGACTTTTGAACATACAAACTTAGAACGCAAAAAGATAACTGGGCCTTTAAGGTCTAGATCAGCACCTATGGATGAATGGATTCAGCATAAGATGAATGTTGAGACGTTTGACTATAATGATAAATCTTGGGTAGGAGAAACAATTTCCAAGGCAATAAGGAGACATCAAACTGTTTTAATTGTGGGAAATTAGGACACCTGAAAAGGGATTGCAGGCAAGGAATTTCTAGGAATAGTATCTCATCTGGGAATGGCAAAAATAGGAAACCTCAGCTTTCAGGTATAAGTAGAAGGTGAGGTAAAGAATGATATTGGACCAATGAATGCAGATCAACAACAGTCAAGGTAACCCGATACAATTGGGAAACTCCCTGAGGGCCTCTCACAGGCCCCCAAGCCAAAAGTGGTTCAGTCGTTTCCAGTAACCATGGAGGACCTATCACACCAGGAAAATTAAAAACTCTAGAACCTTCTATGCAAGACCATAATGTTCTAAATGAAGGTTCAAATTTTGAGGATAAGTCAGAAATAAGAAGCATATATTTTTGGCAAACTTCTATAAATGATTAGAGACCAAAGCTGAGAGTGTGTATAAATGGAATTGTAATTGTTGGCTTGATAGACACAGGAGCAGATGTCAGTATCATTACTCCAGAACTGTGGCATCCAAATTGGCCTCTTCAAGAGGCAGATGTTCAATTACTATGATTTGGAACCATATCTCAAGTTAAACAAAACACGAGATAAGTTGACTGTATTGGTCTAGAAGGTCAAAGAGGAAAGCTGAGGCCATATGTAGCTGATATTGCAATAAATTTATGGGGCCATGACCTGCTACAGCAATGGAATACACAGATTAACATTCCTGCAGTCCCCAGAACCCATAATTCTGGGAAGGATGTAATAAAGTGCTATGAACAAAGGTCACCAGCCATTCAGGCTGTACACAAACATAAAACAACTAACAAACCTTTAGAGATACCAACAGCCCTACCTTTAAAATGGCTAACGGAGAAGCCAATATGGGTTAAGCAATGGCCTCTAGCTGAAGATAAATTGCAGGCTTTTAGAATGATTGGTACAGGAGCAATTAGATGTTTGACATATTGAGGAATCAACTAGCCCTTGGAATTTTCCTGTGTTTGTTGTAAAAAAGAAATCTGGTAAATGGAGAATGGTGACAGATATAAGTGCTTTCAACAAGGTAATTCGACCTATGTGCCCTCTATAGTCTGTCATTCCTCTGCCTTCTCTGTTACCAAAAGGATGGTCTCTTATAGTTATTGATTTGAAGGATTGTTTCTTCACTATACCTTTACAAGAAAAAGATAGAGAAAAATTTGCCTTCATATGCCTACTTATAATAATTCTCAGCCTACTAGGAAATACCAGTGGACTGTCCTCCCACAGGGAATGCTCAATATCCCTACCCTGTGTCAATACTTTGTAAGTCAGCCATTGGAAATAATATGTAAGCAATTTCCTAAGTCTATAATTTACCATTGCATGGATGACATTTTGCTATCTGATTCAAACATAGATATTTTAGAAAGAATGTTTGAAGATGTAAAGATAGTTTTACCTAAATGGGGATTGCAGATTGTTCCTGAAAAAATACTGAGAGGAGATTCTGTCAATTACCTAGTTTATAAAATAGGTTTACAAAAAATTAGGACACAAAGGCACAAATTAGGAGAGACCGGCTACTGACTCTTAATGACTTTCAAAGATTGTTAGAAGACATTTCCAGTCTATGACCGGCTGTTGGTATAACACCTGATCTAATAATTCATTTAAACAAAACCTTAGATGGTGATAAAGATTTGATAGTCCCAGAGAATTAACAATTGAAGCAGAAAAGAAACTTACAATGGTTGAGGGAAAATTACAGGAGGCACATACAGATAGGGTGAATCCAAATCTTAGTTGTATTCTAGTCATATTGCCTTCCAGAATTTCTCCTATGAGAATTTTAATGCAGAGGGAAGATGTTATTTTAGAATGGATCTTTTTACCACATAAACTAAGTAAAGAATTAAAAACATTTGTGGAGAAAGTCTCTGAATTAATTATAAATGTTAAATTGAGACTTTGTCAACTAGCTGGTATAGACCCAGCAGAGGTTATTCACTACTGATGAAATGAAAAAGTTATGGGAAGACAATGAACCATGGCAAAGAGCTTGCACTAATTTATTGGAGAAATTAATAGCAACTATCCCAAAAGCAATAGACTTAACCTTATAAAGAGAACTTCTTGGATTCTTCCTCAAATTGTACGTGATGCTCCAAAAACTGGAGCCCATACATTTTATACTGATGCTAATAAATCAGGGAAGGCAGGTTACAAATCAGACAAATTGAGTAAGGTGGAACAAAGCCCTTATAATTCTGCTCAGAATTATATGCCATTTTTATGGTGCCAAGAGATTTTAAAGAACCTCTTAATATAGTTACTGATTCACGATATGCAGCAAGAGTTATCTTGAATTTTGAAACCGCTGAATTGTACCAGATGATACAGAATTGACTACATTGTTTATCCATGTACAAAACATAATCAGGAATAGGCTTTGTCCTATGTACATAACACACATCTGATCCCATACAGGTCTGCCAGGTCTTCTAGCACAAGGTAATGCAAAAATTGATCAATTTTTTGATTGGAAGCATGTTACAGGCCTTAGAATTTCATAAAAAACACAATAGCAAAGGTTTAAACATAGAATTTTCTATTACATGGCAACAAGCAAAGGAGATTATAAAGAGATGACCTACTTGTTCTTTATACAACCAAAAACTGCTACCTGCAGTAACCAACCCAAAGGGTACTCAAAGGAATGAAATCTGGCAGATGGATGTGTTCTACTTTGCAGAATTTAGAAAATTAAAATATGTACATCACACCATTGACACCTATTCAGGCTTTCAATGGGCAACTGCTTTAAGCTCAGAAAAAGTTGATTCAGTGATCACACATTTATTAGAAGTTACGGGTAACCTGCACAAATAAAGACAGATAATGGTCCAGCTTATGTCTCTAGGAAACTGAAATTTTTTTTGCTTACTATAATATTAAGCATGTTACAGGTATACCACACAATCCTACAAGTCAAGCAGTTATAGAAAGATCACATTGAACTATAAAGAATATGTTAAACAAACAGAAAGGGGCAGAAAATTCCCCAGAAATAGATTACATAATGCTTTATTCATCTTGAATTTTCTTAATGCTAATGAGAAAGGGACAACAGCAGCAGAAAGACATTGGATAATGGGAAAGTCTGCTGAATAAATCAACCAGTTTATTTCAAGGATGTGCTGACCTTGCAGTGGAAGCCAGGAGATGTGCTGTGTTGAGGAAGAGGTTTTGCTCTTGTTTCTACTGGGGAATAAAAATTGTGGATACCATCAAAATTAATAAAGGTTCGGTTTGAAGAGGAGAAACCTCGGGAAGGAGAAATGACAGCTCATCTACAATGATGATAATCATATAGGTGGTAAGAAAAGCATTTAGGATGGGGGCAGGGTTCTGTTCTTATCTCTGCAGGAAAACACTAATCTTCAAAAAATTCAAGGGACCCTGGATGTTTGACTACTGACAGTTGGAACAATAACTACCCAATAAGGATCATCAAGAAAATCAAATATATTCCATAAACATAAATATTGAGAGTTTCTGTCACATGTCAGAAGCCATGATATGGGACAGAAAGAACAAAGAATTAATTTTTTTTACTTTTTTCATGTCTATTTTTATCTCTATCATACCATTCTTTCATTGTATGTCTATATAAATAATGCTTATGTTTTCCACAGTGAACAATGAATTTTCCTGCAGTAATTTTTGAAGTTTCCAGGAAGAAGATGGGGCCCCGCAGCAACTCCACCTGGTTGGTATGACGTCATAAGACTGACAGTGCAACTACAAGACTTGTCTTGCATATTAGCTGCACAAGGTGGTTCCAACTTGGTTAGCTGAAATCGTGCACATCTTTTACAATGTTCTGGCCAGACCTCCACAAAATATTCAGAGACTATTTGCAATCTTACCAGACATTAATCTTGAAACTTAACCATTATTTTACTTTCACAGGATCCTCTAGAAAGAACGTTGCCCCCATGACAGATGGAAGTAATTCTAGAGGACGATGTCCCCTCTCCCAGCAAAGTTTGTCCTTTGGTTAGGGACATCATTTAGGGGTTGATTATAATTGGTATACAGTTGGAGATTGAGGGGAAATTTTATAAGCTCAGGAATTGTTTGTAAAAAAAAGAAAAGGGAAAATTGGATGATGAGATAATAGATTGGTTTGTGAGTTATTATTTATAGACAATTACATTGGTATAGATTCTTATATATTAATACAAAGTTAAATAATATTGAATATTTAAAACATTTTTTATGTATTGATATATATACTTACCATATTGCAGTCTACATTTCTACCTCTGATCAAGATACTTATACACTGTTTACATTTGGAGGTCATTGTCCTCATTTATTGCACAGTTGTTTATTGTCTTAGTCCTTAAGTTATATAGGTATTAAGAATTGTAGATAAATAGTCATCTATGTTTGTCATACTTAGACTTATCTGGTTTTTTAGATACATAGAGATTATATTCTGCATAGATAGATAATCTTCAACCACCTCAAAGAACTGTAGAAAATGGCATGTAAATAACTTAGGGTTTTATTTCAATATACTTGTATGTGGACAATTAGGAGAAAGTTCCATGGGGTGCTGAGAAGAAAGTATTTTGTTTTGTGTTAGATGAAATGTTCTTAAAATCTTTGTTGGGTCCATTGGAGTCATAATGTGTGTTAACACGAATATTTCTCAATGGAATGGAATCAAAGACTGGGATGAATATCCACACACCTATGGACATTGGTTTTTCACCAAGAAGTCAAAATAATACAATGGTGAAAAGGAAAGCATTTTCAACAAATGGTGCTGTTATAACTGATTATTGGCATCTAGAAGAATGAAAATAGATTCCTCTATGTCACCTTACACAAACTCACATCCAAGTGGATCAAAAACCTCAACGTAAATCCAGATATACTGGACCTGATAGAAGAGAAAGTGAGGAATAATCTTGAGTGCATTGGCACAGGAGAAACTTTCCTAAATAGAAGATGAATAGTGCAGACACCAAAATTAATGATTAGCAAATAGTACCATATGGAAGTGAAAAGCTTCAGAGACACAAAGGAAACCATCAATAGGAGAAAACAGCAGCCTAGACAATGTGAAGAAACCTTCACCAACCCCAAGTCTGACAGAGGGCAGATTTCCAAAATATATAAATACTCAGAAAATTAGAAATCAAAAAACCAAATAATCAAATTTTTAAAAAATGGATGCAGATCTAATCAGAGAATTTTCAAAAGAAGAATCTCAAGTGACCAAGAAACACGTTAGTCTGAGAATCCATCTTATAATTGTCAGGATGGCTAATATCTAAACAAAAATGACAGTTCATGCTAGGAATACATGCTGTAGGAATCTTACCGCCAGTAGCCGTTAAGTTACCGGCTCACTTGGGTGTGGCCTCTTATGCTATATAATACTGATGTACATGTATATGGTATATGTTCATGTCCAGTAATTTTTCCACCTGTGGGATGTGGTTGCTGTTCTCCTTTCCAGCAGAGAATTGTGATCTGTGGAGTCTACCCCTAAAAAAATAACCCTCTATATACTCAATTCTGAGCTTCTGTGGATTTCTTTTAAGTGTCCTTCTTCAAGTACAAACTGTACAACCACTTGGATATCAATATTGAAGTTTCTCAGAAAAGTGGGAATTAATTTACCTCAAGTCTCAGCTATAACACTCTTTGGCATAAACCCAAAGGATGCTTAATCATACAAGTAGTCTTCCTCAACTGTGCCCAGAGCATCATTTTTCCATAATAGCCCAGACCTGGAAACAGCCTACATGTCCTATAGAAGAAGAAAGATTATAAAACAGTGGCACACTTCCACAGTGTAGTGTTACTCATCTGTTAAAAACCAGACACCATTAAGTTGGTATGCCATGATGATAGGCCATGTTTTGTTGATACTCATGTGATGTGTGTCTTTTTCTAAATAGAATGGAAGGGTGAGTGGATTTGGGGTGAGAACAGGATGGGCATGAGGGTGAGGATCTGGGAGGAGAAAGGAGCAGAAAATACAGCTGTGTTGTAAAAAAGTAAATTTATTTAGAAACGTAAAAAACAAACCGACAAAGAAAATGAAAGAAATTTTCAAGCAAATGTGTGGAACTGGAAAAAATAATCCTGAGTGAGATATCCAGACCCACAAATTGTACCAAGATTGGTAGCCCAATTCAGAGAGGTTTCACCAAGCAGTGGACAGAAAACAAATACAGAGACCCACATCAAAATATTAGACCTGGCTTGTGGAATCCTGCTGTAGAAAGGGAGGAAGGATTGTAGGAGCCAGAAGGAGCCAAGCACATAACAAGAACCCACAGACCCAAGTACCTGGACTTAAATAGAGCTTAGAGATGAACTGCTCTCTAGGAAACCTCGCCTGGGACGTAGCACCCTCTGCCTGTATGTGTCAGTTGGTTACTTTTTCTTCTTGTGGGACTACTAAAAGTGAGAGCAAGGATTTTCCCTAACTCTATTTTGTGGAAATCTATTACTCATATTTGATATACCTTGCCCAGTCTTAAAACAGGGGGGAGGTGCTTAGTCTTATAGGAAGTTGCTATGCCATTTTTTGTTGCTATCACAAGAAGGTTGCTCTTTCATGAATAGAAATTGAGGAGTGGGGTGGGGGAGGGGAGAGGAGGGGGCAGGTATGGAGTACACATGGGATAGAAAACTGTGATTGGGATGTAAAATAAACGAACTTAGAATTAAAAATATGTTGAATTTGAAAATATCCCTTTGGAATTCAGTGGCCTTAGTGTCTTCATATGAATTTTACTGTTTTTTTTCTAGCTCTATTGATTCATTAGTACATTGGACAGAAGTTTTACTGAATGTATAGATTGGCTTTGATATATTCATATCTTAATGTGTTTTCTCAATTTATTTCTTCATTATCTTAAATTTTTGTTTGAAGGGGAGTTTCAATGTGCTTGTTAGACATAGTTTCAGTTATTTTATATTTTAGAGATATTGTAAACAATTGATTTTCCTGACTTTTTCTCAGCGTGTGTGTAATTGGGATATTGGAAAGGCAGACCTTGCTATCTTGGTTTTGTGGTCTGCAAATTAGATTGATGTGGGAGGGGTCTTCTGTTTTAATAAAGAAGAACTGCCTTGGCCAGCCCTAGGTGGGTGGAGTAGACAGAATAGGAAAAAGGAAGTGAGGTAGATGGCTCAGTCAGATGCTACGCCTCTCCTAAGTTAGACAGACTGCCATGCCTCTCCTCAGAGAGACTGATGTGATGGAGCCAGCCGCCAGTTCAGACATGCTGAATCTTCCCGGTAAGACAACCATTCGTGGTGTTACAAAGATATTAGATATGGGTTAGTCAAGATGTGAGTAAAGAGGCTGGAACTAATGAGCCAGGCAGTATTTAAAAGAATACAATTTGTGAGTTGTTATTTTGGGGCACAAGCTAGCTGGCAGCCAGGAGCAGGGCAGGGCGAAAAGCAGGCCTGCCCAAAGACCTCACTACAGAATGGTGCCCCACGTGGATAACTGAATCCACAGAAAGCTTGAGAAAGCTTAGGGAAAGAATAGAGTAAGCATGGCCTTCTTGGTAGCAGCAGTTTCTCGGGTCTGAACATGGTTTTTTCGGTTTTCAGCCGTAGCAGGAAAAAGGCTGTGCTGTTTTAAAATGCCAGCTTTCTGGCCATCCTGCCAGGGCAAACTGACTCTTTCAAGCAGGCAGCTGACTATGGAGCTTTTGATTGTTGTTTAACACTGTTGTAGCTTGCTTTCTAGCAGGGGACCTTGAACTGCCACAGAGTTGTTTGATAAACATGGCTACAGCTGGTACCTCTGCCATGATGGCTGGAAGCTAAGGAATGGGCTGTATCCAGCTGCCAAAGCCACAGCTTAGTCCTACCCATATTGTTTGGGTAAATTAAAAGACTCATGTGGTCACAAAAGAGAGATTAACAGTAAAAGAAAGATTCAAAGTCAAGAAAATGTCTAAATGGTTTACACTGTGTTAAAAATATATGGCAGGCTAAAGGTTAAAGTTCTTAAAAGTAAAAAAAAAGAAAAAAGGGAAGTAGTTTGGTGTGGTGGCACACACCTTTAATCCCAACACTTGGGAGGGCAGAGGTAGATGACCTCTGTGACTTCAAAGGTGTGGGCAGGACACACCTGTAATTCCCAATGCCTGGGAGGCGAGACAGATTTCTGTGAGTTCAAGTGTGGTAGCATACACCTTTAATCCCAGCACTTGGGAAAGCAGAGACAGAGGATCTCTGAGTTCAAGGAAGCCTGCTCTACAGAGTTATTCCAGGACAAAGTATATAGAGAACCTGTCTCAAAAAAGTAAAGTAAAATAAAAGAAATAGAGGTTAAAACAAAAACTGTAAAAAGATGGAAATATACAGAGAACCTTGATACTGTATGCTATTATGCTCTCTTTGAATTGTTTGAATGTTGAGGAACGAGCAACAGCTGCTAAAAGAGATTTGTTTATAATGCTGCTGAACTAATCCAGATAGATATTTTGAAAATACCTTGACTTCAGGATTTGGATCTGAGGATTGATACTTTGGAAAGAGAGTCTCTTTGTTCTTACAGAAAATAAAACCCTATGGATTGCTTCTATCCCATTATGGTATGATAGACCACGAACCTCCTGAAAGGTTGCTGTGAACACCTTCAGAAAATTACTTTGCCCAACCTTGATGACTGAGATAACCCGGCACACAGGTTACACCATGAAATATCTGATTAACAGTGTCCCCCATTCAGCAGGAAGCAGTTTGGAGAGAAATAACTGCGCCCATGTTCCCAAATATTGTTTACAAATGTTCTTTTACATTTAAAGGGGGATATGATATAGATATGAATAATTTGCATTTATATGGATTTTGCTTTAGTGATTTAAATTTAAGGTCAATTTTCTTATATGTATATGTATTTCTGCTCTTGATTAAGGTATTGTGATTGTGTAGTTCTTTTAAAAATGTAATGTATAATTAGGAAATATAGGTTGTTAATGGATAATCGTCGATAATAGTAAAGCTTATAGTCATGTTAGTTAGATTTTCTAGATATATAGAGATATATTTTAGTTAGATAGGCATTCCTAATATCTTCCAAAGACTACAGAATATTCCACTTAAATGTTTTAATAACTTAAGGCTTTTCATGACAATGAGACATATCTGCTCCTGGCAGCACTAGAACTTCAAGAGGAAAATGGGCATCAAAGAGGCTCCTTATGGAGTTTGATAGCCATTTGGGCAAGAAACTGCTCTTGCCTGGACTGGTGCATAGACTGGACACAGAGAAACCCTAAGAGAGAGGACTGCTGAACTTGCCTATAGGTGAGATGATCTTTTGGGGTTCCTGACTCATGAAAGAGTCTCCAAGACATTCTGCAGGGCACAGCAGATACTGACTGTATCTTTGAAATATCCTTTGAAAATATCCTGCATCATGGAAATGTCTCCTGGAAACTATGGGCCTGTAGGCCGAAGATGGATGCCCCAACAGTACAAAAGAACTTTGGGTGACTGTCCAGGCAGCAAGATGTCTCTGTCATTCTAGAGTTTTGGAAGTAGCTTACTTCTTGTTCACCTAGGTAATATTGTGTCCTTCTGGAGTCTTTGATGGAGTTGAAGAATAGATAGTTATATTTTTTCTTAGTTATGATAAAAGATAAGATATATATAAATATTGTAACTAATTCTTACTTGATAACTGTTTTGATATATGTAGTTCTGCTGTTAAAGTTAAAGCCTTCTTTTTGTTTAAACAGAAAAAAGGGGAAATGATGTGGGAGGGTCTTCTGTTTTAATAAAGAAACTGCCTTGGCCAGCCCTTAGGTGGGTGGAGTAGACAGAATAGGAAAAAGGAAGTGAGGTAGATGGCTCACTCAGATGCTACGCCTCTCCTAAGTTAGACAGGACTGCCATGCCTCTCCTCAGAGAGAGTGATGTGATGGAGCCAGCCGCCAGTTCAGACATGCTGATCTTCCCGGTAAGACACCATTCGTGGTGTTACAAAGATTATTAGATATGGGTTAGTCAAGATGTGAGTAAGAGGCTGGAACTAATGATCCAGGCAGTATTTAAAAGAATACAGTCTCCCTGTATTATTTGGAGCATAAGCTAGTCAGGAGGCCGAAAGCAGGGCGGTGGGAATGCAGCCCGCAGCCCCACACTACATTAGATAAAAGTGCTTATCATTTGTTAGTGTTTTCTATAAGAATATTTTGTGTCTCATATATATATGTCATTATATTAACTGCAAATAGGCATAATTAGATTTTCTATTTTCTTATTTATATTGCATTTGTTTATTTTGCCTTATTTTCCATTTAAGGCTCTACATAGCATATAAAACAAGTTCTCTTTTCTCATTCCCAAAATTTAAGGGAAACACATTACATTTCCCCATTTAGTATAATATTATCTATAGTTAGTTCTTATATAATATTTATTGTGTCCAGTAGGTATCTCAGCTATTCAAATCAGCATTTGTTTCATAAGACAGAACTTAGCTGTTAGCATGCTGAACCTTGTGACCCTTTCCCTTGTAGGAATAGCTGAGGCAGTGAACCATTTTTTAACAATCAGCAAATTTTTGAAGAATGGCACAACTTCACCAGGAAGTGCTCCATCTGAGGCCTGATAACAGAGTACACACACTCAAGTGCAAAATCAGAAACTCAAACACATACAAAAATTAAAAAAACTCTTTAATAAAACAAAACAATGCAAAAAAGCCCAAACCAGCCACATAGTAACTTCAGAGTAGCCCCTGTGTATGTGAAAAGAAAATTCTCAGAGCCCAATAGATTGCCCAATGAAAATTGCAGTGGCAGTATGTTGTTAGACAAGGAGGTCTAACATGTCTCACAGCCCCATGTACTGCAAATGTCCTGCCACTGCTGTGTGATGCATTCCAGGAGTAGACAGTCACACCTTTTTGCTGAGGACACCACATGCTTGAATTAAAATCCAAGATTAAATCTTAAAAGACCCAGAGAAATAAATTTGGGAAGGTACTGGATGGACACTCCCTACTTGCTGAGTGACCAGAAACTGCTTATGTGGGTTTCTAGAGAAGAATTGTCATGAGTCATCCTGCTTGGCTGTGGACATTGTATTCTTCAGTACCAGAATTCCAGGCAAGATCCTCCTGACACAGCTATCCTGAGTACTACCAACAGTTTCTGATTAGATTTACTCCTATTGTATTCTACAGTAGGGTCACATCTGGTAATATAATCCAGGACTAGATTTTGTAGCTAGAAAGATATAAACCCTAGCGGTGAGTCTTTTGTCATTTTGACAATGACTATGATGTGCTCATCAAGTTACCTTCTAAATATTTGTACTTATGCTATTGCTGTCATTTGCTACATGTTCTGAAAAAGAAAACTCGATTTTTGCAATAGATGGAGTATTTCACAGAGTCCTAATCATTGGCATAGCCCTTAAGAAAAAGTCACCATTGCTGTGTCATACATAGGTGTTTTTATCATTGACTCTCAGGGTGAGAATAATGTAGGAAAGAGGGTGGAGAGGAAACAAGAGTCATCAAAGGACTCTTTGGGACTAGTTTGGACCTATGTGGTTTCCTTTCTTGTCAGGCTGGAGTTAGTGAGCTCCCATTAACTCAGGTAAACTGTTTCAGTAGGTGAACCCATCATGGTCATGACCTCTTTGCTCATATTCTCACTTTTCCCACAATTCAATTGGACTTTGTGAGCTCAGTTCAGTGATATGATATAAGTCTCTGTATCTGTTTCCATCAATAGCTAGATGAAGGCTCTATGGTGATATTTAAGATATTCATCAGTCTGACTACAGGGCAAGGCCAGTTCAGGTACCTTCTCCTCTATTGCATAGGGTCTTAGCTGGGGTCATCCTCGTGGATTCTTGGGAATTTTTCTACAGTCAGGTTTCTTGCTAACCCCAAAATGGCTCCCTCAATCAAGATATCTCTTTCCTTGCTCTCATCTCTGTCCTTCCTCCATCTCAACTATCCCATTCCCTCAAGCTCTCCCCAATACTCCCCTTCTCCCTTCCTCTTTCTTGCATTTAAATGTTTTGAGAAGGTGTCTTATTATATGTGTTTTATATAAGGAATTGGAAATACGAGTAGGAATATATAAGTAATGTATGGTGTAACATTTCTATATGTCATATATCTATGAATCTGAAAAAGGATTACATATGGGTCACAGAATGCACTAGTTTTCCTAGATGCAAACACAAGGTCATACACTTTAATATTTTTATGCCTACTGTGACTAGTTAGGTTGTTTGTTTGCTTGTTAATTTTAAATTTCTATCATGACTGAATATTGTAAGAAGGAGATGGGACAAACATGATTAATAAAATATAATTTCATTCAAAGATTATGTTAAATGTGTGATTTCTATGATTACAAGATATATCTGGTAATACACTTGTCTAATGTTTTTTTTTTTTTTTTGTTTTTCGAGACAGAGTTTCTCTGTGGCTTTGGAGCCTGTCCTGGAACTAGCTCTTGTAGACCAGGCTGGCCTCGAACTCACAGAGATCCGTCTGCCTCTGCCTCCCTAGTGCTGGGATTAAAAGGCGTGCGCCACCACCACCTGGCTTTGTCTAATGTTTTTAAATGGTTGGATTTATTTTCCTGATAAGTGAGACCAAATAATTAATTTCCTTATCATATTCAACCTGTTTCCATAGCAAGTTAAGCTGGGGGTTGTCTGTACCTAGGCTATTTGCTTTTGTGTCTGTGATAATATATCATGACCAGAAGCATCTTATAAAATAAAGAGTGTCATTGGACTTCCAATTCCAGAGGCATAAGGGTCTATCATGGTGGGGAGACTCAGCACAAGTGGCAAGACAAGGATACATAGAGATTCCATCTCTAGCACAGGCTGGAAGCAGTGGACATAGACTATGACCATTCAAGGCCTTCCTCCAGGGACAGATGTCATCTATCAAAACCTATCTCCCAGAAGTTCCACATCCTCCCCAGTAAGCACCACCATCTGGGACCAACTGTTCAAATATCTGAACTTGTGGGAGACATTATCATTAAAAGCACCACAGAGACCAATTTAAAGGTCTGACATTATAGTCTGGAGATATGCAGGAAACAGGAATCATTTGAAATAATAGCAGAAAATTTCCTCATATCAAGAGAATTAGTGAACTCATCTATAGACCACAACAGTCATGGCTGGATAATAATCTCCCTGTATAGTGTTGTAGTTATGTTAAATTTTTAAAAAATACTTCACATTTTTATTTTTGGGACACTATGTACCTCTGTCTCACTGTGAACACCAGACTGACCTCAAACTTCGAGAGATTTACATCTCCCTTTGCCCTTCCTAGTGCTGGGCCTAAAGGCATTGATACTACTCCTTGCCTCACAAAAGGTAAAACACCAAGGCTTTGTACTACACTAAAAATCCAAGAACACAGAAGAAAATCTCTCAGATAGAGCTTCAAGAGAGAAGTAGTTTTCCTACAAAGGCAAGCCCATTCACGACCACTTAGTAAGGATAGATAGATGATAGATAGATAGATAGATAGATAGATAGATAGATAGATAGATAGATAGTCAGACAGAGAGACAGACAGGTGGGAGAGAGAGACAGAATTTAAGAATAAAGTATTGCAGCTGCCAAACATAACAAGCCTCAAGCAAGATTCCTGTACCGAATAACGGAATCCATCAAACTTCAAGAAGCAATACAGAGACTTTGCAGGATAAACATAAACTAAAGCCAAGGTTACTGCCAGGTGACACTGCACATGCGCAGTGAGCACGCTTTCGTGTGCTCTGTGTTGCTTAGCAACGGCTTTTACATAACCAGCCCCATCCGTTTTTACTGGTCAAACTGAGCAAAGGAGGACTCTTTACTTCTGGTCCCCACTGAGATAGGATGTACATTTTAGAAGGATTTCTGTCTGTGGTTTAAAGTTCATATTGCTTTTTAAAAGGTATTTAGTGTTGAGCTGAGAGTAATCTGACCACAGCTATGTTGTCCATCCTGAGGAAGTTCTTCTGCTTTAAGAAAGGGCTGAAACCCTCTAACCCTAACTCTTATGATCCAGAAAATAAATTTCACAAAGCAATGTGCATGGGAAACATAGAAGTGACGCTTCATCTAATCCACAACAAGAAGTTTCATGTAAATACTGAGGACGAAGAGAAATGGTAACTTGGAAGCTAGGGGTGTGGGGCCTTGAGGAAATCAGGAGATGGGAGAAGCCTACCTCTCCTAGCTCCATTGAGGGCCACATGGGTGAGGCGAAACCAGCTGTGCTTTCTGTTTTACAGTCTCCTTGGCATCTGTGATCACATAGAGTTTCAGTGTCTGGATCATTTTCTGGAGCAGGAGAACTGTACAACCAAAGCTCCAGCAGGCTTGCTGTCATCCTGTAATCCCCATATGGAGTGTTTTCTTAATGATAGCATTAAATATGCAATAGAATAATACAACAAATATAAAAAGATGAGGTTTGATTTAAATGTATGTAATAAACACAGGGTATAAAAACTAAAAAGAGCAGAATTCAAGGGTTGTTCTTTATAATGTGTCCTCTTTTCACTTAAAACTATGCAAATAATTTTCAATATAAATTTTACATTAATGTGCACTAACGTTTATATACCTTACTGAAGAATAATAGAAAAATACCTAATTTGAAAAGGTGTCTGTGTGCTCATCATCCTCGTCCTCTTTCATTTTCTTATTTCTCACTAGTGTACTACAGAAATCATTCTCTCATCTCAGCAGATTTCCCGTATTGCACTTAATATCCATCACTTCATACAGTTCTGAGGAGTAATTCAGCACTACCTTAATCAGTCACCATTTTCATACACAATTTGCTGACAAGCTCAAGGTTTTCTCCAAGTTGCTTTTGACTTCTTTATGATTGAGCATATAGAGCTCGCTGGGTGTTTTATGATTTTGCAAATCAATAAAGTCATTTGCTTTGCAATTTGGCTTTAACTAGAAATGTCCATATATTCTATGAATTGAACTGTTGTCAAATAATCCATACTTCCTCAAATGACCTCAAAGGTTGTTTGTTCACTAAAAATTCCATTAAAATCAATTTAAAATTTTGTTGTGTATTTAGATTTTGCTGTTGATACTTTTCAGGGTTTTTATCCCTAGTGTTTCTTATATAACTTGCATTTTTCAAAGGCCAGTATAAAGACTAGGAATTCCGTGCATATATGTCACATTTCAGTTAGTGCCAAGCACCGTGAGTTATATGATGATATTCTTTATTAGGTATTGATTGATTATTTTAAGTGTTGACAATCTTTTATCACATTATGAGTTGTAAATGTCCTTCCAATTTTAGAGGAGTTAAAATGTGACAAAAGAGAGCCTCTCAGGCTAGGTACTGTGTTGTATCCACAATTCCAATTACCCGCAGCATGAGGAAGGAGGAGCATAAATTTAAAACAGACTGTGTCTCCAAAACTAAAATGATTCTCATAGAATTTGTGAAATATACATTCCTTCATATACTGGTGAATTGGATACAATGGTACTAATGATGACTTTAATTATGTTTATTGCAGTGTTAACACCAATAACTTAAATAATCTAAAAGATGTTCAGCTGTTCTTCAAGAATATTTTCACAGTCATTGCATAGGTCCGTAATAATGTATCCTAATTTGACAGCAGAGAAATTATCCCTCTTACTCCAAACTTATGGACAAAGAAACAACAACACAGAAAGGCTGAGTGAGAAGACAGTAGCTGATAATGGATCCCAGAACAGGATGCAAATTCATCAGGAGTTCAACCCAATAGTCACGTCACATTCTTTCTCTTGAAAAGCGATGATCTTGTCTACCTAGCTCAGTGGTGGGACACTTCTCTTGGCGGCATCAGCTGTGGGTTTTATTCAAATTGCCCAAAAGTTATGTGTAGTCCATTTTTTCTAATACAGTAAATTATAGGAACATAACTATAGTTTTAGAATGAAGTTAATTGGTGTCTGTGACAGAGTTCCTAAATGTTACATGAGACTTGCAAACACATTAATGACTATCTATGATGACACACTGTCCTTCAGGCTCATGAAAATTGCCTCTCTCCTGCAGAAGTGCACTCCACTTTGCATGTCTTCATGGTCATCTGAATCTGGAGTATTTCCTGTTTTGTTATTGACTGTGAGATAAATGTATTTGAGGATGAAAGTCCATACCACTAATGAAGGTAGATCAGCGATTCAAATTCAGTAATGAAGGTGATCTCAGCAGTTTAGAACGAAGGTAAAATGTTTATCATTTAACTATAAATCATGGTAAACCTGCGGGATGTTTATTTTGACTTGGAATTGACAGTGTTTTCCTTATGACAATATTTACAGGTTATGCCGGGAATGGGTTGCAAAGGTGGTTTCTGCACTCCTTGATAACAGAGCACATCCCATTCTGAAAGACTCCAGTTGAGAAACAGGATATAGCACACAGTGTAAGCTGACAGTCAAGATAACCACCATTCTCCTTGAGTTTGGAAGAAACATTGAACAGTCTAAAATGGTAACGATTTTCCCATTTGAATTCCCACATACTTGAAAACCACGTGACTTAGCAGTATATGTGTGGAACAATTTCCTATGTTCAGAATTTTTAATATTCCTTGAATGGCACTTTGAAAATACCTTTATTGGTATCCTTTTAAATACTGATACTTAGCTGTTCGTCTGTTTCGCCAATTGGGTCCCATTTGTGCAGCCCAAATACCTGTGCGTATATAAAAGCATTCATTGCAGCTTGGTTAGACTACCGGGGACCCCACCTCTAAATAAAAATGACTAAATGACTAAGCCCTCCCAGAGGACATCAATTGTCAATAAGTCCTCAGTCAGGACTCAGATCAGAACTTTATGATAAATTCCTGTCCCCATACTGAAATTTGTGTAACTTGAGCTTGCACATGCTTTCACAATGACTGTGAATTCTTCTATCCTCTGGGTATGCTCTGTTGTACCCAGGGAATAACAATAGCATCATGGGTGATGGGGTTGTCTAGTGAGAAATCCCCACTTTTGATGCCAGTTAGTAAAATATCCCACTCTTTCCTTTACTTTTTGCTATTAAACATAACAGTAGGGACAGGTCCAGCCTGAGTTGTTCTAGAACAGGGAAGCATTATGGCTGACTTTAAATTAAGGGACCCTCTTGGTATTATTTAAATTTACTAAGCTGTCATTGGCGAAGGAGTCCTCCCTTTCATCATGCTTACATAACTAGCATTTTTCAAAGGCCAGTATAAAGACTAGGAATTCCGTGCATATGTGTCACATTTCAGTTAGTGCCAAGCACCGTGAGTTATATGATGATATATTTATTGGGTATTGATTGATTATTTTATTTTATTTTTTTCTCATGGTTTATTTTTTTTTATATTTAAAAATTTCCATATCCTTCCCTCCTCCTCCCCCCTCCCTCCGCTCCTCCTCCCCCTTCCTGCCCCTCCTTCTCCCCCTTTCCCTCCCCTTCCCTCCACCCATACCTCCCCTCCCTCCCTCTCAAGGCCAAGGAGCCATCAGGGTTCCCCACTCTATGCTAAGTCCAAGGTCCTCGCAACTCCCCCCAGGTCCAGGAAGGTGATCGACCAAGCTGAGAAGGCTCCCACAGAGCCCGTCCATGCAGAAGAATCAGAGCCCCAGCGCCAATGTCCTTTGCTTCTCAGTCAGCCCCCGCTTGTTGGCCACATTCGGAGAGACGGGTTTGGTCGCATGATCCATCAGTCCCATTCCAACTGGAGTTGGTGATCTCCCTTTACTTCTGTCCCACCGTCTCCATGAGTGAACGCACCCCTCACGTTCCTGACTTTCTCCCTCATGTTCTCGCTCCTTCTGCTCCTCATCAGGACCTTGGGAGCTCAGTCCAGTGCTCCAATGTGGGGCTCAGTCACCTTCCCCATCTTTCGCCAGCTGGAGGTTCCCTCACAGTCCTGACTTTCTTTCTCATGTTCTCCCTCCATCTGCTCCTCATCAGGACCTTGGGAGCTCAGTCCGGTGCTCCAATGTGGGGCTCTGTCATTTTCTTCATCTATCGTCAGGTGGAGGTTCTATGGTGATATGCAAGAAATTCATCAGTATGGCTATAGGAACTGGCCTTTTCAGGCTCCCTCTCCTCAGCTGCCCAAGGAACTAACTGGGGGCATCTCCCTGGAACCTGGGAACCCCCTCTAGGGTCAAGGTCTCTTGACAACCCTCAGGTAGCTCCTTAAATTAAGATATATGCTTCCCTGCTCCCATATCCACCCTTCCTATATCCCAAGCATCCCATTCCTCCGAGCTCCCCCCATTCTCCCCTTCACATTTTTCTCTCCCCATCTTCCCTTGGCCCAGTCTCGCCCATCCCTCAAGTTCCCAATTTTGCCTGGCGATCGTGTCTACTTCCAATATCCAGGAGGATTACTATATCTTTTTTGGGGAGTTCACCTTCTTATTATCTTCTCAAGGATCCCAAATTTATAGGCTCGATGTCCTTTAATTATGGCTAGAAACCGATTATGAGTGAGTACATCCCATGTTCATCTTTTTGGGTCTGGGTTACCTCACTCAGAATAGTGTTTTCTATTTCCATCCATTTGCCTGCAAAATTCAAGAGTCATTGTTTTTACCGCTGAGTAGTATTCTAATATGTATATATTCCACAGTTTCTTCATCCATTCTTCCACTGAAGGGCATCTAGGTTGTTTCCAGGATCTGGCTATTACAAATAATGCTGCTATGAACATAGATGAGCATATGCTTTTGTTGTATGATTGGGCATCTCTTGGGTAGATTCCCAATAGTGGAATTGCTGGGTCCTGGGGTAGGTTGATCCTGAATTTCCTGAGAAACCGCCACACTGCTTTCCAAAGTGGTTGCACAAGTGTGCATTCCCACCGGCAATGGATGAGTGTACCCCTTACCCCACAACCTCTCCAGCAAAGGTTATTATTGGTGTTTTGGATTTTAGCCAATCTGACAGGTGTAAGATGATATCTCAAAGTTGTTTTGATTTGCATTTCCCTGATAGCTAGGGAGGTTGAGCATGACCTTAAGTGTCTTTTGGCCATTCGAACTTCTTCTGTTGAGAATTCTCTGTTCAGTTCAGCGCCCCAATTTTTAATTGGGTTAATTGGCATTTTACCGTCTAGTCTCTTGAGTTCCTTATATATTTTAGAGATCAAACCTTTGTCAGTTGCAGGGTTGGTGAAGATCTTTTCCCAGTCAGTAGGCTGCCTTTGTGTCTTTGTGACAATGTCCTTTGCTTTACAGAAGCTGCTCAACTTCAGGAGGTCCCATTTATTCAATGTTGCCCTTAATGTCTGTGCAGCTGGGGTTATGCGCAGGAAACGGTTCCCTGTGCCCATTTGTTGTAGAGTACTTCCCACTTTCTCCTCTATCAAGCTCAATGTGTTCAGATTAATACTGACGTCTTTAGTCCATTTGGACTTGAGTTTTGTGCATGGTGATAGACAAGGATCTACTTTCATTCTTCTACAGGTTGACATCCAGTTATGCCAGCACCATTTGTTGAAGATGCTTTCTTTCTTCCATTGTGTGCTTCTAGCTCCTTTATCAAAAATCAGGTGTTCGTAGGTTTGTGGTTTAAGATCCGGGTCTTCTATACGATTCCATTGGTCAACTTCTCTGTTTTTATGCCAATACCAAGCTGTTTTCAATACTGTAGCTTTGTAATAGAGTTTGAAGTCAGGGATGGTAATGCCTCCAGAAGTACCTTTATTGTATAAGATTTTTTTTGGCTATCCTGGGTTTCTTGTTTTTCCATATAAAGTTGATTATTGTCCTCTCAATCTCTGTGAAAATTTTGATGGGATCTTGATGGGGATTGCATTGAATCTATAGATTTCTTTTGGTAGAATTGCCATTTTTACTATGTTGTTCCTCCCAATCCATGAGCAGGGGAGATCCTTCCATTTTCTGGTATCCTCTTCAATTTCTTTCTTCAAAGACTTAAAGTTCTTGTCAAATAAATCCTTCACTTCCTTGGTTAGAGATACTCCCAGATATCTTATGCTATTTGTGGCTATTGTGAAAGGTGATACTTCTCTGATTTCCCTCTCTGCTTCCTTATCCTTTGTGTATAGGAGGGCGACTGATTTTTTGTAGTTGATCTTGTATCCTGCCACGTTACTGAAGGAGTTTATCAGCTGTAGGAGTTCTTTGGTGGAGTTTTTGGGGTCGCTTATGTACACTATCATATCATCTGCAAATAACGAAAGTTTAACTTCTTCCTTTCCAATTCGAATACCCTTGATCCCCTTGTTTTGTCTTATTGCTATTGCTAGAACTTCAAGCACTATATTGAAGAGATAAGGAGAGAGTGGAGAGCCTTGTCATGTTCCTGAATTTAGTGGGATAGCCTTGAGTTTCTCTCCATTTAATTTGATGTTAGCTGTCGGCTTGCTGTAAATAGCTTTTATTATATTTAGGAATGACCCTTGTATCCCTAATCTCTCCAAGACCTTTATCATAAAGTGGTGCTGGATTTTGTCAAATGCTTTTTCAGCATCTAATGAGATGACCATATGGTTTTTTTTCCTTCAGTTTATTTATACGATGGATTACATTGATAGAATTTCGTATGCTGAACCAGCCCTGCATCTCTGTGATGAAGCCTACTTCATCGTAATGGATAATTTTTCTAATGTGTTCTTGGATTCGGTTTGCCAGTATTTTATTGAGAATTTTTGCGTCAATGTCCATGAGTGAGATTGGCCTGTAATTCTCTTTCTTGTTTTAGTGTTTGTGTGGTTTAGGTATCAGGGTAACTGTAGCTTCATAGAAGGAATTTGGCAGTGACTCTTGTGTTTCTATATTATGAAATACCTTAAGGAGTATAGGTATTAGGTCTTCTTGGATGTTCTGGTAGAATTCTGCATTGAACCCATCAGGTCCTGGGCTCTTTTTGGTAGGGAGGTTTCTGATAACAGTTTCTAATTCTTCGCCACTAACAGGACTATTCAGAGCATTTACCTGGTCCTGGTTTAACTTTGGTATATGGTACTTATCTAAAAAAGTATCCATTTCTTTCATATTTTCCAATTTTGTGGCATACAGGCTTTTGTAGTAAGATCTAATGATTCTCTGAATTTCCTCTGTGTCTGTGGTTATGTCCCCTTTTTCATTTCTGATCTTATTAATTTGTGTGTTCTCTCTCTGCCGTTTGATTAGTTTGGCTAGGGGTTTCTCAATCTTGTTGATTTTCTCCAAGAACCAGCTTCTTGTTTCATTGATTCTTTGGATTGTTTTCTGCGTTTCTATTTTGTTGATTTCTGCCCTCAGTTTGATTATTTCCAGTCTTCTACTCCTCCTAGGTGAGTCTGCTTCTTTCTTTTCTAAAGCTTTCAGGTGTGCTGTTAAGTCTCCAATGAGTGCTTTCTCCCTTTTCCTTAAGTGGGCACTTAGTGCTATGAACTTTTCTCTTAGCACTGCTTTCATTTTGTCCCATAGGTTTGAGTATGTTGTGTCTTTGATTTCATTAAATTCAAGAAAGACTTTAATTTCTTTCTTTATTTCTTCCTTGACCCAGGTGTGGTTCAGTAGTTGACTGTTCAGTTTCCATGAGTTTGTAGGCTTTCTGGGGGTAGCATTGTTGTTGAATTCTAATTTTAATCCATGGTGATCCGATAAGACACAGGTGGTTACTAATATTTTTTTGTAACTGTGGATGTTTGCTTTGTTACCAAGTTATGGTCAATTTTCGAAAAGGTTCCATGAGCCGCAGAGAAGAAGGTATATTCTTTCCTATTTGGGTGGAATGTTCTATAGATGTCTGTTAAGTCCATTTGGTTCATTACCTCCATTAAGTCTTTCAATTCTCTGTTAGGTTTCTGTCGAATTGACCTGTCCATTGGTGAGAGAGGAGTGTTGAAGTCTCCAACTATTAGTGTGTGTGGTTTGATGGCTGCCTTGAGTTCTAGAAGTGTTTCTTTTACATAAGTGGGAGCTTTTATATTAGGGGCATAGATATTCAGGATTGAGACTTCATTCTGATGGATTTTTCCTGTTATGAGTATAAAGTGTCCCTTTCCATCTCTTCTGATTGATTTTAGTTTGAAGTCAAATTTGTTGGAAATTAGAATGGCCACACCCGCTTGTTTCTTAGGGCCATTTGCTTGATAAACCTTTTCCCAACCCTTTACTCTGAGTAGATGTCTGTCTTTGTGGTTGAGGTGTGTTTCTTGTAAACAGCAAAATGTTGGATTCTGTTTTCGTATCCAGTCTCTTAGCCTGTGCCTCTTTATAGGTGAATTGAGTCCATTGATATTAAGTGATATTAATGACCAGTGGTTGTTAACTTCAGTCATTTTTAGTAGTAGAGTTTGTGTGTTTCCCTTCTTCTAGCTGTGCTGGTGAAGGTTCGCTAGATGTCTGAGTTATTGTGGGCGTTGTTGGACTCCTTAGTTTGTGATTTTCCTTCTATTACTTTCTGCAAGGCTGGATTTGTGGCTACGTATTGTTTAAATCTGTTTTTGTCCTGGAATATCTTGTTTTCTCCATCAATGGTGAATGCAAGCTTTGCTGGGTATAGTAGTCTAGGCTTGCATCCATGTTCCCTTAGTGTCTGTAGCACATCTATCCAAGCTCTTCTGGCTTTCATGGTTTCCATTGAGAAATCAGGTGTAATTCTGATAGGTTTCCCTTTATATGTTACTTGACCTTTTTCCTTTGCAGCTCTTAATATCTGTTCTTTATTCTGTATGTTTTGTGTTTTGATTATTATATGGCATGGGGATGCTTTGTTTTGATCCAGTCTATTTGGTGTTCTGTAGGCTTCTTGTATCTTCATAGGAACATCCTTCTTTAGGTTGGGGAGGTTTTCTTCTATAATTTTGTTGAATATGTCTTCTGGGCCTTTGAGTTGTAATTCTTCTCCTTCTTCTACCCCAATTTTTCTTAGGTTTGGTCTTTTCATGGTGTCCCAGATTTCCTGAATGTTTTGTGTTAAGAATTTGTTAGATTTGTTTAGTTCTTTAATCTGTGAATTTATTTCCTCTATAGTATCTTCAGAGTCCGAGATTCTTTCTTCCATCTCTTGAATTCGGTGGGAAATACTTGTCTCTGAAGTTTCTGTTCGTTTACTCAGAGTTTCCATTTCCAGTCTTCCCTCAGATTGTGTTTTCTTCAATACCTCCATTTTATTTATCAGGTCTTGTACTGTTTCCCTTACCTGTTTGATTGCTTTTTCTTGTTTTTCTTGTTTTTCTTGGGTATCTTTGAGAGATTTATTTATTTCGTCTACCTTTTTGTTTGTCATCTCCATTTCTTTATGGCAGTTTTTTACCTTCTGTTTAAGGTCCTCTATTATTTTCATAAAGTACTGTTTAAGGTCGGTTTCTTCTATATCTTCTGGGGTAGGGTGTTCAATTCTTGTTGTTTCGGGATGTCTGGCTTGTGGTGATGTCATGTTGCCTTTCATGTTGTTGGAGGAGCTCCTGCATTGGCGCCTGCCCATCTCTTCCTTCAAAAGGAGCCGGGAGGCGCTTGGTGTCCTAAACCAATCTTTGCTGTGACTCAAACTGGTTGCATCTCCCCAGTGCCAGAGGAGGACCTATTCCTTGCGTCATAATCTGAAGAAGCCCGCACTCCTTTGCAGGAATCCTCAGACCTGCCTGGAGGCCAGAGTCTGACCCCTTTTGGGTGAATGGCCTTAGAACAGGAGCAGGACACCTGAGAACACTAGGGAAGGCTTGGGAGAGGCAGGGACGGGAGAAACAGAGACAAGCCTGCAGAGGGAGCTGGGAGGAGGGGGTCTGTGCTCTCTTCCAGGGCAGGTTGCCCCAGGATCTGCATTCACTCACCAGTTCAGATGGAATGTCAGGGCACAGGATCAGGGATTCCAGGCAGCCCAGGGACGCAGCCCGGACAAAAGGGCCAAGGTGGGGGCAGGGCGGGATGGAATACCACACAGCGAACCTGGCAGCACAATCTGAAGGAGCCCACATCCCTCCGCAGGATTCCTCAGGCCTGTCTGGATGCCAGAGTCTGACCCCTTTGGGTGGATGGCCTTAGAACAGGAGCAGGACACCTGAGAACACTAGGGAAGGCTTGGGAGAGGCTGGGACGTGAGAAACAGAGACAAGCTTGCAGAGGGAGCTGGGGCGAGGGGCCATATAGTGTATTTTCATAGGTAAGTTTTACTGATTTTAACTACTTCTAAGATCTTTTGGATATGTCTTTAAATGGATCACTTAAAACAAATAATCTCTCATTTTACATATAAGAGAATTAAAGTGGGATTAATGTGAACATTAGTGTAAAATAACCACCACAGAATATAATGCACAAAACCCCTAGTTTGTAGCATGTAAAGGTAAAGGTTAAGGCTGGAGAGAGGGCTCAGCAGTTGTTTTTGCAGAAAACCCGGGTTCAATTCCCAGAACCTGTGTGGTAGCTCACAATGGTTTGTAACTCCAGTTCCAGGTGATCCAAAAACCCCCACTGGACTTTTCTAGCCGTCACAGGCACCAGCCATGAACATGGTACATAAACAAACATGCAAACAAAACACTATGCACATTAAATAATAATAATAATGATAGCAACAATGATGGTGATGATGTTTTAAAGTAAGAGTTGGGTTGGTGTTAGATGGGTCTCGTCTGCTTCTGTCTCTCCATGCTGCTCTCTTTAAAATATTTTTATTCACTCCCATTACTATATACATCTTTTAAGCACAAACAGTAGTATAATTTTTATCACTAGACTTGACTTCTTCACTGACACTTAAGGCTTATGCTTAAAATATTTAGTAGACAGAGGACTCTAGAGTCCTCAATGTCCCATGAGGAGTATTGTAAGAGTCTGAATTTCAGCTTACTCCTCAAAGAAGCTGAGCAGAGGTTTGAAGACAGCTTGTACCATCGATTAAGAAGCTGCAGCAGACTAATGAAAGACAAGAAAAAACAAGCAGATGAGCTTAAAAGAACTGGTGACTTCATGGAACTATAAATACACCTAATATATATTTTTGGAATAATTGTCTTTAATTATGCACCCAAACTTCAAAAGCCAAATTACTCAGTGATTTAAAGCAAGCAAATAATTTTAAAAAAAGTTAAAGTCAGGGAAATAGAATCATTAAATCTGCTTCTTTGTCATCTTCACATCAGGATCAGAGAAAAGTGGAGGCTTTGAAACTGCTGAAAGGATTGTTTTGCTGGTACGATAGAAAGAAACATGCTTTTTATTTTCTTGTGTTTTTTTTGGCTTTTTTTAATTAAAGATTTCCATCTCCTCCCCCTTACCTCCCCTCCCTTCCACCCATACCCCCACTCCACCCCTCTCCAAGACAAAGAGCCATCAGGGTTCCCTTCACTATGTTAAGTCCAAGGTCCTCCCAGCTCCCCCTAAGTCCAGGAAGGTGTGCAACCAAACTGACAAGGTTCACAGTGAGCCCGTCCATGCTGTAGAGTTCATATTCATTGCCATTATCCTTGGTTTCTCAGTCCTCCTCCACCGTCAGCCACATTCAGAGAGTCCGGTTTGGTCCCCTGTTCCATCAGTCCCATTCCAACTGGACTTGGTGGTCTCCCATTAGATTTGTCCCACTGTCTCAATGGGTAAACGCACTCCTCATGGTCCTGACTTCCTTGCTCATGATCTCCCTCCTTTTGCTCCTCACCAGGACCTTGGGATCTCAGTCCGGTGCTCCTATGTGGGGCTCTGTCATTTTCTCCATCCAATGCCAGGTGAAGGTTCTATGGTGATATGCAAGATATTCATGAGTATGGCAATAGGATCTGTACATTTCTTGCACCCTCTCCTCAGGTGCCCAAGGACCTAGCTGGGGTCGTCTTCCTGGACACCTGGGAACCCCTCTAGAGTCAAGTCTCTGCCAACCCTAGAATGGCTCCCTTAATTAAGATATATAATTCCTTGTTCCCATATCCACCCTTCCTATATCCCAACCATCCTATTCCCCCAAGCTCTTCCCATCCTCCACTTCACACTTTTCTCTCCCCATTCCTTCCCCCCATCCCACCCCATCCCCATGTTCCCATTTTTTGTCCGGCAATCTTGTCTACTTCCAGTATCCAGGAGGATAACTATATGTTTTTCTTTGGGTTCACCTTCTTATATAGCTTCTCTAGGACTTTTTTTTTTTTATGAATTATAGGCTCGATGTCCTTTATTTATGGCTAGAAACCAATTATGAGTGAGTACATCCCATGTTCATCTTTTTGGGCCTGGGTTACCTCACTCAGGATGGTGTTTTCTATTTCCCTCCATTTGCATGCAAAATTCAAGATGTCATTGTTTTTTACCGCCGAGTAGTACTCTAATATGTATATATTCCACACTTTCTTCATCCATTCTTCCACTGAAGGGCATCTAGGTTGTTTCCAGGTTCTGGCTATTACAAATAATGCTGCTATAAACATAGTTGAACAAATGCTTTGGTAATATGATTGGGCATCTCTTGGGTAAATTCCCAAGAGTGGAATTGCTGGGTCATGGGGTGGGTTGATCCCAAATTTCCTAAGAAACCTCCACACTGCTTTCCAAAGTGGTTGCACAAGTTTGCATTCCCAGCAATGGATGAGTGTACCCCTTACTCCACATCCTCTCCAGCAAAGGCTATCATTGGTGTTTTTGATTTTAGCCATTCTGACAGGTGTAAGATGGTATCTCAAAGTTGTTTTGATTTGCATTTCCCTGATTGCTAAGGAGGTTGAGCATGCCCCTAAGTGTCTTTTGGCCATTCAAACTTCGTTTGTTGAGAATTCTCTGTTCAGTTCAGTGCCCCATTTTTTAATTGGGTTCATTAGCATTTTAAAGTCTACTCTCTTGAGTTCCTTATATATTTTTGAGATCAGACCTTTGTCTGTTGTGTGGTTGGTGAAGATCTTTTCACAGTCAGTAGGCTGCCTTTTTGTCTTAGTGACAGTGTCCTTTGCTTTACAGAAGCTGCTCAGCTTCAGGAGGTCCCATTTATTCAATGTTGCCCTTAATGTCTGTGCTGCTGGGGCTATACGTAGGAAGTGGTCTCCTGTGCCCAAATGTTGTAGAGTACTTCCCACTTTCTCCTCTAACAGATTCAGTGTGTTCAGATTGATATTGAGGTCTTTAATCCATTTGGACTTGAGTTTTGTGCATGGTGATAGACAAGGATCTACTTTCATTCTTCTACAGGTTGACATCCAGTTATGCCAGCACCATTTGTTGAAGATTCTTTCTTTCTTCCATTGTGTGCTTTTAGCTCCTTTATCAAAAATCAGGTGTTCATAGGTTTGTGGGTTAAGATCTGTGTCTTCTATTCGATTCCATTGGTCGACTTTTCTGTTTTTATGCCAATACCAAGCTGTTTTCAATACTGTAGCTTTGTAATAGAGTTTGAAGTCAGGGATGGTAATGCTTCCAGATGTTCCTTTATTGTATAAGATTGTTTTGGCTATCCTGCGTTTCTTGTTCTTCCATATAAAGTTGATTATTGTCCTCTCAAGATCTGTGAAGAATTTTGATGGGATCTTGATGGGGATTGCATTAAATCTATAGATTGCCTTTGGTAGCATTGCCATTTTTATTGTGTTGATCCTCCCAATCCAAGAGCAAGGGAGATCCTCCCATTTTATGGTATCCTCTTCAATTTCTTTCTTCAAAGACTTAAAGTTCTTGTCAAATAGGTCTTTCACTTCCTTGGTTAGAGTTACCCCAAGGTATTTTATGCTATTTGTGGCCATCGTGAAAGGTGACGCTTCTCTGATTTCTTTCCCTGCTTCCGTATCCTTTGTATATAGGAGGGCGACTGATTTTTTGGAGTTGATCTTGTATCCTGCCACGATACTAAAGGAGTTTATCAGCTGTAGGAGTTCTTCGGTGAAGTTTTTCGGGTTGCTTATGTACACTATCATATCATCTGCAAATAATGAAAGTTTAACTTCTTCCTTTCCAATTCGAATACCCTTGATCCCCTTGTTTTATCTTATTGCTATTGCTAGAACTTCAAGCACTATATTGAAGAGATAAGGAGAGAGTGGACAGCCTTGTCGCATTCCTGAATTTAGTGGGATGGCCTTGAGTTTCTCTCTATTTAATTTGATGTTAGCTGTCGGCTTGCTGTAAATAGCCTTTATTATATTTAGGAATGACCCCTGTATCCCTAATCTCTCCAAGACCTTTATCATAAAGGGGTGCTGGATTTTGTCAAATGCTTTTTCTGCATCTAATGAGATGATCATATGGTTTTTATCCTTCAGTTTATTTATATGATGGATTACATTGATAGATTTTCATATGTTGAACCAGCCCTGCATCTCTGGGATGAAGCCTACTTGATCAAAGTGGATAATTTTTCTAATGTGTTCTTGGATTCTGTTTGCCAGTATTTTATTGAGAATTTTTGCATCGATGTTCATGAGTGAGATTGGCCTGTAATTCTCTTTCTTGTTTGGGTCTTTGTGTGGTTTAGGTATCAGGGTAATTGTAGCTTCATAAAAGGAATTTGGCAATGACTGTTATGTTTCTATATTATGAAATACCTTAAGGAGTATAGGTATTAGGTCTTCTTGGAAGTTCTGGTAGAATTCTGCATTGAACCCATCAGGTCTGTGGCTCTTTTTGGTTGGGAGGTTTCTGATAACAGTTTCCAATTCTTCGCGACTAACAGGACTATTTATAGCATTTACCTGGTCTTGGTTTAACTTTGGTATATGGTACTTATCTAAAAAAGTGTCCATTTCTTTTACATTTTCCAATTTTGTGGCATACAGGCTTTTGTAGTAAGATCTAATGATTCTCTGAATTTCCTCTGTGTCTGTGGTTATGTCCCCTTTTTCATTTCTGATCTTATTAATTTGTGTGTTCTCTCTCTGCCGTTTGATTAGTTTCACTAGGGGTTTGTCAATCTTGTTGATTTTCTCCAAGAACCAACTTTTTGTTTCATTGATTCTTTGGATTGTTTTCTGTGTTTCTATTTTGTTGATTTCTGCCCTCAGTTTGATAATTTCCAGTCTTCTACTCCTCCTAGGTGAGTCTGCTTCTTTCTTTTCTAAAGCTTTCAGGTGTGCTGTTAAGTCTCCAAAGTGTGCTTTCTCCATTTTTTTAAGTGGGCTCTAGTGCTATGAATTTTCCTCTTAGCACTGCTTTCATTGTGTCCCATAAGTTTGAGTATGTTGTGTCTTTATTTTCATTAAATTCAAGAAAGACTTTAATTTCTTTCTTTATTTCTTCCTTGACCCAGGTGTGGTTCAGTAGTTGACTGTTCAGTTTCCATGAGTTTGTAGGCTTTCTTGGGGTAGCATTGTTGTTGAATTCTAATTTTAATCCATGGTGATCCGATAAGATGCAGGTGGTTACTAATATTTTTTTGTAACTGTGGAAGTTTGCTTTGTTACCGAGTATGTGGTCAATTTTGGAAAAGGTTCCATGAGCCGCAGAGAAGAAGGTATATTCTTTCCTATTTGGGTTGAATGTTCTATAGATATCTGTTAAGTCCATTTGATTCATTACCTCCATTAAGTCTCTTAATTCTCTGTTAGGTTTCTGTCGAATTGACCTGTCCATTGGTGAAAGAGGAGTGTTGAAGTCTCCCATTATCAGTGTGTTTGGTTTGATGGCTGCCTTGAGTTCTAGAAGTGTTTCTTTTATATAAGTGGGTGCTTTTGTATTAGGGGCATAGATATTCAGGATTGAGACTTCATTCTGATAGATTTTTTTTTGTAATGAGTATATAGTGTCCCTTTCCATCTCTTCTGATTGATTTTAGTTTGAAGTCAACTTTCTTAGAAATTAGTATGGCTACACCGGCTTGTTTCTTAGGTTCATTTGTTTGATAAACCTTTTCCCAACCCTTTACTCTGAGTAGATGTCTGTCTTTGTGGTTGAGGTGTGTTTCTTGTTAACAGCAGAATGTTGGATCCTGTTTTCGTATCCAATCTCTTAGCCTGTGCCTTTTTATAGGTGAATTGAATCCATTGATATTAAGTGATATTAATGACCAGTGGATGTTAACTCCAGTTGTCATTTTTATTTGGTAGTATAGATTGCGTGTTTCCTTTCTTTGCGATGTGCTGGTGAAGGGTCGCTAGATGTCTGAGTTATTTTGGGCAATGCTGGACTCCTTTGTTTGTGAATTTCCTTCTATTACTTTCTGTAAGGCTGGATTTGTAGCTATGTATTGTTTAAATTTGTTTTTATCCTGGAATATTTTGTTTTCTCCATTTATAGTGAATGAAAGCTTGGGAGGGTATAGTAATCTGGGCTTGCATCTATGGTCTCTTAGTTTCTGCAAAACATCTCTCCAGGACCTTCTGGCTTTCATGGTTTCCATAGAGAAGTCAGGTGTTAGTCTGATAGGTTTATCTTCATATGTTACTTGACCTTTTTCCTTTGCAGCTCTTAATATTCTTTCTTTATTCTGTATGTTTTGTGTTTTGATTATAATATGGTGAGGGGATGTTTTTTTTGATCCAGTCTATTTGGTGTTCTGTAAGCTTCTTGAACCTTAATAGGAATATCTTTCTTTAGGCTTGGGAAGTTTTCTTCTATAATGTTATTAAATATATTTTCTGGATCATTGAGCTGTAATTCTTCTCCTTCTTCTATGCCTATTATTCTTATGTTTGGTCTTTTTATTGTGTCCCAGATTTCCTGAATGTTTTGTGATTAGAATTTGTTGGATTAGCTGTTTTCTTTGATCAGTGCGTTTATTTTCTCTAAGGTATCTTCAGAATCTGAGATTCTTTCTTCTATCTCTTGTATTCTGTTGGTTATGCTTGTTTCTGTAGTCTCTGTTCGTTTACATAGATTTTCCATATCCAGCTGGCCCTCGGGTTGTGTTTTCTTCCTTGCCTCCATTTCAGTTTTCAAGTCTTGCACTGTTTCCATTATCTGTTTGATTGTTTTTTCTTGGTTTCCTAGAATATCATTTACGGATTTACTCAATTCTTCAAACTTTTTGTTATTCTTCTCGTCCATTTCCTTAAGGGAGTTTTTCACCTCCTGTTTAAGGGACTCTTTATTTCATAAAGTCAATTTTTTCTACTTCTTCTTGATTAGTGTGTTCAAGTCCTCCTGTTATAAGTTCGCTGGGTTCTGGTGCTTTCATGTTGTTTTTCAAATTGTTGGAGGAATTCTTGCATTGGCGCCTGCCCATTTCTTTCTCTAAATAATCCCCTTTGGGTCTTCTTTTAGAAGTTCAATTCACCCCAATGAATTCAATTCACTCACCCCAATGAATGATGGATCCTCTGGCTGACTGTCAGGTCTCCTTGCAGGCCAAGCAGCTTGCTGACAAAGGGCCTACCTTGCTGCAGGCAGGCTAATGAAGGAGGGGACCTCCCACCGGCCTTGGGTGTACTCAATTCCAGGTCCCCGGCACCCAAACAGGCTGAGCTGTGGGATTTTGTGGTCCCAAAGACGGGAGGATGAGGCTGAGGGGGGGTTCTGGGTGCCAGCTGGGAAAGGACAGGAAGAGAGAGGCAGTATCCGGGGAGAATAACCCCTGCAGGAAGAGCCGGAAGTGTGCAGGTGGTGGGGGGAGATGTGGAATGTCGGTGGTCCCTCTCCGGGCAGCAGGCGGTTCAGGCACTCACTCCTCACTCACCCCAATGAATGATGGATCCTCTAGCAGACTCTCAGGTCCCCTTGCAGGCCAAGCTGCTCACTGACAAAGGGCCTACCTTGCTGCAGGCAGCAGGCTAATGAAGGAGGGGCTACACCTAATATTTTTAAGTAGGGTCCAAAAAGTAATTATTCTCTTCTCAAGAATGAGTGTCATATTATATTTTTTATGATTTCTTACATATATATTTTAACTTTATGGTCTTATTTTTTTTACATACATAAAATAATTTAATTTTGAAATGCTTATAGGTAAATATGCAGAAATACAGAAGAACACCAGTTATCTCTAGTCTTGTAACTCTATAGTATAACATCACAAGGAGAGTGTGCTGAGATCTGGATTCCTGTACAGACCATCATGACAGTGATACCTTAATAATCATATCTCTTTGAGTTATGTACCAAGTCTTAATCCTTAACCATGCCCACTCCTCTTCCATTTCTATTATCCTGTAAGGGAGTTGTATTAGTAGAATGATGCAATATTAAATGTCTGATTTTGGTATTTTTTCTCAGCATATTTCTAGAAACACTTCCAAATTTTGGTTAAACTGTTGTTTATACTCCTCATAGTTGAGCATTTGTATGTGTAGTAAGTTTATGTAGGCATTTATTGTAGAAATATCTTTGGGATTTTCTCTGTACTTTTGAAGTTCTCAGTAATGTGGTACTGTTGCTATGATCATGTGCTATCAGAATTCTTGTGCACTTAAATATTTATGTTGGGAAACATGTTCACACAAGTGCACCTGGGTGTGGGAAGCCTCTTTAGGTTTCAATATGTTCCCAAGTAACTGCATCCTGTGACCTTCTGCCAACAAATTAGAGATCTTAAATACAAACTAGAAATCAAAGAAACTGGATTTTTGAGTTAAGGGTTGCATGCTGATAAGAAATACAATGACCCTTATAATGTGTCTATAGGTACACTATTGATGCTTTTTAGTTTGTTTTTTACCAAATTAAAGATGGCAACAGACATCTTTTTGTGTGTTTAAATCTATTATTCTCTTTGTAAAATATTAACTCCAGGTTTTCTGTACATTTTATAGCTTTATTTTATTTTTTATTTATTGGAGTTTTTAGTTTCTTTTTCCTGATTGCTCTTCTTCATGCTAAATGTGATTTTTTGTTCTTTTTTTGTGTTTTTTTTATATTTAAAAATTTACATCTCCTCCCTTTCCCCTCCCCCTTACCTCCCCTCCCCTCCAGCCATACCCCCCCTCCCTCGCTCTCCAGGCCAAGGAGCCATAGGGGTTCCCTACTCCATGTAAAGACCAAGGTCCTCCCAACTCCCCCCAGGTCCAGGAAGGTCATAAACCAAGCTGAGAAGGCTCCCACAGAGCCCATCCATGCAGAAGAAACAAAGCCCAGCTCCTTTTTCCTTGGCTTCTCAGTCGGCCTCCACCGTCGGCCACATTCAGAGAGTCCGGTTTGGTCACATGTTCCATCAGTCCCATTCCAACTGGAGTTGTTGATCTCCCTTTAGTTCTTCCCACCGTCTCCATGGTGAATGCACCCGTCACGGTCCTGACGTTCTTTCTCATGTTCTCTCTCCTTCTGCTCCTCCTCAGGATCTTGGGAGCTCAGTCCGGTGCTCCAATGTGGGGCTCAGTCATTTTCTTCATCTATCGCCAGGTGGAGGTTCTATGGTGATATGCAAGAAATTCATCAGTATGGCTATAGGAACTGGCCTTTTCAGGCTCCCTCTACTCAGCTGCCCAAGAAACTAGCTGGGGATGTCTCCCTGGAAACCCGGGAACCCCTCTAGAGTCAAGTCTCTTGACAACCCTCAGATGGCTCCCTAAATTAAGATATATGCTTCCCTGCTCCCATATACCCTTCCTGTATCCCAAGCATCCCATTCCTCCGAGCTCCCCCCATTCTCCCGTTCACGCTTTTCTCTCCCCATCTTCCCTCGGCCCCGTCTTGCCCCACCCTCAAGTTTCCAATTTTTGCCCAGCGATCGTGCCTCCTTCCAATATCCAGAAAGATTACTATATGTTTTTCTTTGGGTTCACCTTCTTATTATCTTCTCAAAGATCCTGAATTATAGGCTCGATGTCCTTTATTTATGGCTAGAAACCGATTATGAGTGAGTACATCCCATGTTCATTTTTTTGGGTCTGGGTTACCTCACTCAGAATAGTGTTTTCTATTTCCATCCATTTGTATGCAAAATTCAAGATGTCATTGTTTTTTACCGCTGAGTAGTATTCTAATATGTATATATTCCACAGTTTCTTCATCTATTCTTCCACTGAAGGGCATCTAGGTTGTTTCCAGGATCTGGCTATTACAAATAATGCTGCTATGAACATAGTTGAACAAATGCTTTTGTAGTATGATTGGGCATCTCTTGGGTAGATTCCCAATAGTGGAATTGCTGGGTCCTGGGGTAGGTTGATCCCGAATTTCCTGAGAAACCACCACACTGCTTTCCAAAGTGGTTGCACAAGTGTGCATTCCCACCAGCAATGGATGAGTGTACCCCTTACCCCACAACCTCTCCAGCAAAGGTTATTATTGGTGTTTTGGATTTTAGCCAATCTGACAGGTGTAAGATGGTATCTCAAAGTTGTTTTGATTTGCATTTCCCTGATAGCTAAGGAGGCTGAGCATGACCTTAAGTGTCTTTTGGCCATTTGAACTTCTGTTGAGAATTCTCTGTTCAGTTCAGTGCCCCATTTTTAATTGGGTTAATTAGCTTTTTAAAGTCTACTCTCTTGAGTTCCTTATATATTTTAGAGATCAGACCTTTGCCAGTTGCAGGGTTGGTGAAGATCTTTTCCCAGTCAGTAGGCTGCCTTTGTGTCTTAGTGAAAGTGTCCTTTACTTTACAGAAGCTGCTCGGCTTCAGGAGGTCCCATTTATTCAATGTTGCCCTTAATGTCTGTGCAGCTGGGTTATATGTAGGAAACGGTCTCCTGTGCCCAAATGTTGAAGAGTACTTCCCACTTTCTCCTCTATCAGGCTCAGTGTGTTCAGATTAATATTGAGGTCTTTAATCCATTTGGACTTGAGTTTTGTGCATGGTGATAGATATGGATCTTCTCTAATGCTTCTACTGGTTGACATCCAGTTATGCCAGCACCATTTGTTGAAGATGCCCTCTTTCTTCCATTGTGTACTTTTGGCTCCTTTATCGAAAATCAGGTGTTCATAGGTTTGTGGTTATAGATCCGGGTCTTCTATTCCATTCCATTGGTCGACTTCTCTGTTTTTTTTTTCTTTTTTTGGTTTTTCGAGACAGGGTTTCTCTGTAGTTTTTTTAGAGCCTGTCCTGGAACTAGCTCTTATAGACCAGGCTGGTCTCAAACTCACAGAGATCTGCCTGCCTCTGCCTCCCGAGTGCTGGGATTAAAGGCGTGCACCACCACCGCCCGGCTGACTTCTCTGTTTTTATGGCATGATGACTTTATGTACCAAGAAGTGCTTCCAAGTGTTGGCAATATTATTTGTACATTATGAATGGAAAATGACATTATAATTTTAAGCAAATTAAAATTTAGTAACACAAAATCTATATCTTAGTTTTGTGTCATGTATACAATCCAGGCAACGTGGACACTGAGACAGCAGGAGCTTAAAGTTAAAGCAGAATATGTCTTAAATTTTAAAGATTGTCTTAAAATTTGGGAAAAACGTACTCCATAATATAATTACAAAACAGATACAACACTGACTTGAAATGCACTTATTTTAGTGTTACTGTTAAAAACAAATTTCAAAAATATGTTTATCGGTTATACCAGAATATTTTCTGAACAATTGCACAGTGTTTTAACTGATGTATATTAATATAACAAAAGTATCCCTTACACACATTTTTATGGAAAAGAAATCACAGCACAGTAGGACTGAGACGTAGTTGGCCTTCTTTGCTGAAATGGAAGCATAGATCGAGATTCATTAGTGGAATAGACACTTGATCACACAGAGCAGTTATCTACCCATCATTAAATAACAGGAAATACAACAGATGCAGGTGACCGTGAAAGCATGCAAAGTGCAGTGTAGTTGTGGAAATGAAGGATGCTGGCAATATGAGGCCTATCTACAAATATTGCATGATGTATCACAGTTTCTCCATTGGAGTATTTAATATTGGGATCTGTTCAATTATCATGATTATTGACGAAATCTAAGTCTCCCAGCTCTGTGCACCCTATAGATAATACCACAAGGATAATATTGTGGATTCATAGAAAGAAAAGTCAACTTCCCTGGCTCATAGTATTGTTTATATTTTAATGATAATTTTACTTTCCTTCTAACCACTTAGATCAACTTCATTACTGAAATTGAATCTTTGAACTACCTTCATTAGTGGTATGGAGTTTTCATCAATCTAGACATTGATTTTGCACTCATTGAATAATAGGAAATAAACCAGATCCAGATGACCATGGAAACAGGCAAAGTGTAGCAAAATTTTCTTGGAATGGGAACATTATCTTTAGTACAGTCCCTGAATCTTTGATCATCCTATATTCATTGTATGGACACTGGGTCATACAGAGATAATATCTCAGACTTCTTAAATAACAGGAAAATGCTGAGATAAAGATGACCATAGAAAACTTCAAAGAGAATCACACTTCCATGAAAGAAGACAGTTCACAATAATCTGGCAGGTCTACAAACAGGGAACATTGTATCCTGTTTCTCCATTGATGTCTTTTGTATTTGCATCTGCTCCATTACCAAGGTAAACAGAAGCCATATGTCTGCTGGCACTGTGCAGCCTGTGGATGCTGCAACAAGGGCAATATTGATGATTCATAGATTGCAACTTAATTCCCCCAATCTTGCATCACGATTTAGAGTAGAAGAACATTAATCTGACATTCATTCGAACTACTATGTATCACTGCTTTGCTGAAATTGAAGCATTGATCTGGATTCATTAGTGGAATGGATTCTTGATACCCAGGACAGTTTTCTCCCCATCATTAAATAACAAGAAATACACCAGATTCAGGTGACCATGAAAACATGCAAAGTGTAATGAAGTTCTTGGAAATGAAGGATGCTGGCAATATGAGGCCTATCTACAAATATTGCATGATGTATCACAGTTTCTCCTTTGGTGTATTTAATATTGCAAACTATTAAATTGCCACGATTACAGAAGATATCTAAGTCTCCCAGCTCTGTGCACCCTATTGATAATGCCACAAGGATAATATTGTGGATTCATAGAAAGAAAAGTCACCTTCCCTGGCTCGTACTATTGTTTATATTTTAATGATAATTTTACTTTCCTTTTAACCACTTAGATCAACTTCATTACTGAAATTGAATCTTTGAACTATATTCATTAATGCTGTGTAGTTTTTATCAATCTGAACATTCATTTCGCACAAGTTGAATAAGAGGCAATAAACCAGATCCAGATGACAATGGAAACAGGGAAAGTGTAGCTCAATTTTCTCAGAATGGGAAGATTATTTTTAGTACTGTCATGCTGAATTCCAATTGAGGCTGCTTGATTTTATGTATACATAACATTTCTCTCTATTAGTATCTCAACATCTAGTAGACTATCTTGAGTCTCTTTACATAGCATATGGGTTCTAAAAAAAATTAAAAATTGCCAATTCTTATGAATTAAGCATAGTACTGACAGAGTGCCAATTCAGTGTCCCATTGGTTAGATAAGAAAGAATTATTTCCTACATGAGGAGTTATATTCCTACATATAGATGAGGATTAGGGGATAGCCTTATTTGGAGATGCCTTTACCTTTTGTTTTTATCTGAATCTTAAGTCTTAGCAAAGGGTGAACTTTATATGATTTTCATATTCTGAAAAATGATGATACTCTTGGCACTGGACAGACTCATCTGGTCCCTTTTTTTTTTCTTGCTGTTGGTTTCGGTTTGCTCATTCAGATTGTTTGGATTCCATCTCCATCCACCGTTCAAGCAGTGAATCCTGTTTTGTAAGTTTTCCTCTAAATAAATATCTATCTCTCAAAAAAAAAAGCCTGCAAAGAGAATCATACTTCATGAAAGAAGACAGTTCACAATAATCTGGCAAGTCTACAAACAGGGAACATTGTATCCTGTTTCTCCATTAATGTCTTTCGTATTTGCATCTGCTCCATTACCAAGGTAAACAGAAGCCATCTGTCTGCTGGCACTGTGCAGCCTGTGGATGCTGCAAAAAGGGCAATATTGATGATTCATAGATTGCAACTTAATTTCCCCGATCTTGCATCATGATTTATAGTAGAAGAATATTAATCTGACATTCATTCGAACTACTATGTATCACTGCTTTGCTGAAATTGAAGCAATGATCTGGATTCATTAGTGGAATGGATGCTTGATCACCCAGGGCAGTTATCCCCCATCATTAAATAACAAGAAATACACCAGATTCAGGTGACCATGAAAACATGCAAAGTGTAATGAAGTTCTTGGAAATGAAGGATGCTGGCAATATGAGGCCTATTTACAAATATTGCATGATGTATCACAGTTTCTCCTTTGGTTTATTTTATATTGCCATCTATTAAATTGCCACGATTACAGAAGATATCTAAGTCTCCCAGCTCTGTGCACCCTATTGATAATGCCACTAGGATAATATTGTGGATTCATAGAAAGAAAAGTCAACTTCCCTGGCTCGTACTATTCTTTATATTTTAATGATAATTTTACTTTCCTTCTAACCACTTAGATCAACTTCATTACTGAAATTGAATGTTTTAAGCACATTCATTAATGCTGTGGAGTTTTTATCAATCTGGACATTGATATTGCACTCATTGAATAAGAGGCAATAAACCAAATCCAGATGACAATGGAAACAGGCAAAGTGTAGCTCAATTTTCTCGGAATGGGAAGATTATCTTTAGTATTGTCATTGAACCTTTATTCATCCTCACTTCATTGTGTGGACGCTGGGTCATGCAGAGATAATATCTCACAGTTCGTAAATAACAGGAAAATGCTGAAATAAAGATGACCATAAAAGCCTGCAAAGAGAATCACACTTCATGAAAGAAGACAGTTCACAATAATCTGGCAAGTCTACAAACAGGGAACATTGTATCCTGTTTCTCCATTGATGTCTTTCGTATTTGCATCTGCTCCATTACCAAGGTAAACAGAAGCCATCTGTCTGCTGGCACTGTGCAGCCTGTGGATGCTGCAACAAGGGCAATATTGATGATTCATAGATTGCAACTTAATTCGCCCAATCTTGCATCACGATTTATAGTAGAAGAATATTATCTGACATTCATTCGAACTACTATGTATCACTGCTTTGCTGAAATTGAAGCATTGACCTGGTTTCATTAGTGCAATGGATGCTTGATCACCCAGGGCAGTTATCTCCGCATCATTAAATAACAAGAAATACACCAGATTCAGGTGACCATGAAAACATGCAAAGTGTAATGAAGTACTTGGAAATGAACGATGCTGGCAATATGAGGCCTATCTACAAATATTGCATGATGTATCACAGTTTCTCCTTTGGTGTATTTTATATTGCAAACTATTAAATTGCCACGATTACAGAAGATATCTAAGTCTCCCAGCTCTGTGCACCCTATTGATAATGCCACTAGGATAATATTGTGGATTCATAGAAAGAAAAGTCAACTTCCCTGGCTCGTAGTATTGTTTATATTTTAATGATAATTTTACTTTCCTTCTAACCACTTAGATCAACTTCATTACTGAAATTGAATGTTTGAAGTACATTCATTAATGCTGTGGAGTTTTTATCAATCTGGACATTGATTTTGCACTCATTGAATAAGAGGAAATAAACCAAATCCAGATGACCATGGAAAAAGGCAAAGTGTAACTCAATTTCCTCGGAATGGGAAGATTATCTATAGTAGTGTCATTGAACCTTTGTTCATCCTCCCTTCATTGTATGGATGCTGGGTCATGCAGAGATAATATCTCACAGTTCTTTTTTTAATTTTTTTCTCATGGTTTATTTTTTTTATATTTAAAAATTTCCATCTCATTCCCTCCTCCCCCCCTTCTCTCCCTTTCTCCTCCCCCTTCCCTCCCCTCCTTCTCCCCCTTCCCTCCCTTCCCCTCAACCCATACCTCCCCTCCCTCCCTCTCAAGGCCAAGGAGCCATCAGGGTTCCCCACTCTATGCTAAGACCAAGGTCCTCCCAACCCCCCCCCAGGTCCAGGAAGGTGATCGACCAAGCTGAGAAGGCTCCCAAAGCCCGTCCATGCAGAAGTATCAGAGCCTAGAGCCATTGTCCTTTGCTTCTCAGTCAGCCCCCGCTGTTGGCCACATTCAGAGAGACGGGTTTGGTCGCATGATCCATCAGTCCCATTCCAACTGGAGTTGGTGATCTCCCATTAGTTCTGTCCCACTGTCTCCATGAGTGAACGCACCCCTCTCGTTCCTGACTTTCTCCCTCATGTTCTTGTTCCTTCTGCTCCTCATCAGGACCTTGGGAGCTCAGTCCAGTGCTCCAATGTGGGGCTCAGTCACCTTCCCCATCTGTCGCCAGCTTGAGGTTCTGTCACGGTCCTGACTTTCTTTCTCATGTTCTCTCTCCTTCTGCTCCTCATCAGGACCTTAGGAGCTCATTCCGGTGCTCCAATGTGGGGCTCTGTCATTTTCTTCATCTATCGTCAGGTGGAGGTTCTATGGTGATATGTAAGAAATTCATCCGTATAAGATTTTTTTGGCTATCCTGGGTTTCTTGTTTTTCCATATAAAGTTGATTATTGTCCTCTCAATCTCTGTGAAGAATTTTAATGGGACCTTGATTGGGATTGCATTGAATCTATAGATTGCTTTTGGTAGAATTGCCATTTTTACTATGTTGATCCCCCCAATCCACGAGCAGGGGAGATCCTTCCATTTTCTGGTATCCTCTTTAATTTCTTTCTTCAAAGACTTAAAGTTCTTGTCAAATTAATCCTTCACTTCCTTGGTTAGAGATACTCCCAGATATCTTATGCTATTTGTGGCTATTGTGAAAGGTGATACTTCTCTGATTTCCCTCTCTGCTTCCTTATCCTTTGTGTATAGGAGGGCGACTGATTTTTTGGAGTTGATCTTGTAACCTGCCACGTTACTGAAGGAGTTTATCAGCTGTAGGAGTTCTTTGGTGGAGTTTTTGGGGTCGCTTATGTATACTATCATATCATCTGCAAATAATGAAAGTTTAACTTCTTCCTTTCCAAATTGAATCCCCTTGATTCCCTTATGTTGTCTTATTGCTATTGCTAGAACTTCAAGCACTATATTGAAGAGATAAGGAGAGAGTGGACAGCCTTGTCGTGTTCCTGAATTTAGTGGGATAGCCTTGAGTTTCTCTCCGTTTAATTTGATGTTAGCTGTCGGCTTGCTGTAAATAGCTTTTATTATATTTAGGAATGACCCTTGTATCCCTAATCTTTCCAAGACCTTTATCATAAAAGGGTGCTGAATTTTGTCAAATGCTTTTTCAGCATCTAATGAGATGACCATGTGGTTTTTTTCCTTCAGTTTATTTATATGATGGATTACATTGATAGATTTTCGTATGTTGAACCAGCCCTGCATCTCTGGGATGAAGCCTACTTGATCGTAGTGGATAATTTTTCTAATGTGTTCTTGGATTCGGTTTGCCAGTATTTTATTGAGAATTTTTGCGTCAATGTTCATGAGTGAGATTGGCCTGTAATTCTCTTTCTTGGTTGAATCTTTGTGTGGTTTAGGTATCAGGGTAACTGTAGCTTCATAGAGGGAATTTGGCAGTGACTCTTGTGTTTCTATATTATGAAATACCTTAAGGAGTATAGGTATTAGGTCTTCTTGGAAGTTCTGGTAGAACTCCGCATTGAAACCATCTGGTCCTGGGCTCTTTTTGGTAGGGAGGTTTCTGATAACAGTTTCTAATTCTTCGCGACTAACAGGACGATTTAGAGCATTTGCCTGGTCCTGGTTTAACTTTGGTATATGGTATTTATCTAAAAAACTGTCCATTTCTTTTACATTTTCCAATTTTGTGGCATACAGGCTTTTGTAGTAAGATCTAATGATTTTCTGAATTTCCTCTGTGTCTGTGGTTATGTCCCCCTTTTCATTTTTGATCTTATTAATTTGCGTGTTCTCCCTCTGCCGTTTGATTTGTTTGGCTAAGGGTTTGTCAATCTTGTTGATTTTCTCCAAGAACCAGCTTCTTGTTTCATTGATTCTTTGGATTGTTTTCTGTGTTTCTATTTTGTTGATTTCTGCCCTCAATTTGATTATTTCCAGTCTTCTACTTCTCCTAGGTGAGTCTGCTTCTTTTTTTTCCAGAGCTTTCAGGTGTGCTGTTAAGTCACCAATGAGCGCTTTCTCCGTTTTCTTTAAGTGGGCACTTAGTGCTATGAACTTTTCTCTTAGCCCTGCTTTCATTGTGTCCCATAGGTTTGAGTATGTTGTGTCTTTGTTTTCATTAAATTCAAGAAAGACTTTAATTTCTTTCTTTATTTCTTCCTTGACCCAGGTGTGGGTCAGTAGTTGACTGTTCAGTTTCCATGAGTTTGTGGGCTTTCTGGGGGTAGCATTGTTGTTGAATTCTAATTTTAATCCATGGTGATCCGATAAGACACATGTGGTTACTAATATTTTTTTATAACTGTGGAAGTTTGCTTTGTTACCAAGTATATGGTCAATTTTCGAAAAGATTCCATGAGCCACAGAGAAGAAGATATATTCTTTTCTATTTGGGTGGAATGTTCTATAGATGTCTGTTAAGTCCATTTGGTTCATTACCTCCATTAAGTCTTTCAATTCTCTGTTAGGTTTCTGTCTGATTGACCTGTCCATTGGTGAGAGAGGAGTGTTGAAGTCTCCAACTATTAGTGTGTGTGGTTTGATGGCTTCCTTGAGTTCTAGAAGTGTTTCTTTTACATAAGTGGGAGCTTTTATATTAGGGGCATAGATATTCAGGATTGAGACTTCATTCTGATGGATTTTTCCTGTTATGAGTATAAAGTGTCCCTTTCCATCTCTTCTGAATGATTTTAGTTTGAAGTCAACTTTGTTGGAAATTAGTATGGCCACACCCGCTTGTTTCTTAGGGCCATTTGCTTGATAAACCTTTTCCCAACCCTTTACTCTAAGTAGGTGTCTGTCTTTGTGGTTGAGGTGTGTTTCTTGTAAACAGCAAAATGTTGGATTCTGTTTTCGTATCCAGTCTCTTAGCCTGTGCCTCTTTATAGGTGAATTGAATCCATTGATATTAAGTGATATTAATGACCAGTGATTGTTAACTTCAGTCATTTTTAGTAGTAGAGTTTGTGTGTTTCCCTTCTTCTAGTTGTGCTGGTGGAGGGTCGCTAGATGCCTGAATTATTGTGGGCGTTGTTGGACTCCTCGGTTTGTGATTTTCCTTCTATTACTTTCTGCAAGGCTGGATTTGTGGCTGCGTATTGTTTAAATCTGTTTTTGTCCTGGAATATCTTGTTTTCTCCATCAATGGTGAATGCAAGCTTTGTTGGGTATAGTAGTCTAGGCTTGCTTCCATGTTCCCTTAGTGTCTGTAGCACATCTATCCAAGCTCTTCTGGCTTTCATGATTTCCATTGAGAAATCACGTGTAATTCTCATAGGTTTCCCTTTATATGTTACTTGACCTTTTTCCTTTGCAGCTCTTAATATCTGTTCTTTATTCTGTATGTTTTGTGTTTTGATTATTATATGGCGTGGGGATGCTTTCTTTTGATCCAGTCTATTTGGTGTTCTGTAGGCTTCTTGTACCTTCATAGGAACATCCTTCTTTAGGTTGGGGAAGTTTTCGTCTATAATTTTGTTGAATATGTTTTCTGGGCCTTTGAGTTGTAATTCTTCTCCTTCTTCTACCCCAATTATTCTTAGTTTTGGTCTTTTCATGGTGTCCCAGATTTCTTGAATGTTTTGTGTTAAGAATTTGTTAGATTTGTTTAGTTCTTTAATCTGTGAGTTTATTTCCTCTATAGTATCTTCAGAGTCCGAGATTCTTTCTTCCTTCTCTTGTATTCGGTTGGAAATACTTGTCTCTGAAGTTTCTGTTCGTTTACTCAGAGTTTCCATTTCCAGTCTTCCCTCACATTGTGTTTTCTTCAATACCTCCATTTCATTTATCAGGTCTTGTACTGTTTCCCTTACCTGTTTGATTGCTTTTTCTTGTTTTTCTTGGGTATCTTTGAGAGATTTATTTATTTCGTCTACCTTTTTGTTTGTCATCTCCATTTCTTTATGGCAGTTTTTTAACTCCTGTTTAAGGTCCTCTATTATTTTCATAAAGTACTGTTTAATGTCGGTTTCTTCTATATCTTCTGGGGTAGGGTGTTCAATTCTTGTTGTTTCGGGATGTCTGGCTTGTGGTGATGTCATGTTGCCTTTCATGTTGTTGGAGGAGCTCCTGCATTGTCGCCTGCCCATCGCTTCCTTCAAAAGGAGCCGGGAGGCGCTTGGTGTCCTAGACCAATCTTTGCTGTGACTGAAACTGGTTGGATCTCCCCAGTGCCAGAGGAGGACCTATTCCTTGTGTCACAATCTGAAGAAGCCCGCACTACCTTGCAGGAATCCTCAGACCTGCCTGGAGGCCAGAGTCTGACTCCTCTGGGTGCATGGCCTTAGAACAGGAGCAGGACACCTGAGAACACTAGGGAAGGCTTGGGAGACACAGGGACGGGAGAAACAGACACAAGCCTTCAGAGGGAAGTGGGGGTAGGTGGTCTGTGCTCTCTTCTAGGGCAGGTTGCCCCAGGATCTGCATTCACTCACCAGTTCAGATGGAATGTCAGGGCACAGGATCAGGGATTCCAGGCAGCCCAGGGACGCAGCCCAGACAAAAGGGCCAAGGTGGGGGCAGGGCGGGATGGAATACCACACAGAGAACCTGGCAGCACAATCTGAAGGAGCCAGCACCCCTCCGCAGGAATCCTCAGACCTGCCTGGATGCCAGAGTCTGACCCCTTTGGGTGGATGGCCTTAGAACAGGAGCAGGACACCTGAGAACACTAGGGAAAGCTTGGGAGACACAGGTACGGGAGAAACAGACACAAGCCTGCAGAGGGAAGTAGGGGTAGGGGGTCTGTGCTCTCTTCCAGGGCAGGGTGCCCCAGGGTCCGCATTCACTCACCAGTTCAGATGGAATGTCAGGGCACAGGATCAGGGATTCCAGGCAGGCCAGGGTCCCAGCCCAGACAAAAGCGGGTGTTCAATTCTTGTTGTTTCGGGATGTCTGGATTGTGGTGATGTCATGTTGCCTTTCATGTTGTTGGAGGAGCTCCTGCATTGGCGCCTGCCCATCTCTTCCTTCAAAAGGAGCCCGGAGGTGTTTGGTGTCCTAGACCAATCCTTGCTGTGACTGAAACTGGTTGGATCTCCCCAGTGTCAGAGGAGGACCTATTCCTTGTGTCACAATCTGAAGAAGCCCGCACTCCCTTGCAGGAATCCCCAGACCTGCCTGGAGGCCAGAGTCTGATTCCTCTGGGTGGATGGCCTTAGAACAGGAGCAGGACACCAGTTCAGGTGGAACTAAACTGGTGGAATACCACACAGTGAACCTGGCAGCACAATCTGAACGAGCCCGCACCCCTCCGCAGGAATCCTCAGACCTGCCTGGAGGCCAGAGTCTGACCCCTTTGGGTGGATGGCCTTAGAAATGGAGCAGGACACCTGAGAACACTAGGGTAAGCTTGGGAGACACAGGGACGGGAGAAACAGACACAAGCCTGCAGAGGGAAGTGGGGGTAGGGGGGTCTGTGCTCCCTTCCAGGCAGGTTGCCCCAGGGTCCGCATTCACTCACCAGTTCAGATGGAATGTCAGTGCACAGGATCAGGGATTCCAGGCAGCCCAGGGTCGCAGCACAGACAAAAGGGCCAAGGTGGGGGCAGGGCGGGATGGAATACCACACAGCAAACCTGGCAGCACAATCTGAAGGAGCCCGCACCCCTCCGCAGGAATCCTCAGACCTGCCTGGAGGCCTGAGTCTGTCCCCTTTAGGTGGATGGCCTTAGAACTGGAGCAGGACACCTGAGAAAAACTAAGAAAATATCACTGGTGCTACTGTGTTGAGAGGTCAGTGAGGTATGAAAGTGCATCTCCAGAAGTCTTCATCAGGACTGCAGTGTCCCAAAGAATGATGGATCCTCTGGCAGACTGTCAGGTCCCCTTGCAGGTCAAGCAGCTCTCAGACAAAGGCCTACCCTGCCCCAGGGAGGCCAGTGTAGGAGGGGACCTCCCACGGGCCTGGGTGCACTCAATTCCAGGTCCCCAGGGCCCAAACAGGGTGAGCTGTGGGATTTTAAGGCCCCAAAGACGGGAGGATGAGGCAGGGGGAGAGGGGAAGGATTCTGGGTGCAAGCTGGGAAGGGACAGGAAGAGAGAGGCGGTATCCAGGGAGAATAACCCCTGCAGGAAGAGCAGGAAGTGTGCTGGTGGCAGGGGGAGTTGTGGAATGTCCATGGTCCCTCTCTGGGCAGCTGCCGCAGTTCGGGCACTCACTCCTCACTCAGCCGAAAGAATGATGGATCCTCTGGCAGACTGTCAGGTCCCCTGGCAGGCCAAGCAGCACTCAGACAAAGGCCTACCTTGCCCCAGGCAGTCAAATGAAGGAGGGGACCTCCCACCGGCCTGGGTGCACTCAATTCCAGGTTCCCAGAGCCCAAACAGGGTGAGCTGTGGGATTTTGAGGCCCCAAAGACGGGAGGATGAGGCAGGGGGAGGGGGTGAGGATTCTGGGTGCAAGCTGGGATGGGACAGGAAGAGCTTTTAATGATAATTTTACTTTCCTTCTAACCACTTAGATCACCTTCATTACTGAAATTGAATGTTTGAAGTACATTCATTAATGCTGTGGAGTACTTATCAATCTGGACATTGATTTTGCACTCATTGAATAACAGGAAATAATCCAAATCCAGATGACCATGGAAAAAGGCAAAGTGTAGCTCAATTTTCTCGGAATGGGAAGATTATCTATAGTAGTGTCATTGAACCTTTGTTCATCCTCCCTTCATTGAATGGACGCTGGGTCATGCAGAGATAATATCTCACAGTTCTTAAATAACAGGAAAATGCTGAAATAAAGATGACCATAAAAGCCTGCAAAGGGAATCATACTTCATGAAAGAAGATAGTTCACAATAATCTGGCAAGTCTACAAACAGGGAACATTGTATCCTGTTTCTCCATTGATGTCTTTCGTATTTGCATCTGCTCCATTACCAAGGTAAACAGAAGCCATCTGTCTGCTGGCACTGTGCAGTCCTGTGGATGCTGCAACAAGGGCAATATTGATGATTCATAGATTGCTACTTAATTCCAACAATCTTGCATCACAACTTATAGTAGAAGAATATTAATCTGACATTCATTCAAACTACTATGTATCACTGCTTTGCTGAAATTGAAGCGTTGACCTGGTTTCATTAGTGCAATGGATGCTTGATACCCAGGACAGTTTTCTCCCCATCATTAAATAACAAGAAATACACCAGATTCAGGTGACCATGAAAACATGCAACGTGTAATGAAGATCTTGGAAATGAAGGATGCTGGCAATATGAGGCCTATCTACAAATATTGCATGATGTATCACAGTTTCTCCTTTGGTGTATTTTATATTGCCATCTATTAAATTGCCACGATTACAGAAGGTATCTATGTCTCCCAGCTCTGTGCACCCTATTGATAATGCCACAAGGATAATATTGTGGATTCATAGAAAGAAAAGTCAACTTCCCTGGCTTGTACTATTGTTTATATTTTAATGATAATTTTACTTTCCTTCTAACCACTTAGATCAACTTCATTACTGAAATTGAATCTTTGAACTATATTCATTAATGCTGTGTAGTTTTTATCAATCTGGACATTGATTTTGCACTCATTGAATAAGAGGAAATAAACCAAATCCAGATGACAATGGAAAAAGGCAAAGTGTAGCTCAATTTTCTTGGAATGGGAAGATTATCTTTAGTACTGTAATTGAACCTTTGTTCATCCTCCCTTCATTGTATGGACGCTGGGTCATGCAGAGATAATATCTCACAGTTCTTAAATAACAGGAAAATGCTGAAAAAAAGATGACCATAAAAGCCTGCACAGAGAATCACAATTCATGAAAGAGGAAAGGTCGCAATAGTCTGGCAAGTCTACAAACAGGGAACATTGTATCCTGTTTCTCCATTGATGTCTTTCGTATTTGCATCTGCTCCATTACCAAGGTAAACAGAAGCCATCTGTCTGCTGGCACTGTGCAGCCTGTGGATGCTGCAACAAGGGCAATATTGATGATTCATAGATTGCAACTTAATTCCCCCAATCTTGCATCACGATTTACAGTAGAAGAATATTATCTGACATTCATTCGAACTACTAGGTATCACTGATTGCAGAAATTGAAACAATGATCTGGATTAATTAGTGCAATGGATGCTTGATACCCAGGACAGTTTTCTCCCCATCATTAAATAACAAGAAATACACCAGATTCAGGTGACCATGAAAACATGCAAAGTGTAATGAAGTTCTTGGAAATGAAGGATGCTGGCAATATGAGGCCTATCTACAAATATTGCATGATGTATCACAGTTTCTCCTTTGGTGTATTTAATATTGTAAACTTTTAAATTGCAACGATTACAGAAGATATCTAAGTCTCCCAGCTCTGTGCACCCTATTGATAATGCCACAAGGATAATATTGTGGATTCATAGAAAGAAAAGTCAACTTCCCTGGCTCGTACTATTGTTTATATTTTAATGATAATTTTACTTTCCTTCTAACCACTTAGATCAACTTCATTACTGAAATTGAATGTTTGAAGGACATTCATTAATGCTGTGGAGTTTTTATCAATCTGGACATTGATTTTGCACTCATTGAGTAACAGGAAATAATCCAAATCCAGATGACCATGGAAAAAGGCAAAGTGTAGCTCAATTTTCTCGGAATGGGAAGATTATCTATAGTAGTGTCATTGAACCTTTGTTCATCCCCCCTTCATTGAATGGACGCTGGGTCATGCAGAGATAATATCTCACAGTTCTTAAATAACAGGAAAATTCTGAAATAAAGATGACCATAAAAGCCTGCAAAGGGAATCAAACTTCATGAAAGAAAACAGTTCACAAAATCTGGCAAGTCTACAAACAGGGAACATTGTATCCTGTTTCTCCATTGATGTCTTTCGTATTTGCATCTGCTCCATTACCAAGGTAAACAGAAGCCATCTGTCTGCTGGCACTGTGCAGCCTGTGGATGCTGCAACAAGGGCAATATTGATGATTCATAGATTGCAACTTAATTCGCCCAATCTTGCATCACGATTTATAGTAGAAGAATATTAATCTGACATTCATTCGAACTACTAGGTATCACTGCTTTGCTGAAATTGAAGCATTGACCTGGATTCATTAGTGCAATGGATGCTTGATACCCAGGACAGTTTTCTCCCCATCATTAAATAACAAGAAATACACCAGATTCAGGTGACCATGAAAACATGCAAAGTGTAATGAAGTTCTTGGAAATGAAGGATGCTGGCAATATGAGGCCTATCTACAAATATTGCATGATGTATCACAGTTTCTCCTTTGGTGTATTTTATATTGCAAATCTATTAAATTGCCACGATTACAGAAGATATCTAAGTCTCCCAGCTCTGTGCACCCTATTGATAATGCCACAAGGATAATATTGTGGATTCATAGAAAGAAAAGTCAACTTCCCTGGCTCGTTCTATTGTTTATATTAATGATAATTTTACTTTCCTTCTAACCACTTAGATCAACTTCATTACTGAAATTGAATGTTTGAAGGTCATTCATTAATGCTGTGGAGTTTTTATCAATCTGGACATTGATTTTGCACTCATTGAATAATAGGAAATAATCCAAATCCAGATGACCATAGAAAAAGGCAAAGGTAAAGCTCAATTTTCTCGGAATGGGAAGATTATCTATAGTAGTGTCATTGAACCTTTGTTCATCCTCCCTTCATTGTTGGACGCTGGGTCATGCAGAGATAATATCTCACAGTTGTTAAATAACAGGAAAATGCTGAAACAAAGATGACCATAAAAGCCTGCAAAGGGAATCACTCTTCCATGAAAGAAGACAATTCACAATAATCTGGCAAGTCTACAAACAGGGAACATTGTATCCTGTTTCTCCATTGATGTCTTTCGTATTTGCATCTGCTCCATTACCAAGGTAAACAGAAGCCATCTCTCTGCTGGCACTGTGCAGCCTGTGGATGCTGCAACAAGGGCAATATTGATGATTCATGGATTGCAACTTAATTCGCCCAATCTTGCATCACGATTTATAGTAGAAGAATATTAATCTGACATTCATTCGAACTATTAGGTATCACTGTATCTACAAATATTGCATGATGTATCACAGTTTCTCCTTTGATGTTTAATATTGCAAACTATTAAATTGCCACGATTACAGGAGATATCTAAGTCTCCCAGCTCTGTGCACCCTATTGATAATGCCACAAGGATAATATTGTGGATTCATAGAAAGAAAAGTCAACTTCCCTGGCTCGTACTATTGTTTATATTTTAATGATAATTTTACTTTCCTTCTAACCACTTAGATCAACTTCATTACTGAAATTGAATGTTTGAAGGTCATTCATTAATGCTGTGGAGTTTTTATCAATCTGGACATTGATTTTGCACTCATTGAATAATAGGAAATAATCCAAATCCAGATGACCATAGAAAAAGGCAAAGTAAAGCTCAATTTTCTCGGAATGGGAAGATTATCTATAGTAGTGTCATTGAACCTTTGTTCATCCTCCCTTCATTGTTGGACGCTGGGTCATGCAGAGATAATATCTCACAGTTGTTAAATAACAGGAAAATGCTGAAACAAAGATGACCATAAAAGCCTGCAAAGGGAATCACAGTTCATGAAAGAAGACAGTTCACAATAATCTGGCAAGTCTACAAACAGGGAACATTGTATCCTGTTTCTCCATTGATGTCTTTCGTATTTGCATCTGCTCCATTACCAAGGTAAACAGAAGCCATCTGTCTGCTGGCACTGTGCAGCCTGTGGATGCTGCAACAAGGGCAATATTGATGATTCATAGATTGCAACTTAATTCGCCCAATCTTGCATCACGATTTATAGTAGAAGAATATTATCTGATATTCATTCGAACTACTATGTATCACTAATTGCAGAAATTGAAACAATGATCTGGATTAATTAGTGCAATGGATGCTTGATACCCAGGACAGTTTTCTCCCCATCATTAAATAACAAGAAATACACCAGATTCAGGTGACCATGAAAACATGCAAAGTGTAATGAAGTTCTTGGAAATGAAGGATGCTGGCAATATGAGGCCTATCTACAAATATTGCATGATGTATCACAGTTTCTCCTTTGGTGTATTTAATATTGCAAACTATTAAATTGCCACGATTACAGAAGATATCTAAGTCTCCCAGCTCTGTGCACCCTATTGATAATGCCACAAGGATAATATTGTGGATTCATAGACAGAAAAGTCAACTTCCCTGGCTCGTACTATTGTTTATATTTTAATGATAATTTTACTTTCCTTCTAACCACTTAGATCAACTTCATTACTGAAATTGAATGTTTGAAGTACATTCATTAATGCTGTGGAGTTTTTATCAATCTGGACATTGATTTTGCACTCATTGAATAATAGGAAATAATCCAAATCCAGATGACCATAGAAAAAGGCAAAGTAAAGCTCAATTTTCTCAGAATGGGAAGATTATCTATAGTAGTGTCATTGAACCTTTGTTCATCCTCCCTTCATTGTATGGACGCTGGGTCATGCAGAGATAATATCTCACAGTTCTTAAATAACAGGAAAATGCTGAAACAAAGATGACCATAAAAGCCTGCAAAGGGAATCACACTTCATGAAAGAAGACAGTTCACAATAATCTGGCAAGTCTACAAACAGGGAACATTGTATCCTGTTTCTCCATTGATGTCTTTCGTATTTGCATCTGCTCCATTACCAAGGTAAACAGAAGCCATCTGTCTGCTGGCACTGTGCAGCCTGTGGATGCTGCAACAAGGGCAATATTGATGATTCATAGATTGCAACTTAACTCCCCCAATCTTGCATCACGAATTATAGTAGAAGAATATTAATCTGACATTCATTCGAACTACTATGTATCATTTGCTTTGCAGAAATTGAAGCATTGACCTGGATTCATTAGTGCAATGGATGCTTGGTCACCCAGGGCAGTTATCTCCCCATCATTAAATAACAAGAAATACACCAGATTCAGGTGACCATGAAAACATGCAAAGTGTAATGAAGTTCTTAAAAATGAAGGATGCTGGCAATATGAGGCCTATCTACAAATATTGCATGATGTATCACAGTTTCTCCTTTGGTGTATTTTATATTAAAATCTATTAAATTGCCACGATTACAGAAGATATCTAAGTCTCCCAGCTCTGTGCACCCTATTGATAATGCCACTAAGATAATATTGTGGATTCATAGAAAGAAAAGTCAACTTCCCTGGCTCGTACTATTGTTTATATTTTAATGATAATTTTACTTTCCTTCTAACCACTTAGTTCATCTTCATTACCGAAATTGAATATTTGAAGTACATTCATTAATGCTGTGGAGGTTTCATCCATCTGGACATTGATTTTGCACTAATTGAATAACAGGAAATAATCCAAATCCAGATGACCATGGAAAAAGGCAAAGTGTAGCTCAATTTTCTCGGAATGGAAATATTATCTATAGTAGTGTCATTGAACATTTGTTCATCCTCCCTTCATTGTATAGACCCTGGGTCATGCAGAGATAATATCTCACAGTTCTTAAATAACAGGAAAATGCGGAAATAAAGATGAACATAAAAGAGTGCAAAGAGAATTACAGTTCATGAAAAAAACAGTTCAAAAAAAATCTGGCAAGTCTACAAACAGGGAACATTGTATCCTGTTTCTCCATTGATGTCTTTCGTATTTGCATCTGCTCCATTACCAAGGTAAACAGAAGCCATCTGTCTGCTGGCACTTTGCAGCCTGTGGATGCTGCAACAAGGGCAATATTGATGATTCATGAATTGCAACTCAATTCCCCCAATCTTGCATCACGATTTATAGTAGAAGAATATTAATCTGACATTCATTCGAACTACTAGGTATCACTGCTTTGCCGAACTTGAAGCATTGACCTGGATTCATTAGTGCAATGGAAGCTTGATACCCAGGACAGTTTTCTCCCCATCATTAAATAACAAGAAATACACCAGATTCAGGTGACCATGAAAACATGCAACGTGTAATGAAGTTCTGGAAATGAAGGATGCTGGCAATATGAGGCCTATCTACAAATATTGCATGATGTATCATAGTTTCTCCTTTGGTGTATTTAATATTTCAAACTATGAAATTGCCACAATTACAGAAGATATCTATGTCTCCCAGCTCTGTGCACCCTATTGATAATGCCACAAGGATAATATTGTGGATTAATAGAAAGAAAAGTCAACTTCCCTGGCTCGTACTATTGTTTATATTTTAATGATAATTTTACTTTCCTTCTAACCACTTAGATCAACTTCATTACTGAAATTGAATGTTTGAAGGACATTCATTAATGCTGTGGAGTTTTTATCAATCTGGACATTGATTTTGCACTCATTGAATAACAGGAAATAATCCAAATCGAGATGACCATGGAAAAAGACAAAGTGTAGCTCAATTTTCTCTTAATGGGAAGATTATCTATAGTAGTGTCATTGAACCTTTGTTCATCCTCCCTTCATTGTATGGACGCTGGGTCATGCAGAGATAATATCTCACAGTTCTTAAATAACAGGAAAATGCTGAAATAAAGATGACCATAAAAGCCTGCAAAGGGAATCTCAGTTCATGAAAAAAACAGTTCAAAAAAATCTGGCAAGTCTACAAACAGGGAACATTGTATCCTGTTTCTCCATTGATGTCTTTCGTATTTGCATCTGCTCCATTACCAAGGTAAACATAAGCCATCTTTCTGCTGGCTCTGTGCAGCCTGTGGATGCTGCAACAAGGGCAATATTGATGATTCATGGATTGCAACTTAATTCGCCCAATCTTGCATCACGATTCACAGTAGAAAAATATTAATCTGACATTCATTCGAACTACTAGGTATCACTGCTTTGCTGAAATTGAAACAATGATCTGGATTCATTTTTGGAATGGATGCTTGATCACCCAGGGCAGTTATCTCCCCATCATTAAATAACAAGAAACACACCAGATTAAGGTGACCATGAAAACATGCAAAGTGTAATGAAGTTCTTGGAAATGAAGGATGCTGGCAATATGAGGCCTATCTACAAATATTGCATGATGTATCACAGTTTCTCCTTTGGTGTGTTTAATATTGCAAACTATTAAATTGCCACGATTACAGAAGATATCTAAGTCTCCCAGCTCTGTGCACCCTATTGATAATGCCACAAGGATAATATTGTGGATTCATAGAAAGAAAAGTCAACTTCCCTGGCTCGTACTATTGTTTATATTTTAATGATAATTTTACTTTCCTTCTAACCACTTAGATCAACTTCATTACTGAAATTGAATGTTTGAAGGTCATTCATTAATGCTGTGGAGTTTTTATCAATCTGGACATTGATTTTGCACTCATTGAATAATAGGAAATAATCCAAATCCAGATGACCATAGAAAAAGGCAAAGTAAAGCTCAATTTTCTCGGAATGGGAAGATTATCTATAGTAGTGTCATTGAACCTTTGTTCATCCTCCCTTCATTGTTGGACGCTGGGTCATGCAGAGATAATATCTCACAGTTGTTAAATAACAGGAAAATGCTGAAACAAAGATGACCATAAAAGCCTGCAAAGGGAATCACTCTTCCATGAAAGAAGACAATTCACAATAATCTGGCAAGTCTACAAACAGGGAACATTGTATCCTGTTTCTCCATTGATGTCTTTCGTATTTGCATCTGCTCCATTACCAAGGTAAACAGAAGCCATCTCTCTGCTGGCACTGTGCAGCCTGTGGATGCTGCAACAAGGGCAATATTGATGATTCATGGATTGCAACTTAATTCGCCCAATCTTGCATCACGATTTATAGTAGAAGAATATTAATCTGACATTCATTCGAACTATTAGGTATCACTTCTTTGCCGAAATTGAAGCATTGACCTTGATTCATTAGTGCAATGGATGCTTGATACCCAGGACAGTTTTCTCCCCATCATTAAATAACAAGAAATACACCAGATTCAGGTGACCATGAAAACATGCAACGTGTAATGAAGTTCTTGGAAATGAAGGATGCTGGCAATATGAGGCCTTATCTACAAATATTGCATGATTTATCACAGTTTCTCCTTTGGTGTATTTAATATTGTAAACTATTAAATTGCCACGATTACAGAAGATATCTAAGTCTCCCAGCTCTGTGCACCCTATTGATAATGCCACAAGGATAATATTGTGGATTCATAGAAAGAAAAGTCAACTTCCCTGGCTCGTTCTATTGTTTATATTTTAATGATAATTTTACTTTCCTTCTAACCACTTAGATCAACTTCATTACTGAAATTGAATGTTTGAAGGACATTCATTAATGCTGTGGAGTTTTTATCAATCTGGACATTGATTTTGCACTCATTGAATAATAGGAAATAATCCAAATCCAGATGACCATAGAAAAAGGCAAAGTAAAGCTCAATTTTCTCGGAATGGGAAGATTATCTATAGTAGTGTCATTGAACCTTTGTTCATCCTCCCTTCATTGTATGGACGCTGGGTCATGCAGAGATAATATCTCACAGTTGTTAAATAACAGGAAAATGCTGAAATAAAGATGACCATAAAAGCCTGCAAAGGGAATCACTCTTCCATGAAAGAAAACAGTTCACAATAATCTGGCAAGTCTACAAACAGGGAACATTGTATCCTGTTTCTCCATTGATGTCTTTCGTATTTGCATCTGCTCCATTACCAAGGTAAACAGAAGCCATCTGTCTGCTGGCACTGTGCAGCCTGTGGATGCTGCAACAAGGGCAATATTGATGATTCATGGATTGCAACTTAATTCGCCCAATCTTGCATCACGATTCATAGTAGAAGAATATTAATCTGACATTCATTCGAACTACTAGGTATCACTGCTTTGCTGAAATTGAAACAATGATCTGGATTCATTTTTGGAATGGATGCTTGATCACCCAGGGCAGTTATCTCCCCATCATTAAATAACAAGAAATACACCAGATTCAGGTGACCATGAAAACATGCAAAGTGTAATGAAGTTCTTGGAAATGAAGGATGCTGGCAATATGAGGCCTATCTACAAATATTGCATGATGTATCACTGTTTCTCCTTTGGTGTATTTAATATTGCAAACTATTAAATTGCCACGATTACAGAAGATATCTAAGTCTCCCAGCTCTGTGCACCCTATTGATAATGCCACAAGGATAATATTGTGGATTCATAGAAAGAAAAGTCAACTTCCCTGGCTCGTACTATTGTTTATATTTTAATGATAATTTTACTTTCCTTCTAACCACTTAGATCAACTTCATTACTGAAATTGAATGTTTGAAGGTCATTCATTAATGCTGTGGAGTTTTTATCAATCTGGACATTGATTTTGCACTCATTGAATAATAGGAAATAATCCAAATCCAGATGACCATAGAAAAAGGCAAAGTAAAGCTCAATTTTCTCGGAATGGGAAGATTATCTATAGTAGTGTCATTGAACCTTTGTTCATCCTCCCTTCATTGTTGGACGCTGGGTCATGCAGAGATAATATCTCACAGTTGTTAAATAACAGGAAAATGCTGAAACAAAGATGACCATAAAAGCCTGCAAAGGGAATCACTCTTCCATGAAAGAAGACAATTCACAATAATCTGGCAAGTCTACAAACAGGGAACATTGTATCCTGTTTCTCCATTGATGTCTTTCGTATTTGCATCTGCTCCATTACCAAGGTAAACAGAAGCCATCTCTCTGCTGGCACTGTGCAGCCTGTGGATGCTGCAACAAGGGCAATATTGATGATTCATGGATTGCAACTTAATTCGCCCAATCTTGCATCACGATTTATAGTAGAAGAATATTAATCTGACATTCATTCGAACTATTAGGTATCACTTCTTTGCCGAAATTGAAGCATTGACCTTGATTCATTAGTGCAATGGATGCTTGATACCCAGGACAGTTTTCTCCCCATCATTAAATAACAAGAAATACACCAGATTCAGGTGACCATGAAAACATGCAACGTGTAATGAAGTTCTTGGAAATGAAGGATGCTGGCAATATGAGGCCTTTCTACAAATATTGCATGATTTATCACAGTTTCTCCTTTGGTGTATTTAATATTGTAAACTTTTAAATTGCCACGATTACAGAAGATATCTAAGTCTCCCAGCTCTGTGCACCCTATTGATAATGCCACAAGGATAATATTGTGGATTCATAGAAAGAAAAGTCAACTTCCCTGGCTCGTTCTATTGTTTATATTAATGATAATTTTACTTTCCTTCTAACCACTTAGATCAACTTCATTACTGAAATTGAATGTTTGAAGGACATTCATTAATGCTGTGGAGTTTTTATCAATCTGGACATTGATTTTGCACTCATTGAATAACAGGAAATAATCCAAATCCAGATGACCATGGAAAAAGACAAAGTGTAGCTCAATTTTCTCAGAATGGGAAGATTATCTATAGTAGTGTCATTGAACCTTTGTTCATCCTCCCTTCATTGTATGGACGCTGGGTCATGCAGAGATAATATCTCACAGTTCTTAAATAACAGGAAAATGCTGAAATAAAGATGACCATAAAAGCCTGCAAAGGGAATCACAGTTCATGAAAAAAACAGTTCACAAAATCTGGCAAGTCTACAAACAGGGAACATTGTATCCTGTTTCTCCATTGATGTCTTTCGTATTTGCATCTGCTCCATTACCAAGGTAAACAGAAGCCATCTGTCTGCTGGCACTGTGCAGCCTGTGGATGCTGCAACAAGGGCAATATTGATGATTCATGGATTGCAACTTAATTCGCCCAATCTTGCATCACGATTCATAGTAGAAGAATATTAATCTGACATTCATTCAAACTACTAGGTATCACTGCTTTGCTGAAATTGAAACAATGATCTGGATTCATATTTGGAATGGATGCTTGATCACCCAGGGCAGTTATCTCCCCATCATTAAATAACAAGAAACACACCAGATTCAGGTGACCATGAAAACATGCAAAGTGTAATGAAGTTCTTGGAAATGAAGGATGCTGGCAATATGAGGCCTATCTACAAATATTGCATGATGTATCACTGTTTCTCCTTTGGTGTATTTAATATTCCAAATTATTAAATTGCCACGATTACAGAAGATATCTAAGTCTCCCAGCTCTGTGCACCCTATTGATAATGCCACAAGGATAATATTGTGGATTCATAGACAGAAAAGTCAACTTCCCTGGCTCGTACTATTGTTTATATTTTAATGATAATTTTACTTTCCTTCTAACCACTTAGATCAACTTCATTACTGAAATTGAATATTTGAAGTACATTCATTAATGCTGTGGCATTTTTATCAATCTGGACATTGATATTGCACTCATTGAATAACAGGAAATAATCCAAATCCAGATGACCATGGAAAAAGGCAAAGTGTAGCTCAATTTTCTCGGAATGGGAAGATTATCTATAGTAGTGTCATTGAACCTTTGTTCATCTTCTCTTCATTGTATGGACGCTGGGTCATGCAGAGATAATATCTCACAGTTCTTAAATAACAGGAAAATGCTGAAATAAAGATGACCGTAAAAGCCTGCAAAGGGAATCAAACTTCAGGAAAGAAAACAGTTCACAAAAATTTGGCAAGTCTACAAACAGGGAACATTGTATCCTGTTTCTCCATTGATGTCTTTCGTATTTGCATCTGCTCCATTACCAAGGTAAACAGAAGCCATCTTTCTGCTGGCACTGTGCAGCCTGTGGATGCTGCAACAAGGGCAATATTGATGATTCATAGATTGCAACTTAATTCCCCCAATCTTGCATCACGATTTATAGTAGAAGAATATTAATCTGACATTCATTCGAACTACTATGTATCACTGATTGCAGAAATAGAAACAATGATCTGGATTAATTAGTGCAATGGATGCTTGATACCCAGGACAGTTTTCTCCCCATCATTAAATAACAAGAAATACACCAGATTCAGGTGACCATGAAAACATGCAAAGTGTAATGAAGTTCTTGGAAATGAAGGATGCTGGCAATATGAGGCCTATCTACAAATATTGCATGATGTATCACAGTTTCTCCTTTGGTGTATTTAATATTGCAAACTATTAAATTGCCACGATTACAGAAGATATCTAAGTCTCCCAGCTCTGTGCACCCTATTGATAATGCCACAAGGATAATATTGTGGATTCATAGAAAGAAAAGTCAACTTCCCTGGCTCGTAGTATTGTTTATATTTTAATGATAATTTTACTTTCCTTCTAACCACTTAGTTCAACTTCATTACCGAAATTGAATATTTGAAGTACATTCATTAATGCTGTGGAGGTTTCATCAATCTGGACATTGATTTTGCACTAATTGAATAACAGGAAATAATCCAAATCCAGATGACCATGGAAAAAGGCAAAGTGTAGCTCAATTTTCTCGGAATGGAAATATTATCTATAGTAGTGTCATTGAACATTTGTTCATCCTCCCTTCATTGTATAGACCCTGGGTCATGCAGAGATAATATCTCACAGTTCTTAAATAACAGGAAAATGCGGAAATAAAGATGAACATAAAAGAGTGCAAAGAGAATTACAGTTCATGAAAAAAACAGTTCAAAAAAATCTGGCAAGTCTACAAACAGGGAACATTGTATCCTGTTTCTCCATTGATGTCTTTCGTATTTGCATCTGCTCCATTACCAAGGTAAACAGAAGCCATCTGTCTGCTGGCACTTTGCAGCCTGTGGATGCTGCAACAAGGGCAATATTGATGATTCATGAATTGCAACTCAATTCCCCCAATCTTGCATCACGATTTATAGTAGAAGAATATTAATCTGACATTCATTCGAACTACTAGGTATCACTGCTTTGCCGAACTTGAAGCATTGACCTGGATTCATTAGTGCAATGGAAGCTTGATACCCAGGACAGTTTTCTCCCCATCATTAAATAACAAGAAATACACCAGATTCAGGTGACCATGAAAACATGCAACGTGTAATGAAGTTCTGGAAATGAAGGATGCTGGCAATATGAGGCCTATCTACAAATATTGCATGATGTATCATAGTTTCTCCTTTGGTGTATTTAATATTTCAAACTATGAAATTGCCACAATTACAGAAGATATCTATGTCTCCCAGCTCTGTGCACCCTATTGATAATGCCACAAGGATAATATTGTGGATTCATAGAAAGAAAAGTCAACTTCCCTGGCTCGTACTATTGTTTATATTTTAATGATAATTTTACTTTCCTTCTAACCACTTAGATCAACTTCATTACTGAAATTGAATGTTTGAAGGACATTCATTAATGCTGTGGAGTTTTTATCAATCTGGACATTGATTTTGCACTCATTGAATAACAGGAAATAATCCAAATCGAGATGACCATGGAAAAAGACAAAGTGTAGCTCAATTTTCTCGGAATGGGAAGATTATCTATAGTAGTGTCATTGAACCTTTGTTCATCCTCCCTTCATTGTATGGACGCTGGGTCATGCAGAGATAATATCTCACAGTTCTTAAAATCAGGAAAATGCTGAAATAAAGATGACCATAAAAGCCTGCAAAGGGAATCACAGTTCATGAAAAAAACAGTTCAAAAAAATCTGGCAAGTCTACAAACAGGGAACATTGTATCCTGTTTCTCCATTGATGTCTTTCGTATTTGCATCTGCTCCATTACCAAGGTAAACATAAGCCATCTTTCTGCTGGCTCTGTGCAGCCTGTGGATGCTGCAACAAGGGCAATATTGATGATTCATGGATTGCAACTTAATTCGCCCAATCTTGCATCACGATTCACAGTAGAAAAATATTAATCTGACATTCATTCGAACTACTAGGTATCACTGCTTTGCTGAAATTGAAACAATGATCTGGATTCATTTTTGGAATGGATGCTTGATCACCCAGGGCAGTTATCTCCCCATCATTAAATAACAAGAAACACACCAGATTAAGGTGACCATGAAAACATGCAAAGTGTAATGAAGTTCTTGGAAATGAAGGATGCTGGCAATATGAGGCCTATCTACAAATATTGCATGATGTATCACAGTTTCTCCTTTGGTGTGTTTAATATTGCAAACTATTAAATTGCCACGATTACAGGAGATATCTAAGTCTCCCAGCTCTGTGCACCCTATTGATAATGCCACAAGGATAATATTGTGGATTCATAGAAAGAAAAGTCAACTTCCCTGGCTCGTACTATTGTTTATATTTTAATGATAATTTTACTTTCCTTCTAACCACTTAGATCAACTTCATTACTGAAATTGAATGTTTGAAGGTCATTCATTAATGCTGTGGAGTTTTTATCAATCTGGACATTGATTTTGCACTCATTGAATAATAGGAAATAATCCAAATCCAGATGACCATAGAAAAAGGCAAAGTAAAGCTCAATTTTCTCGGAATGGGAAGATTATCTATAGTAGTGTCATTGAACCTTTGTTCATCCTCCCTTCATTGTTGGACGCTGGGTCATGCAGAGATAATATCTCACAGTTGTTAAATAACAGGAAAATGCTGAAACAAAGATGACCATAAAAGCCTGCAAAGGGAATCACTCTTCCATGAAAGAAGACAATTCACAATAATCTGGCAAGTCTACAAACAGGGAACATTGTATCCTGTTTCTCCATTGATGTCTTTCGTATTTGCATCTGCTCCATTACCAAGGTAAACAGAAGCCATCTCTCTGCTGGCACTGTGCAGCCTGTGGATGCTGCAACAAGGGCAATATTGATGATTCATGGATTGCAACTTAATTCGCCCAATCTTGCATCACGATTTATAGTAGAAGAATATTAATCTGACATTCATTCGAACTACTAGGTATCACTGCTTTGCCGAACTTGAAGCATTGACCTGGATTCATTAGTGCAATGGAAGCTTGATACCCAGGACAGTTTTCTCCCCATCATTAAATAACAAGAAATACACCAGATTCAGGTGACCATGAAAACATGCAACGTGTAATGAAGTTCTTGGAAATGAAGGATGCTGGCAATATGAGGCCTATCTACAAATATTGCATGATGTATCACTAGTTTCTCCTTTGGTGTATTTAATATTGTAAACTTTTAAATTGCCACGATTACAGAAGATATCTAAGTCTCCCAGCTCTGTGCACCCTATTGATAATGCCACAAGGATAATATTGTGGATTCATAGAAAGAAAAGTCAACTTCCCTGGCTCGTTCTATTGTTTATATTAATGATAATTTTACTTTCCTTCTAACCACTTAGATCAACTTCATTACTGAAATTGAATGTTTGAAGGACATTCATTAATGCTGTGGAGTTTTTATCAATCTGGACATTGATTTTGCACTCATTGAATAATAGGAAATAATCCAAATCCAGATGACCATAGGAAAAAGGCAAAGTGTAGCTCAATTTTCTCGGAATGGGAAGATTATCTATAGTAGTGTCATTGAACCTTTGTTCATCCTCCCTTCATTGTATGGACGCTGGGTCATGCAGAGATAATATCTCACAGTTGTTAAATAACAGGAAAATGCTGAAACAAAGATGACCATAAAAGCCTGCAAAGGGAATCACTCTTCCATGAAAGAAGACAATTCACAATAATCTGGCAAGTCTACAAACAGGGAACATTGTATCCTGTTTCTCCATTGATGTCTTTCGTATTTGCATCTGCTCCATTACCAAGGTAAACAGAAGCCATCTCTCTGCTGGCACTGTGCAGCCTGTGGATGCTGCAACAAGGGCAATATTGATGATTCATGGATTGCAACTTAATTCGCCCAATCTTGCATCACGATTTATAGTAGAAGAATATTAATCTGACATTCATTCGAACTACTAGGTATCACTTCTTTGCCGAAATTGAAGCATTGACCTGGATTCATTAGTGCAATGGATGCTTGATACCCAGGACAGTTTTCTCCCCATCATTAAATAACAAGAAATACACCAGATTCAGGTGACCATGAAAACATGCAACGTGTAATGAAGTTCTTGGAAATGAAGGATGCTGGCAATATGAGGCCTATCTACAAATATTGCATGATGTATCACAGTTTCTCCTTTGGTGTATTTAATATTGCAAACTATTAAATTGCCACGATTACAGAAGATATCTAAGTCTCCCAGCTCTG